>NC_069499.1:1369661500-1369997750 GCF_027579735.1 Bombina bombina
GGATTCATCACCAGACACAGAATCAGAAATCAAAATAGTCTCAGTATCAGAATCCTCTGTAACTGAATCTGAAATTAACACAGTCTCAGCATCAGAATCCTCCATAGCTGGATAGAGGATATTTAAATATGGACTTAAGTAGTGAAAAAAAAAAAACGGCACCTGACACCCCCAATGGCTGGGGCACTCACCACCTCCTATGACCAGACCCTGTGGACTAGAATATTTCCTTCACCGCGCGGTCGGAATGCGGAAATGGAACAACGAAACGTAGCCATGCCTGAACACAAGGTGAACTGTACAGTCCAAACAAGTGCGCCCAGCCAAAAGGCTGCGTCACTTCCAAAGGCCTCAATGTTCCAACCACGAGCCCAATAAACATCGCACATAAGCAGGTTGAATCACATAAACATGATTATAAAACCCCCTCCTGTTCAATAACCCCCCTCAGGAGATATTAACCCTTGATTCCAAGATACTAAAAGAGACTCACTGAGACCCTTATGTTATAAGTTAGACCCGCAAGGTGGTAGCCTCTTGGGAAACATTTACATTACTGGAATCTATGCTGTGGAACAGGAACACTGCCCTTCAAGTGTGACGGATAGTAGCGTTGCCTCCGCCATGGACTTGAGAGAAGAAAGCAGGCAGCGAAGCAAAGTTCGACAACTCCGATTGCTTAAGGAGCTGTTAATATGAGTCAGGATGGTTTCACAGAATGAAACTCCCTGCATCTCCAAGCCCTCACCGAGAGACTGACAGGACTACTTAAAACTCCTGTCCCATGCCAAAGAGTACTACCCTCCATAAGAGGCAAAAACAAAAAATTAAAAATTCAGATGAAAGGCAAAGAATGACTGGGGGATGAGGGGAGTGGGAGGAGTATTTAAGCCTTTGGCTGGGGTGTCTTTGCCTCCTCCTGGTGGCCAAGTTCGTAACGAATGCAGCTGTGCACTCTTTCCATTTAAGAAGAAAATTATTTATTTGAGCCCCATCAATGTTTTTAGGGTTCTAAGAGGTGTAACAAGTTGATGTTCTATACAGGCACTCACTAGATAAATATAAAGACAATAATGCATTGTTCATTATAGACTCCCACAATGCACTGCTTGGATAAATGTCATTTTTTACAGTTATACAGTTCCAGAATGATCACTTCACTTGGCACCCACAAGATAAATATAGACGGTGTGTGTTTATTGTGGGATACAACTCCCACCATACACTACTACTTGGGTAAATGTCACTTGCAGTTCCTAGTATATCAAGTTCCAGAGCAATCCCCCTCTGTTCAAGGTGCCCCCATCAGAGAAGTACACTTGGCCATTGCCCTCCCAATACAATGAGCTTGATACCCCTGTTCTAAAGAGGTATATAGAAAACATAATTTATGCTTACCTGATAAATTTATTTCTCTTGTAGTGTGTTCAGTCCACGGGTCATCCATTACTTATGGGATATATTCTCCTTCCCAACAGGAAGTTGCAAGAGGATCACCCAAGCAGAGCTGCTATATAGCTCCTCCCCTCACATGTCATATCCAGTCATTCGACCGAAACAAGACGAGAAAGGAGAAACTATAAGGTGCAGTGGTGACTGGAGTTATAATTTGAAAATTTAGAACCTGCCTTAAAAAGACAGGGCGGGCCGTGGACTGAACACACTACAAGAGAAATAAATTTATCAGGTAAGCATAAATTATGTTTTCTCTTGTTAAGTGTGTTCAGTCCACGGGTCATCCATTACTTATGGGATACCAATACCAAAGCTAAGTACACGGATGATGGGAGGGACAAGGCAGGAACATTAAACAGAAGGAACCACTGCCTGTAGAACCTTTCTCCCAAAACCAGCCTCCGAAGAAGCGAAAGTGTCAAATTTGGAAAAAGTATGAAGTGAAGACCAAGTTGCAGCTTGCAAATCTGTTCAACAGAGGCCTCATTCTTAAAGGCCCAGGTGGAAGCCACAGCTCTAGTGGAATGAGCTGTAATTCTTTCAGGAGGCTGCTGTCCAGCAGTCTCATAGGCTAAACGTATTATGCTACGAAGCCAAAAAGAGAGAGAGGTAGCCGAAGCCTTTTGACCTCTCCTCTGTCCAGAGTAAACGACAAACAGAGAAGAAGTTTGTCTAAAATCTTTAGTTGCCTGTAAGTAGAACTTCAGAGCACGGACCACGTCTAGATTATGCAAAAGACGTTCCTTCTTTGAAGAAGGATTAGGACATAATGATGGAACAACAATCTCTTGATTGATATTCCTGTTAGAAACAACCTTAGGTAAAAACCCAGGTTTAGTACGCAGTACTACCTTGTCTGAATGAAAGATCAGATAAGGAGAATCACAATGTAAGGAGACTCTTCGAGCCGAGGAAATAGCCATCAAAAACAAAACTTTCCAAGATAAAAGCTTAATATCAATGGAATGAAGGGGTTCAAACGGAACACCCTGAAGAACTTTAAGAACCAAGTTTAAGCTCCACGGAGGAGCAACAGCTTTAAACACAGGCTTAATTCTAGCCAAAGCCTGACAAAAAGCCTGGACGTCTGGATTCTCTGCCAGACGTTTGTGTAAAAGAATAGACAGAGCTGAAATCTGTCCCTTTAGCAAACTAGCGGATAAACCCTTTTCTAAACCCTCTTGTAGAAAAGCCAATATCCTAGGAATCCTAACCTTACTCCATGAGTAACTCTTGGATTCGCACCAATATAAATATTTACGCCATATCTTATGGTAAATTTTTCTGGTCACAGGTTTCCGAGCCTGTATTAATGTATCAATAACCGAATCCGAAAACCCACGCTTTGATAGAATCAAGCGTTCAATTTCCAGGCAGTCAGCCTTAGAGAAATTAGGTTTGGATGGTTGAAAGAACCCTGAATTAGAAGGTCCTGCCTCAGAGGTAGAGACCATGGTGGACAGGACGACATGTCCACTAGGTCTGCATACCAGGTCCTGCGTGGCCACGCAGGCGCTATCAGAATTACCGATGCCCTCTCCTGTTTGATTCTGGCAATCAGTCGAGGTAGCAACGGAAATGGTGGAAACACATAAGCTATGTTGAAAACCCAAGGGGCTGCTAATGCATCTACCAGCACCGCTCCCGGGTCCCTGGACCTGGATCCGTAACAAGGAAGCTTCGCGTTCTGGCGAGATGCCATGAGATCCAGATCCGGTTTGCCCCAACGACGAATCAGTTGAGCAAATACCTCCGGGTGAAGTTCCCACTCTCCCGGATGAAAAGTCTGGCGACTTAGGAAATCCGCCTCCCAGTTCTCTACGCCTGGGATGTAAATCGCTGACAGGT
Source organism: Bombina bombina (assembly GCF_027579735.1). Lineage (NCBI taxonomy): Eukaryota > Metazoa > Chordata > Amphibia > Anura > Bombinatoridae > Bombina > Bombina bombina. The sequence goes on from NC_069499.1 coordinate 1,369,664,804, forward strand.
GGCAAGAGTGAGACTCTGCCCAGCGAATTATCTTCGAGACTTCCAACATCGCTAGGGAACTCCTGGTTCCCCCTTGATGATTGATGTAAGCCACAGTCGTGATATTGTCCGACTGAAATCTGATGAACCCCAGTTTTGCTAACTGAGGCCAAGCTAGAAGAGCATTGAATATTGCTCTTAATTCTAGAATGTTTATTGGAAGGAGTTTCTCCTCCTGAGTCCACGATCCCTGAGCCTTCAGGGAATTCCAGACTGCTCCCCAGCCTAGAAGGCTGGCATCCGTTGTTACAATCGTCCAATCTGGTCTGCGAAAGATCATTCCTTTGGACAGATGAACCGGTGACAACCACCAGAGAAGAGAATCTCTGGTCTCCTGGTCAAGATTTAGCAAAGGGGACAGATCTGAGTAATCCCCGTTCCATTGACTGAGCATGCATAGTTGCAGCGGTCTGAGATGCAGGCGCGCAAATGGCACTATGTCCATTGCCGCGACCATTAAGCCGATTACCTCCATGCACTGAGCTACTGATGGGCTTGGAACGGAATGAAGGACACGGCAAGCATTGAGAATCTTTGATAACCTGGACTCCATCAGGTAAATCTTCATCTCTACAGAATCTATAAGAGTCCCTAGAAAAGGAACCCTTGTGAGTGGTAACAGAGAACTCTTTTCCACGTTCACTTTCCACCCATGCGACCTCAGAAATGCTAGAACTATCTCTGTATGAGACTTTGCATTCTGAAAACTTGACGCTTGTATCAGAATGTCGTCTAGGTACGGAGCCACCGCTATGCCTCGTGGTCTTAGTACCGCCAGAAGTGAGCCCAGAACCTTCGGAAAAATTCTCGGGGCCGTGGCTAACCCGAAGGGAAGAGCCACAAACTGGTAATGCCTGTCTAGAAAGGCAAACCTTAGGTACCGATAATGATCTTTGTGAATCGGTATGTGAAGGTAAGCATCCTTTAAGTCCACTGTGGTCATATATTGACCCTCTTGGATCATGGGTAGGATGGTTCGAATGGTTTCCATCTTGAACGATGGTACCCTTAGGAATTTGTTTAAGATCTTTAAGTCCAAGATTGGTCTGAAGGTTCCCTCTTTTTTGGGAACCACAAATAGATTTGAGTAAAATCCTTGTCCCTGTTCCGATCGCGGAACTGAGTGGATCACTCCCATGATTAAGAGGTCTTGTACACATTGTAGAAATGCCTCTCTCTTTACTAGGTTCGTTGATAACCTCGATAGATGGAACCTCCCTTGTGGAGGAGAGGATTTGAAATCCAGAAGGTATCCCTGAGATATAATCTTCAACGTCCAGGGATCCTGCACATCTCTTGCCCAAGCCTGGGCGAAGAGAGAAAGTCTGCCCCCCACTAAATCCGTCTCCGGATAGGGGGCCCTGTCTTCATGCTGTCTTAGGGGCGGGAGTAGGCTTTCTGGCCTGCTTGCACTTGTTCCATGACTGGTTGCCTTTCCAACCCTGTCTGTAACGAGCAGTAGTTCCTTCCTGTTTTGGAGCGGAGGAAGTTGATGCTGCTCCTGCCTTGAAGTTACGAAAGGCACGAAAATTAGACTGTTTGGCCTTTGGTTTGGCCCTGTCCTGAGGAAGGGCGTGGCCCTTACCTCCCGTAATGTCAGCAATAATTTCCTTCAAGCCGGGCCCGAATAAGGTCTGCCATTTGAAAGGAATGTTAAGTAGCTTAGATTTGGAAGTTACATCCGCTGACCAGGATTTAAGCCAGAGCGCTCTGCGCGCCTGTATGGCGAATCCGGAATTTTTAGCCGTAAGTTTGGTTAGATGTACTACGGCATCTGAAACAAACGCATTAGCTTGCTTAAGGATTCTAACTTTGCTCAAAGCCTCATCCAATGGCGCTGTGCGAATCGCCTCTTTCAGAGACTCAAACCAGAATGCCGCTGCAGCCGTGACAGGCGCAATGCATGCAAGAGGCTGCAATATAAAACCCTGTTGAACAAACATTTTCTTAAGATAACCCTCTAATTTTTTTATCCATTGGATCTGAGAAAGCACAGCTATCCTCCACCGGGATAGTGGTACGCTTGGCTAAAGTAGAAACTGCTCCCTCCACCTTAGGGACCGTCTGCCATAAGTCTCGTGTGGTGGCGTCTATAGGAAACATTTTTCTAAATATCGGGGGAGGGGAAAAAGGCACACCGGGTCTATCCCACTCCTTACTAATAATTTCTGTAAGTCTTTTTGGTATAGGAAAGACGTCAGTACACACCGGTACCGCATAGTATCTATCCAACCTACACATTTTCTCTGGAATTGCCACCGTGTCGCAATCATTCAGAGCCGCTAATACCTCCCCTAGTAACACACGGAGGTTCTCAAGCTTAAATTTAAAATTAGAAATTTCTGAATCCGGTCTCGCCGGATCAGAACCGTCACCGACAGAATGAAGCTCACCGTCCTCATGTTCTGCAAATTGTGACGCAGTATCAGACATGGCTCTCGTGTCATCAGCGCGCTCTGTCCTTAACCCAGAGCTATCGCGCTTGCCCCTTAATTCGGGCATATTATATAATACTTCTTTCATAACATTAGCCATATCATGTAAAGTGATTTGTAAGGGCCTAGATGTACTTGGCGTCTCAATCTTACGCATCTCCCGAGCGGGAGACGCAGGTACTGACACGTGAGGAGAGTTAGGCGGCATAACTTCCCCCTCGTTGTCTGGTGATAGTTTCTCTATCGGTACAGATTGACTTTTATTCAAAGCAATATCAATACAATTGGTACACATCGTTCTATTGGGCTCCACATTGGCTTTTGAACATGATGAACAAACAGTTTCCTCTGAATCAGACATGTTTAAACAGACTTAGCAATGAAACTAGCAAGCTTGGAAATCACTTTCAATAAGTTTACAAGCAATATAAAAAACGCTGCAGCGCTTCAAAAATACAGATATAATTAAACAATTCTTAACAAGAAGTGTATTATTAGCAGAGGATTGCACCCATTAGCAAAAGGATGATTAACCCCTTAATACCCAAAACGGATAAAACGGATATCAATTAAGATTTAACGCTTTTAATCACAGTCAAACACACTGTCACAGATCTGCTGTGACTGATTACCTCCCTCAAAAATGAATTTTGCAGACCCCTGAGCTCTCTAGAGACGTCCTGGATCAAGGAGGAAGAAACAGGAAGACTGTGCTAGAATTTTAACTGCGCAACAAGGCGCTAAAACAAGGTCCCTCCCACTCCTATTACAACAGTGGGAGCCCTGATATAACGGTTTCCATGCAGAAAATATATGTTAGCCATGTGGAAAAAAATCATGCCCAAAGAGATTTATCACCAAAGTACCTCACAAAAACGAATAACATGCCAGTAAACGTTTTATTAAAAAACAACATTTTCCAATGTCATGCAAAGTTATCACTAAGCCTGCTACCAGTCGCTACCACTGCAGATAAGGCTTAAGTATTATTTCAGTTTTAACAGTATTTTCTCAGTCAAATTCTAGTCCCTAGAAAATAACTTGACTGCGCATACATTTATCAGCCTGATACCAGTTGCCACTACTGCATTTAAGGCTGTACTTACATCATACGGTAACAGCAGTATTTTCTTAGTCAATTCCATTCCCAGAAAATAATGTACTGCACATACCTCATTTGCGGAGGACCCCGCATGCTATTCCCAGTTTCTGAAGTTACCCCACTCCTCAGAATGTCGAGAACAGCCAGTGGATCTTAGTTACGCCTGCTAAGATCATAGAAAAAAACGCAGGCAGTTTCTTCTTCCAAATACTGCCTGAGATAGAAAAACAGCACACTCCGGTGCCATTTAAAATAACAAACTTTTGATTGAAGAATAGTTAAGTAAAAACTCCAGCTCCTCTCGCGACCTCCTCCTTTGTTGAGGGTTGCAAGAGAATGACTGGATATGACATGTGAGGGGAGGAGCTATATAGCAGCTCTGCTTGGGTGATCCTCTTGCAACTTCCTGTTGGGAAGGAGAATATATCCCATAAGTAATGGATGACCCGTGGACTGAACACACTGAACACACTTAACAAGAGAAAGGAAGACGTTTGAACATCAGGCTTCCTTGACATTATTAGAAGCATTAGGTTTACAGTTCAAGGTGGTTAGGTTCCATCAGTGTTTAATATACTAGTAATAATAATATGGAACTCACTGACAATTCTGTTTGACACCACAAAAACTGGCACCACCGAGTGTGAATGGTTTTTGTTACACAAATTAACCACTGGAGGGAGCTTGAGGATCATAAAACCAGTCAACAATGACTAATAAAATTACAAAGCTCTAACACTATGCAGAGATACTCTCCCACAACAGCAAACAGTGTCTGTCTCCCCTAAATCTGTTATGAAGTGTACTATTTCATTCTGAGTGATTTAGAATTAGTGACTATGGTTTATCTGCTCAAATACCAAAACATATAGGAAACTGAACTGTTTTAATGTTTAGCCAAACAAAAGAAGATGGAAGAAAAAAAAAAAGTCTGTAGGGAAGTTCAAAGCTGGCATGGATATGTAAATAAAGCAGAAGTTCCAAGTCATGTATATTGAGTTATGGATATAATAAAGGGAGTAAAGAAGAGGAAAACCCTTATTTGTTAAGAACTTGGCCTAATAGTTCTCAGCTGGGGTAGATAAACTAGGCCTCTCCATGGGGTGTGTATGTTAAGAACTTGACCTAATAGTTCTCGGCTGGGGTAGATAAATTAGGCCTCTCCTTGTGGCATGTATATTATATTTAGGGTCTAGAACAGATATGGATAAAATTAGTTAGTGTATGTTAGAGCTCAGTAGGTTCAGGAAGTGTAAGAATTGTGTCTAGGAGCAGGGCAGCGGTCAATGTTGAATTACCTCTGACGTTTCCGTGGTAAACTGTTGTTCTTGATGAGAAGAGACTTGATATTTTCTGATAAGTTGTCATCATGCTTTAGGCACCAATGGCGCAAGATACTTGTAGTAAACTGGTCATCAGGGTGACAGGGTCGGCTGAGAACCATTTTCACCATCTCCTCAGTGGGCCTTGAATGAAAGAAAATAAAAACAGAGTTAAAGGGTAATTAGAAAGGAAGTAAAGGGAGGACTGAGAGAGGGAAAACTACTGAATTTTATAATAGATATGGGCACTTTGTCAGCTAACAAGTGTGGAAGAAGGCGGTTGTATTCTTGTGAAAGTGCAGCACACTGGGATCTGGATTTGCTAAGATCTCAGTGTGATGCACTTTCACAAAAATGAATGAGACTCTAAAAAGAGACTTATTTGGCCACCTTCTTCCGCTTTAGTTAGCTAACAAAGTTCACGTTTATTATAAATATGTGGCGTTTAAATGTTTGGGCTCACTTAGACATTTCCTTGTTTTCGAAAGAAAAACAAAAATATTTTTTGTCCATTAAAATAACAAAATTGAGTAGAAATACAGTGTAGATATTGTTAATGTTGCAAATGACTATTGTAGATGTAAACAACTATCTACATAGGCCTACAGAAACCTATTATCAGCAACCATCTGTCATGTGTTCCAATGGCAAGTTGTGTGTGATATTCCAAGTTTATCATTTAAAAAGGCGAATTGATCATTAGAAAACCCTTTTACAATTATGTTAGCACAGCTGAAAACTGTTGTGCTGATTAAAGAAGCAATAAAACTTTCCTTCATTACACTATTTGAGAATTAGAGCATCAGCAATTGTAAGTTCGATTACAGGCTCAAGATGCCTAGAAACAATGAACTTTCTTCTGAAACTTGAGAAATAAAGGCTATTCCATGTGAGAAATTGCCAACAATCTGAAGCTCTTGTACAGCGCTGTGTATTACTCCCTTCACAGAACAGCGCAAACTGTCTCTAGCTAGAATAGAAAGAGGAGTGGAAGGCTCTGGTGCACAACTGAGCAAAAGACATATACATTAGTTTGTCTAGTATGAGAAACTGACGCATCACAGGTCTTCAGCTGTCTAGTATGAGAAACAGACGCATCATAGGTCTTCAGCTGTCTAGTATGAGAAACCGACGCCTCACAGGTCTTCAGCTGTCTAGTATGAGAAACCGACGCCTCACAGGTCTTCAGCTGTCTAGTATGAGAAACCGACGCCTCACAGGTCTTCAGCTGTCTAGTATGAGAAACCGACGCATCACAGGTCTTCAGCTGTCTAGTATGAGAAACCGACGCATCACAGGTCTTCAGCTGTCTAGTATGAGAAACCGACGCATCACAGGTCTTCAGCTGTCTAGTATGAGAAACCGACGCATCACAGGTCTTCAGCTGTCTAGTATGAGAAACAGACGCATCACAGATCTTCAGCTGTCTAGTATGAGAAACCGACGCATCACAGGTCTTCAGCTGTCTAGTATGAGAAACCGACGCATCACAGGTCTTCAGCTGTCTAGTATGAGAAACAGACGCATCACAGATCTTCAGCTGTCTAGTATGAGAAACAGACGCATCACAGGTCTTCAGCTGTCTAGTATGAGAAACCGACGCATCACAGGTCTTCAGCTGTCTAGTATGAGAAACCGACGCATCACAGGTCTTCAGCTGTCTAGTATGAGAAACAGACACATCACAGGTCTTCAGCTGTCTAGTATGAGAAACAGACGCATCACAGGTCTTCAGCTGTCTAGTATGAGAAACAGACGCATCACAGGTCTTCAGCTGTCTAGTATGAGAAACAGACGCATCACAGGTCTTCAGCTGTCTAGTATGAGAAACAGACGCATCACAGGTCTTCAGCTGTCTAGTATGAGAAACAGACGCATCACAGGTCTTCAGCTGTCTAGTATGAGAAACCGACGCATCACAGGTCTTCAGCTGTCTAGTATGAGAAACAGACGCATCACAGGTCTTCAGCTGTCTAGTATGAGAAACAGACGCATCACAGGTCTTCAGCTGTCTAGTATGAGAAACAGACGCATCACAGGTCTTCTCCTGTCTAGTATGAGAAACAGACGCATCACAGGTCTTCAGCTGTCTAGTATGAGAAACAGACGCATCACAGGTCTTCAGCTGTCTAGTATGAGAAACAGACGCATCACAGGTCTTCAACTGTCTAGTATGAGAAACCGACGCATCACAGGTCTTCAGCTGTCTAGTATGAGAAACCGACGCATCACAGGTCTTCAGCTGTCTAGTATGAGAAACAGACGCATCACAGGTCTTCAACTGTCTAGTATGAGAAACCGACGCATCACAGGTCTTCAGCTGTCTAGTATGAGAAACCGACGCATCACAGGTCTTCAGCTGTCTAGTATGAGAAACAGACGCATCACAGGTCTTCAGCTGTCTAGTATGAGAAACAGACGCATCACAGGTCTTCAGCTGTCTAGTATGAGAAACCGACGCATCACAGGTCTTCAGCTGTCTAGTATGAGAAAACAGAATTTATGTTTACCTGATAAATTACTTTCTCCAACGGTGTGTCCGGTCCACGGCGTCATCCTTACTTGTGGGATATTCTCTTCCCCAACAGGAAATGGCAAAGAGCCCAGCAAAGCTGGTCACATGATCCCTCCTAGGCTCCGCCTTCCCCAGTCATTCGACCGACGTAAAGGAGGAATATTTGCATAGGAGAAATCATATGATACTGTGGTGACTGTAGTTAGAGAAAATAAATCATCAGACCTGATTAAAAAACCAGGGCGGTTCGTGGACCGGACACACCGTTGGAGAAAGTAATTTATCAGGTAAACATAAATTCTGTTTTCTCCAACATAGGTGTGTCCGGTCCACGGCGTCATCCTTACTTGTGGGAACCAATACCAAAGCTTTAGGACACGGATGATGGGATGGAGCAAATCAGGTCACCTAGATGGAAGGCACCACGGCTTGCAAAACCTTTCTCCCAAAAATAGCCTCAGAAGAAGCAAAAGTATCAAATTTGTAAAATTTGGTAAAAGTGTGCAGTGAAGACCAAGTCGCTGCCTTACATATCTGATCAACAGAAGCCTCGTTCTTGAAGGCCCATGTGGAAGCCACGGCCCTAGTGGAATGAGCTGTGATTCTTTCAGGAGGCTGCCGTCCGGCAGTCTCATAAGCCAATCTGATGATGCTTTTAAGCCAAAAAGAGAGAGAGGTAGAAGTTGCTTTTTGACCTCTCCTTTTACCAGAATAAACAACAAACAAGGAAGATGTATGTCTGAAATCCTTTGTAGCCTCTAAATAGAATTTTAGAGCACGAACTACATCCAAATTGTGCAACAAACGTTCCTTCTTTGAAACTGGATTCGGACACAAAGAAGGCACGACTATCTCCTGGTTAATATTTTTGTTAGAAACAACTTTCGGAAGAAAACCAGGTTTAGTACGCAAAACCACCTTATCTGCATGGAACACCAGATAAGGAGGAGAACACTGCAGAGCAGATAACTCTGAAACTCTTCTAGCAGAAGAAATTGCAACCAAAAACAAAACTTTCCAAGATAATAACTTGATATCAACGGAATGTAGGGGTTCAAACGGAACCCCCTGAAGAACTGAAAGAACTAAATTGAGACTCCAAGGAGGAGTCAAAGGTTTGTAAACAGGCTTGATTCTAACCAGAGCCTGAACAAAAGCTTGAACATCTGGCACAGCCGCCAGCTTTTTGTGAAGTAAAACAGATAAAGCAGAAATCTGTCCCTTCAAAGAACTTGCAGATAATCCTTTCTCCAAACCTTCTTGAAGAAAGGATAGAATCTTAGGAATTTTTATCTTGTTCCATGGGAATCCTTTAGATTCACACCAACAGATATATTTTTTCCATATTTTATGGTAGATTTTTCTAGTTACAGGCTTTCTGGCCTGAACAAGAGTATCAATGACAGAATCTGAGAACCCTCGCTTTGATAAAATCAAGCGTTCAATCTCCAAGCAGTCAGTTGGAGTGAGGCCAGATTCGGATGTTCGAACGGACCTTGAACAAGAAGGTCCTGTCTCAAAGGTAGCTTCCATGGTGGAGCCGATGACATATTCACCAGATCTGCATACCAAGTCCTGCGTGGCCTGTCTAGTATGAGAAACCGACGCCTCACAGGTCTTCAGCTGTCTAGTATGAGAAACCGACGCCTCACAGGTCTTCAGCTGTCTAGTATGAGAAACCGACGCATCACAGGTCTTCAGCTGTCTAGTATGAGAAACCGACGCATCACAGGTCTTCAGCTGTCTAGTATGAGAAACCGACGCATCACAGGTCTTCAGCTGTCTAGTATGAGAAACCGACGCATCACAGGTCTTCAGCTGTCTAGTATGAGAAACAGACGCATCACAGATCTTCAGCTGTCTAGTATGAGAAACCGACGCATCACAGGTCTTCAGCTGTCTAGTATGAGAAACCGACGCATCACAGGTCTTCAGCTGTCTAGTATGAGAAACAGACGCATCACAGATCTTCAGCTGTCTAGTATGAGAAACAGACGCATCACAGGTCTTCAGCTGTCTAGTATGAGAAACCGACGCATCACAGGTCTTCAGCTGTCTAGTATGAGAAACCGACGCATCACAGGTCTTCAGCTGTCTAGTATGAGAAACCGACACATCACAGGTCTTCAGCTGTCTAGTATGAGAAACAGACGCATCACAGGTCTTCAGCTGTCTAGTATGAGAAACAGACGCATCACAGGTCTTCAGCTGTCTAGTATGAGAAACAGACGCATCACAGGTCTTCAGCTGTCTAGTATGAGAAACAGACGCATCACAGGTCTTCAGCTGTCTAGTATGAGAAACAGACGCATCACAGGTCTTCAGCTGTCTAGTATGAGAAACAGACGCATCACAGGTCTTCAGCTGTCTAGTATGAGAAACAGACGCATCACAGGTCTTCAGCTGTCTAGTATGAGAAACAGACGCATCACAGGTCTTCAGCTGTCTAGTATGAGAAACAGACGCATCACAGGTCTTCAGCTGTCTAGTATGAGAAACAGACGCATCACAGGTCTTCAGCTGTCTAGTATGAGAAACAGACGCATCACAGGTCTTCAGCTGTCTAGTATGAGAAACAGACGCATCACAGGTCTTCAGCTGTCTAGTATGAGAAACAGACGCATCACAGGTCTTCAACTGTCTAGTATGAGAAACCGACGCATCACAGGTCTTCAGCTGTCTAGTATGAGAAACCGACGCATCACAGGTCTTCAGCTGTCTAGTATGAGAAACAGACGCATCACAGGTCTTCAACTGTCTAGTATGAGAAACCGACGCATCACAGGTCTTCAGCTGTCTAGTATGAGAAACCGACGCATCACAGGTCTTCAGCTGTCTAGTATGAGAAACAGACGCATCACAGGTCTTCAGCTGTCTAGTATGAGAAACAGACGCATCACAGGTCTTCAGCTGTCTAGTATGAGAAACCGACGCATCACAGGTCTTCAGCTGTCTAGTATGAGAAAACAGAATTTATGTTTACCTGATAAATTACTTTCTCCAACGGTGTGTCCGGTCCACGGCGTCATCCTTACTTGTGGGATATTCTCTTCCCCAACAGGAAATGGCAAAGAGCCCAGCAAAGCTGGTCACATGATCCCTCCTAGGCTCCGCCTTCCCCAGTCATTCGACCGACGTAAAGGAGGAATATTTGCATAGGAGAAATCATATGATACTGTGGTGACTGTAGTTAGAGAAAATAAATCATCAGACCTGATTAAAAAACCAGGGCGGTTCGTGGACCGGACACACCGTTGGAGAAAGCGACTTGGTCTTCACTGCATGGAACACCAGATAAGGAGGAGAACACTGCAGAGCAGATAACTCTGAAACTCTTCTAGCAGAAGAAATTGCAACCAAAAACAAAACTTTCCAAGATAATAACTTGATATCAACGGAATGTAGGGGTTCAAACGGAACCCCCTGAAGAACTGAAAGAACTAAATTGAGACTCCAAGGAGGAGTCAAAGGTTTGTAAACAGGCTTGATTCTAACCAGAGCCTGAACAAAAGCTTGAACATCTGGCACAGCCGCCAGCTTTTTGTGAAGTAAAACAGATAAAGCAGAAATCTGTCCCTTCAAAGAACTTGCAGATAATCCTTTCTCCAAACCTTCTTGAAGAAAGGATAGAATCTTAGGAATTTTTATCTTGTTCCATGGGAATCCTTTAGATTCACACCAACAGATATATTTTTTCCATATTTTATGGTAGATTTTTCTAGTTACAGGCTTTCTGGCCTGAACAAGAGTATCAATGACAGAATCTGAGAACCCTCGCTTTGATAAAATCAAGCGTTCAATCTCCAAGCAGTCAGTTGGAGTGAGGCCAGATTCGGATGTTCGAACGGACCTTGAACAAGAAGGTCCTGTCTCAAAGGTAGCTTCCATGGTGGAGCCGATGACATATTCACCAGATCTGCATACCAAGTCCTGCGTGGCCACGCAGGAGCTATCAAGATCACCGATACCCTCTCCTGTTTGATCCTGGCTACCAGCCAGGGAATGAGAGGAAACGGTGGGAACACATAAGCTAGGTTGAAGCTCCAAGGTGCTACTAGTGCATCCACTAGAGTCGCCTTGGGATCCCTGGATCTGGACCCGTAGCAAGGAACCTTGAAGTTCTGACGAGACGCCATCAGATCCATGTCTGGAATGCCCCACAATTGAATTATTTGGGCAAAGATTTCCGGATGGAGTTCCCACTCCCCCGGATGAAATGTCTGACGACTCAGAAAATCCGCTTCCCAATTTTCCACACCTGGGATGTGGATTGCAGACAAGTGGCAGGAGTGAGTCTCCGCCCATTGAATTATTTTGGTCACTTCTTCCATCGCCAGGGAACTCCTTGTTCCCCCCTGATGGTTGATATACGCAACAGTCGTCATGTTGTCTGATTGAAACCGTATGAATTTGGCCTTTGCTAGCTGAGGCCAAGCCTTGAGAGCATTGAATATCGCTCTCAGTTCCAGAATATTTATCGGGAGAAGAGATACTATGTCCATTGCCGCTACCATCAACCCGATCACTTCCATGCACTGAGCTATGGAAGGAAGAGGAACGGAATGAAGTATCCGACAAGAGTCTAGAAGTTTTGTTTTTCTGGCCTCTGTCAGAAAAATCCTCATTTCTAAGGAGTCTATTATTGTTCCCAAGAAGGGAACTCTTGTTGACGGAGATAGAGAACTTTTTTCTACGTTCACTTTCCACCCGTGAGATCTGAGAAAGGCCAGGACAATGTCCGTATGAGCCTTTGCTTGTGGTAGGGACGACGCTTGAATCAGTATGTCGTCCAAGTAAGGTACTACTGCAATGCCCCTTGGTCTTAGCACCGCTAGAAGGGACCCTAGTACCTTTGTGAAAATTCTTGGAGCAGTGGCTAATCCGAATGGAAGTGCCACAAACTGGTAATGCTTGTCCAGAAAGGCGAACCTTAGGAACCGATGATGTTCCTTGTGGATAGGAATATGTAGATACGCATCCTTTAAATCCACCGTGGTCATGAATTGACCTTCCTGGATGGTAGGAAGAATTGTCCGAATGGTTTCCATTTTGAACGATGGAACCTTGAGAAATTTGTTTAGGATCTTGAGATCTAAGATTGGTCTGAATGTTCCCTCTTTTTTGGGAACTATGAACAGATTGGAGTAGAATCCCATCCCTTGTTCTCCTAATGGAACCGGATGAATCACTCCCATTTTTAACAGGTCTTCTACACAATGTAAGAATGCCTGTCTTTTTATGTGATCTGAAGACAATTGAGACCTGTGGAACCTCCCCCTTGGGGGTAGCTCCTTGAATTCCAGAAGATAACCTTGGGAGACTATTTCTAGCGCCCAAGGATCCATAACATCTCTTGCCCAAGCCTGAGCGAAGAGAGAAAGTCTGCCCCCCACCAGATCCGGTCCCGGATCGGGGGCCAACATCTCATGCTGTCTTGGTAGCAGTGGCAGGTTTCTTAGCCTGCTTACCTTTGTTCCAGCCTTGCATTGGCCTCCAGGCTGGCTTGGTTTGAGAAGTATTACCCTCTTGCTTAGAGGATGTAGAACTTGAGGCTGGTCCGTTTCTGCGAAAGGGACGAAAATTTGGTTTATTTTTAGCCTTAACAGACCTATCCTGAGGAAGGGCGTGGCCCTTACCCCTAGTGATATCTGAAATAATCTCTTTCAAGTCAGGGCCAAACAGCGTTTTCCCCTTGGAAGACGCATCCGCTGACCAAGATTTTAGCCAAAGCGCTCTGCGCGCCACAATAGCAAACCCTGAATTTTTCGCCGCTAATCTAGCTAATTGCAAAGTGGCGTCTAAAGTAAAAGAGTTAGCCAATTTAAGAGCGTGAACTCTGTCCATAATCTCCTCATAAGAAGAATCTTTATTGAGCGACTTTTCTAGTTCATCGAACCAGAAACACGCTGCTGTAGTGACAGGAACAATGCATGAAATTGGTTGTAGAAGGTAACCTTGCTGAACAAACATCTTTTTAAGCTAACCCTCTAATTTTTTATCCATAGGATCTTTGAAAGCACAACTATCTTCTATAGGGATAGTAGTGCGTTTGTTTAGAGTAGAAACCGCCCCCTCGACCTTGGGGACTGTCTGCCATAAGTCCTTTCTGGGGTCGACCATAGGAAACAATTTCTTAAATATAGGGGGAGGGACAAAAGGTATGCCGGGCCTTTCCCATTCTTTGTTTACAATGTCCGCCACCCGCTTGGGTATAGGAAAAGCTTCGGGGGGCCCCGGGACCTCTAGGAACTTGTCCATCTTACATAATTTCTCTGGAATGACCAAATTGTCACAATCATCCAGAGTAGACAGCACCTCCTTAAGCAGAGCGCGGAGATGTTCCAATTTAAATTTGAATGTAATCACATCAGGTTCAGCTTGTTGAGAAATTTTCCCTGAATCTGAAATTTCTCCCTCAGACAAAACCTCCCTGGCCCCCTCAGACTGGTGTAGGGGCATGTCAGAACCATTATCATCAGCGTCCTCATGCTCTTCAGTATTTTCTAAAACAGAGCAGTCGCGCTTTCGCTGATAAGTGGGCATTTTGGCTAAAATGTTTTTGATAGAATTATCCATTACAGCCGTTAATTGTTGCATAGTAAGGAGTATTGGCGCACTAGATGTACTAGGGGCCTCCTGTGTGGGCAAGACTGGCGTAGACGAAGGAGGGGATGATGCAGTACCATGCTTACTCCCCTCACTTGAGGAATCATCTTGGGCATCATTTTCTCTAAATTGTTTGTCACATACATCACATCTATTTAAATGAGAAGGAACCTTGGCTTCCTCACATACAGAACATAGTCTATCTGATAGTTCAGACATGTTAAACAGGCATAAACTTGATAACAAAGTACAAAAAACGTTTTAAAATAAAACCGTTACTGTCACTTTAAATTTTAAACTGAACACACTTTATTACTGAATATGTGAAAAAGTATGAAGGAATTGTTCAAAATTCACCAAAATTTCACCACAGTGTCTTAAAGCCTTAAAAGTATTGCACACCAAATTTGAAAGCTTTAACTCTTAAAATAACGGAACCGGAGCCGTTTTTATATTTAACCCCTATACAGTCCCTGGTATCTGCTTTGCTGAGACCCAACCAAGCCCAGAGGGGAATACGATACCAAATGACGCCTTCAGTAAGCTTTTTCTATGTATCTGAGCTCCTCACACATGCATCTGCATGCCTTGCTTCCCAAAAACAACTGCGCATTAGTGGCGCGAAAATGAGGCTCTGCCTATGATTAGAGAAGGCCCCCAGTGAAAAAGGTGTCCAATACAGTGCCTGCCGTTTCTTTAACATAATTCCCAAGAATAAAATAACTCCTCAAAGCTATAAACTATTAAAAATGCTTATAAATCAATCGTTTTAGCCCAGAAAAATGTCTACCAGTCTTTAAAGCCCTTGTGAAGCCCTTTATTCTTATTTAATAAAAATGGCTTACCGGATCCCATAGGGAAAATGACAGCTTCCAGCATTACCAAGTCTTGTTAGAAAACAGAATTTATGTTTACCTGATAAATTACTTTCTCCAACGGTGTGTCCGGTCCACGGCGTCATCCTTACTTGTGGGATATTCTCTTCCCCAACAGGAAATGGCAAAGAGCCCAGCAAAGCTGGTCACATGATCCCTCCTAGGCTCCGCCTACCCCAGTCATTCGACCGACGTTAAGGAGGAATATTTGCATAGGAGAAACCATATGGTACCGTGGTGACTGTAGTTAAAGAAAATAAATTATCAGACCTGATTAAAAAAACCAGGGCGGGCCGTGGACCGGACACACCGTTGGAGAAAGTAATTTATCAGGTAAACATAAATTCTGTTTTCTCCAACATAGGTGTGTCCGGTCCACGGCGTCATCCTTACTTGTGGGAACCAATACCAAAGCTTTAGGACACGGATGAAGGGAGGGAGCAAATCAGGTCACCTAAATGGAAGGCACCACGGCTTGCAAAACCTTTCTCCCAAAAATAGCCTCAGAAGAAGCAAAAGTATCAAACTTGTAAAATTTGGTAAAAGTGTGCAGTGAAGACCAAGTCGCTGCCCTACATATCTGATCAACAGAAGCCTCGTTCTTGAAGGCCCATGTGGAAGCCACAGCCCTAGTGGAATGAGCTGTGATTCTTTCGGGAGGCTGCCGTCCGGCAGTCTCGTAAGCCAATCTGATGATGCTTTTAATCCAAAAAGAGAGAGAGGTAGAAGTTGCTTTTTGACCTCTCCTTTTACCGGAATAAACAACAAACAAGGAAGATGTTTGTCTAAAATCCTTTGTAGCATCTAAATAGAATTTTAGAGCGCGAACAACATCCAAATTGTGCAACAAACGTTCCTTCTTTGAAACTGGTTTCGGACACAGAGAAGGTACGATAATCTCCTGGTTAATGTTTTTGTTAGAAACAACTTTTGGAAGAAAACCAGGTTTAGTACGTAAAACCACCTTATCTGCATGGAACACCAGATAAGGAGGAGAACACTGCAGAGCAGATAATTCTGAAACTCTTCTGGCAGAAGAAATTGCAACTAAAAACAAAACTTTCCAAGATAATAACTTAATATCAACGGAATGCAAGGGTTCAAACGGAACCCCCTGAAGAACTGAAAGAACTAAATTGAGACTCCAAGGAGGAGTCAAAGGTTTGTAAACAGGCTTAATTCTAACCAGAGCCTGAACAAAGGCTTGAACATCTGGCACAGCAGCCAGTTTCTTGTGAAGTAACACCGACAAGGCAGAAATCTGTCCCTTCAGGGAACTTGCAGATAATCCTTTTTCCAATCCTTCTTGAAGGAAGGATAGAATCCTAGGAATCTTAACCTTGTCCCAAGGGAATCCTTTAGATTCACACCAACAGATATATTTTTTCCAAATTTTGTGGTAAATCTTTCTAGTTACAGGCTTTCTGGCCTGAACAAGAGTATCGATAACAGAATCTGAGAACCCTCGCTTCGATAAAATCAAGCGTTCAATCTCCAAGCAGTCAGCTGGAGTGAAACCAGATTCGGATGTTCGAACGGACCCTGAACAAGAAGGTCTCGTCTCAAAGGTAGCTTCCAAGGTGGAGCCGATGACATATTCACCAGATCTGCATACCAAGTCCTGCGTGGCCACGCAGGAGCTATCAAGATCACCGACGCCCTCTCCTGATTGATCCTGGCTACCAGCCTGGGGATGAGAGGAAACGGCGGGAACACATAAGCTAGTTTGAAGGTCCAAGGTGCTACTAGTGCATCCACTAGAGCCGCCTTGGGATCCCTGGATCTGGACCCGTAGCAAGGAACTTTGAAGTTCTGACGAGAGGCCATCAGATCCATGTCTGGAATGCCCCACAGCTGAGTGACTTGGGCAAAGATTTCCGGATGGAGTTCCCACTCCCCCGGATGCAATGTCTGACGACTCAGAAAATCCGCTTCCCAATTTTCCACTCCTGGGATGTGGATAGCAGACAGGTGGCAGGAGTGAGACTCCGCCCATAGAATGATTTTGGTCACTTCTTCCATCGCTAGGGAACTCCTTGTTCCCCCCTGATGGTTGATGTACGCAACAGTTGTCATGTTGTCTGATTGAAACCGTATGAACTTGGCCCTCGCTAGCTGAGGCCAAGCCTTGAGAGCATTGAATATCGCTCTCAGTTCCAGAATATTTATCGGTAGAAGAGATTCTTCCCGAGACCAAAGACCCTGAGCTTTCAGGGATCCCCAGACCGCGCCCCAGCCCATCAGACTGGCGTCGGTCGTGACAATGACCCACTCTGGTCTGCGGAATGTCATCCCTTGTGACAGGTTGTCCAGGGACAGCCACCAACGGAGTGAGTCTCTGGTCCTCTGATTTACTTGTATCTTCGGAGACAAGTCTGTATAGTCCCCATTCCACTGACTGAGCATGCACAGTTGTAATGGTCTTAGATGAATGCGCGCAAAAGGAACTATGTCCATTGCCGCTACCATCAACCCGATCACTTCCATGCACTGAGCTATGGAAGGAAGAGGAACGGAATGAAGTATCCGACAAGAGTCTAGAAGTTTTGTTTTTCTGGCCTCTGTCAGAAAAATCCTCATTTCTAAGGAGTCTATTATTGTTCCCAAGAAGGGAACCCTTGTTGACGGGGATAGAGAACTCTTTTCCACGTTCACTTTCCATCCGTGAGATCTGAGAAAGGCCAGGACAATGTCCGTGTGAGCCTTTGCTTGAGGAAGGGACGACGCTTGAATCAGAATGTCGTCCAAGTAAGGTACTACAGCAATGCCCCTTGGTCTTAGCACAGCTAGAAGGGACCCTAGTACCTTTGTGAAAATCCTTGGAGCAGTGGCTAATCCGAAAGGAAGCGCCACGAACTGGTAATGTTTGTCCAGGAATGCGAACCTTAGGAACCGATGATGTTCCTTGTGGATAGAAATATGTAGATACGCATCCTTTAAATCCACCGTGGTCATGAATTGACCTTCCTGGATGGAAGGAAGAATAGTTCGAATGGTTTCCATCTTGAACGATGGAACCTTGAGAAACTTGTTTAAGATCTTGAGATCTAAGATTGGTCTGAACGTTCCCTCTTTTTTGGGAACTATGAACAGATTGGAGTAGAACCCCATCCCTTGTTCTCTTAATGGAACAGGATGAATCACTCCCATTTTTAACAGGTCTTCTACACAATGTAAGAATGCCTGTCTTTTTATGTGGTCTGAAGACAACTGAGACCTGTGGAACCTCCCCCTTGGGGGAAGTCCTTTGAATTCCAGAAGATAACCTTGGGAGACTATTTCTAGCGCCCAAGGATCCAGAACATCTCTTGCCCAAGCCTGAGCGAAGAGAGAGAGTCTGCCCCCCACCAGATCCGGTCCCGGATCGGGGGCCAACATTTCATGCTGTCTTGGTAGCAGTGGCAGGTTTCTTGGCCTGCTTTCCCTTGTTCCAGCCTTGCATTGGTCTCCAAGCTGGCTTGGCTTGAGAAGTATTACCCTCTTGCTTAGAGGACGTAGCACCTTGGGCTGGTCCGTTTCTACGAAAGGGACGAAAATTAGGTTTATTTTTTGCCTTGAAAGGCCGATCCTGAGGAAGGGCGTGGCCCTTACCCCCAGTGATATCAGAGATAATCTCTTTCAAGTCAGGGCCAAACAGCGTTTTCCCCTTGAAAGGAATGTTAAGTAGCTTGTTCTTGGAAGACGCATCAGCCGACCAAGATTTCAACCAAAGCGCTCTGCGCGCCACAATAGCAAACCCAGAATTCTTAGCCGCTAACCTAGCCAATTGCAAAGTGGCGTCTAGGGTGAAAGAATTAGCCAATTTGAGAGCATTGATTCTGTCCATAATCTCCTCAAAAGGAGGAGAATCACTATCGACCGCCTTTATCAGATCATCGAACCAGAAACATGCGGCTGTAGCGACAGGGACAATGCATGAAATTGGTTGTAGAAGGTAACCTTGCTGAACAAACATCTTTTTAAGCAAACCTTCTAATTTTTTATCCATAGGATCTTTGAAAGCACAACTATCCTCTATGGGTATAGTGGTGCGTTTGTTTAAAGTGGAAACCGCTCCCTCGACCTTGGGGACTGTCTGCCATAAGTCCTTTCTGGGGTCGACCATAGGAAACAATTTTTTAAATATGGGGGGAGGGACGAAAGGAATACCGGGCCTTTCCCATTCTTTATTAACAATGTCCGCCACCCGCTTGGGTATAGGAAAAGCTTCTGGGAGCCCCGGCACCTCTAGGAACTTGTCCATTTTACATAGTTTCTCTGGGATGACCAACTTGTCACAATCATCCAGAGTGGATAATACCTCCTTAAGCAGAATGCGGAGATGTTCCAACTTAAATTTAAATGCAATCACATCAGGTTCAGCCTGTTGAGAAATGTTCCCTGAATCAGTAATTTCTCCCTCAGACAAAACCTCCCTGGCCCCATCAGACTGGGTTAGGGGCCCTTCAGAAATATTAATATCAGCGTCGTCATGCTCTTCAGTATCTAAAACAGAGCAGCCGCGCTTACGCTGATAAGTGTTCATTTTGGCTAAAATGTTTTTGACAGAATTATCCATTACAGCCGTTAATTGTTGCATAGTAAGGAGCATTGGCGCGCTAGATGTACTAGGGGCCTCCTGAGTGGGCAAGACTCGTGTAGACGAAGGAGGGAATGATGCAGTACCATGCTTACTCCCCTCACTTGAGGAATCATCTTGGGCATCATTGTCATTATCACATAAATCACATTTATTTAAATGAATAGGAATTCTGGCTTCCCCACATTCAGAACACAGTCTATCTGGTAGTTCAGACATGTTAAACAGGCATAAACTTGATAACAAAGTACAAAAAACGTTTTAAAATAAAACCGTTACTGTCACTTTAAATTTTAAACTGAACACACTTTATTACTGCAATTGCGAAATAACATGAAGGAATTGTTCAAAATTCACCAAATTTTCACCACAGTGTCTTAAAGCCTTAAAAGTATTGCACACCAAATTTGGAAGCTTTAACCCTTAAAATAACGGAACCGGAGCCGTTTTAAACTTTAACCCCTTTACAGTCCCTGGTATCTGCTTTGCTGAGACCCAACCAAGCCCAAAGGGGAATACGATACCAAATGACGCCTTCAGAAAGTCTTTTCTAAGTATCAGAGCTCCTCTCACATGCGACTGCATGCCATGCCTCTCAAAAACAAGTGCGCCACACCGGCGCGAAAATGAGGCTCTGCTTATGCTTTGGGAAAGCCCCTAAAGAATAAGGTGTCTAATACAGTGCCTGCCGATATTATTATATCAAAATACCCAGATAAAATGATTCCTCAAGGCTAAATATGTGTTAATAATGAATCGATTTAGCCCAGAAAAAGTCTACAGTCTTAATAAGCCCTTGTGAAGCCCTTATTTACGATCGTAATAAACATGGCTTACCGGATCCCATAGGGAAAATGACAGCTTCCAGCATTACATCGTCTTGTTAGAATGTGTCATACCTCAAGCAGCAAGAGACTGCACACTGTTCCCCCCAACTGAAGTTAATTGCTCTCAACAGTCCTGTGTGGAACAGCCATGGATTTTAGTGACGGTTGCTAAAATCATTTTCCTCATACAAACAGAAATCTTCATCTCTTTTCTGTTTCTGAGTAAATAGTACATACCAGCACTATTTCAAAATAACAAACTCTTGATTGAATAATAAAAACTACAGTTAAACACTAAAAAACTCTAAGCCATCTCCGTGGAGATGTTGCCTGTACAACGGCAAAGAGAATGACTGGGGTAGGCGGAGCCTAGGAGGGATCATGTGACCAGCTTTGCTGGGCTCTTTGCCATTTCCTGTTGGGGAAGAGAATATCCCACAAGTAAGGATGACGCCGTGGACCGGACACACCTATGTTGGAGAAATGTGTCATACCTCAAGCAGCAAAAGTCTGCTCACTGTTTCCCCCAACTGAAGTCAATTCCTCTCAACAGTCCTGTGTGGAAACAGCCATCGATTTTAGTAACGGTTGCTAAAATCATTTTCCTCTTACAAACAGAAATCTTCATCTCTTTTCTGTTTCAGAGTAAATAGTACATACCAGCACTATTTTAAAATAACAAACTCTTGATTGAAGAATAAAAACTACATTTAAACACCAAAAAACTCTAACCCATCTCCGTGGAGATGTTGCCTGTGCAACGGCAAAGAGAATGACTGGGGAAGGCGGAGCCTAGGAGGGATCATGTGACCAGCTTTGCTGGGCTCTTTGCCATTTCCTGTTGGGGAAGAGAATATCCCACAAGTAAGGATGACGCCGTGGACCGGACACACCTATGTTGGAGAAACAGACGCATCACAGGTCTTCAACTGTCTAGTATGAGAAACCGACGCATCACAGGTCTTCAGCTGTCTAGTATGAGAAACAGACGCATCACAGGTCTTCAGCTGTCTAGTATGAGAAACAGACACATCACAGGTCTTCAGCTGTCTAGTATGAGAAACAGACGCATCACAGGTCTTCAACTGTCTAGTATGAGAAACCGACGCATCACAGGTCTTCAGCTGTCTAGTATGAGAAACCGACGCATCACAGGTCTTCAGCTGTCTAGTATGAGAAACCGACGCATCACAGGTCTTCAGCTGTCTAGTATGAGAAACCGACGCATCACAGGTCTTCAGCTGTCTAGTATGAGAAACCGACGCATCACAGGTCTTCAGCTGTCTAGTATGAGAAACAGACGCATCACAGGTCTTCAGCTGTCTAGTATGAGAAACAGACGCATCACAGGTCTTCAGCTGTCTAGTATGAGAAACAGACGCATCACAGGTCTTCAGCTGTCTAGTATGAGAAACCGACGCCTCACAGGTCTTCAGCTGGCAGCATCATTACATAGTACCCACAAAACACAAGTCTCAACGTCATCAGTGAAGAGGCGACTCCGGGATGCCGGACTTCTAGGCAGAGTTGCTGGAGCATGATAACTATCAAATCAAGGAATTGATTTATAAAGAATCTGGGAGGTTGCAAACTACTTTATATCAAAAGGAGACGGATAGAAATTAAATTCTTAGAGCTGATAGTCGTCATCCTCCAGCTCTAAAGAAGGCCTTACCAACCTTTATGACCACCTATACTCCAGGTAAATGGAAAACTTCAGAGATCCTAAGAAATAATTGGCATTTATTGAAAACCGATCATTCTTTATCCAGACATTCAAACCGTGGCTACAGGCTGTTCCTATTATCCGACCCGGAAGTGCATTAAAGTAAAGTAGCTTGAAGTAGCTATAATGCAGCTGATCAGACCGCCACTAAAAGCATATTAGAAAATTGAAAACCACGGCACTGTAGGGTTGCTGTAAAAATAAAACCCACAATTTTATTGAATCAAATAAAAATCATCAGTCTATGATTAAGCGTCACCAGGGGGCGCAAAATGTGTCAGGCGTTTTTTTTTCACCTTTAGATGCTATTTAGTCTGTTTGATGATTTTTTTTTTGATTCAATAACAGTTGGGATTTTATTTTTACAGCACACCATGCAGTCCCGTGGTTTTAATTTTTCCAAGATGATTCTTAAACATTTGGGGATTATAGTTTCCCAAGGATTGGCTACAAAAGAGGAAGATCTTTATGCGACTTTCTGATGAGATCAGACTTAAAACCTAGTTACACTTCAAGTACCTGGTTAGATATGCCCAAGTTAGGGTGTTTTGTTACAGTGGGTGTACTACTTGCAATGGACTTACACAAGCAAAATAACAATTTATGCTTACCAGATAAATTCCTTTCCTTCCTGGCAGGGAGAGTCCACAACTTAATTCCTTACTGTTGGGAAATACAACGCCTGGCCACCAGGAGGAGCCAAAGACACCCCAGCCAAAGGCTTAAATATGCCTCCCACTTCCCCTATCCCCCCCCAGTCATTCTGCCAAGGTTACAGGGAAAAGTAGGAGAAACATCAGGGTATAAAAAGGTGCCAGAAGAAATAATAGAAAAAGGGAGCCGCCCATCAAAACAATAAATTACGGGCGGGGTCGTGGACTCTCCCTGCCAGGAAGGAAAGGAATTTATCTGGTAAGCATAAATTATGTTTTCCTTCCATAAGGCAGGGAGAGTCCACACTTTCATTCCTTACTGTTGGGAAAACTATACCTAAGCTCCAGAGGACACTGAATGAATAACAGGAGGGAACAGAAAAAAGAGCCGGACCCTATTCTGAGGGCACCACAGCCTACAAAACTTTTCTCCCGAAAGCTGCTTCAGCTGAAGCACACACATCAAACTTGTAAAATTTAGAAAAAGTGTGTAAGGAGGATCCATTGAGGCTTCATTCTTAAAAGCCCAAGAGGAAGCCACTGCTCTAGTGGAATAAGCAGTTATCCTCTCAGGAGGCTAGGCGGATGACACTCCTCAACCAGAAGGATAGGGAAGTCGTAGTAGCCTTCTGCTCCTTACGCTTCCCCGTATACATGACGAAGAGGAAGATTGTTTGAATTCCTTAGTAGCCTGAAGATAGAACTTCAAGGCACAAACCACATCTAGTTTGTGAAGCAAACGTTCCTTCGCTGAAGAAGGATTAGAACACAAGGAAGGAACAACAATTTCTTGATTAATGATACGATTCAACACCACCTTAGGGAGGAACCCTAGTTTAGTGCGTAAAACTGCCTGATCAGCATGAAAAAACAGATAAGGGGGGATCACATTGCAAATAAGAAATCTCAGAAACTGCGCGCAGAGGCAATAGCCAAATCCCCCCCCCCCCCAAAAAAAACTTCCAAGATAACAATTTAATGTCAACCGTATGCATAGGCTCAAATGGAGCCTGCTGCAAAACACTAAGAACAAGATTGAGGCTCCAAGGCGGAGTCCCAGATCTAAACACGGGTCTGATCGTAGCCAGAGCCTTAACAAAGGGTGCACATCCGGAAGCTCAGCCAATCTTTTGTGCAGTAACACCGACAGGGAACTAGCAGATAGGCCCTTCTCCAGTCCATCCTGGAGAAAAGCTAAAATTCTGGCAACCTTATGCCAGAAAAAAACACACTCTTGACACCAGTACAAGTCCTCCACACTTTATGGTAGATACGACGCGTGACTGGCTTACGTGCTTGAACCAGAGTGTTGATAACACTCTCAGAGAACCCTCTTTTGGCTAAGACTAAGCTTTCAATCTCCACGCAGTCAGCCTCAGAGAATCTAGATTTTGATGAACGAAGGGACCCTGTATCAGCAGATCTCTGCGACAAGGTAACCTCCACTGAGGAGATTAGGACATCCCTACCAGATTCGCAAACCACGTCCTTCGCGGCCAAGCAATCAGAATCACAGATGCTTGCTCCTGCTTTATGCGAGCCACCACACGAGGGAGAAGCGGTAATGGAGGAAAAAGATATGAGACTGAACCTCCATGGTACTGATAGGGCATCTATCAATTCCGCCTGAGGATCCCTTGACCTCGACCCGTACCTGAGTAGCTTGGAATTGCGGCGGGATGCCATGAGATCCATCTCTGGCGTCCCCCACTAACTGCATATCTCTGCAAAAACCTCGGGGTGAAGAGACCATTACCCTGGGTGAAAAGATTCAGTTGTCCACACCCGGAATGCGGATCACTGACAGCGTATATTTGTGAGTCTCCAACCACTCTAGTATCTGAGATACTTCTCTCATCGCCAAGTAACTTCTCGTTCCCCCTTGATGGTTGATATAGGCAACCAAGGTTATATTGTCTGATTGGAATCAGATAAACTGGGACGAACCCAGAAGGGGCCAAGCCTTCAAGGCATTGAAGATTGCCCGGAGTTTCCAAAATATTGATCAGAAGGGAGGACTCCTCCTGAGTCCACAGACCTTGTGCCTTCTTGGCACCCCAAATGGCTCCCCAGCAGGAAAGCCTTGCGTCCATAGTCACAATCTCCCAGGACGGTCTCAAAAAGCACGTGTCTTGGGACAGATGATCTGGACAGAGCCACCAGGAGAGCGAGTCTCTCGAAAGGCTGCCCAGCACAATCTGTTGAGACAGATCTGAATGGTCGCCGTTCCTTTGTCTCAGCATACATCTGGCAAAAGGAGTTATGTCCATGCACCTCCATACACAGAGCCACTTAGGGTCTCGAGGAGGCCCAGAGGGCAAGACATGCAGAAGTTAGCTTGCAGCGTCTCTGATCTGTGAGGAATATGCTCATGGATATGGAGTCTATTATAGTTCCAAGGAAATTCACACTTGTACCTGGAGTAAGAGAACTCGTGCCTGTACCAAGATATCGTCCAGGTAAGGCGCTACTGCAATACCCTGTGTTCTGGCAACGGCTAGCAGAGCCCCCAGAACCTTTGTAAATATCCTTGGAGCAGTACCTAGGCCAAACGGAAGAGCTATGAACTGGAAGTGCTGATCCAGAAAAGCAAATCTCAGGAACTGCAAATGTTCCTTGTGAATCGGGACGTGAAGGTATGCATCCTTCAGGTCTATTGTGGTCAAAAACTGTCCTTCCTGAACCAGAGGCAGGATTGACCGTATTGTCTCCCTCTTGAAAGAGGGAACACTCAAACTTGTTTAGACACTTTAGGTCCAGAATTGGATGAAAAGTTTCCTCCTTCTTTGGAACCACGAAAAGGTTTGAATAAAACCCCAAATCTCTTTCTGCTGTAGGTACTGGGACAATTATTCCTATAGAGGAGAGATCCCGTACGCAACCTAAGAAGGCAGCCCTTTTTTTTGGTCTTGTCGAAAGACTGGAGAGAAGGAATCCTATCCTATATCCTTGAGATACAACCTCCAGGACCCAAGGATCTTGTACATCCTGGAACCAAGTGTCTGAAAAAAAGACAGTCTGCCCCTACTCAATCCCATCCAGGATCGGGGGGCGCCCCTTCATGCCGATTTGTTCTCGGCGGGCTTCTTAGTCTGTTTGGACTTATTCCAGGAGTGAGCCGGCTTCTTGGACTGCTTGGACTTGGAAGAGGACTGCTGTCGTTCCGACTTGTCAGCAAGAAAGAAAAAAATATTTAGATGACTCTAGGTCAGGAGAATTATGTTTAACCTTTCTCTTGCGTTTGTTAGAGTGAGGTAAGGCACTCAGGGCCGCAGACACCGCCAATTGTAACTGTGTGGTAAAGTCCGCTGGAAAAAAGCCCCCTCCAGATGGAGGATTAGTTGAGCCGCAGGGAACTGCATGTGGAGCGGGTAATGTAAAAAGGGTAGTAATTTCTCTGGACCCAGATTCCTGAGAAGTAGATGGCTCAGAAGGGCTAATAGGGCTACGAGTATTAGCAGGCTTGAACCAGAGTGTTGATAACACTCTCAGAGAACCCTCTTTTGGCTAAGACTAAGCTTTCAATCTCCACGCAGTCAGCCTCAGAGAATCTAGATTTTGATGAACGAAGGGACCCTGTATCAGCAGATCTCTGCGACAAGGTAACCTCCACTGAGGAGATTAGGACATCCCTACCAGATTCGCAAACCACGTCCTTCGCGGCCAAGCAATCAGAATCACAGATGCTTGCTCCTGCTTTATGCGAGCCACCACACGAGGGAGAAGCGGTAATGGAGGAAAAAGATATGAGACTGAACCTCCATGGTACTGATAGGGCATCTATCAATTCCGCCTGAGGATCCCTTGACCTCGACCCGTACCTGAGTAGCTTGGAATTGCGGCGGGATGCCATGAGATCCATCTCTGGCGTCCCCCACTAACTGCATATCTCTGCAAAAACCTCGGGGTGAAGAGACCATTACCCTGGGTGAAAAGATTGCCTGCTGAGGAAGTCCGCTTCCCAGTTGTCCACACCCGGAATGCGGATCACTGACAGCGTATATTTGTGAGTCTCCAACCACTCTAGTATCTGAGATACTTCTCTCATCGCCAAGTAACTTCTCGTTCCCCCTTGATGGTTGATATAGGCAACCAAGGTTATATTGTCTGATTGGAATCAGATAAACTGGGACGAACCCAGAAGGGGCCAAGCCTTCAAGGCATTGAAGATTGCCCAGAGTTTCCAAAATATTGATCAGAAGGGAGGACTCCTCCTGAGTCCACAGACCTTGTGCCTTCTTGGCACCCCAAATGGCTCCCCAGCAGGAAAGCCTTGCGTCCATAGTCACAATCTCCCAGGACGGTCTCAAAAAGCACGTGTCTTGGGACAGATGATCTGGACAGAGCCACCAGGAGAGCGAGTCTCTCGAAAGGCTGCCCAGCACAATCTGTTGAGACAGATCTGAATGGTCGCCGTTCCTTTGTCTCAGCATACATCTGGCAAAAGGAGTTATGTCCATGCACCTCCATACACAGAGCCACTTAGGGTCTCGAGGAGGCCCAGAGGGCAAGACATGCAGAAGTTAGCTTGCAGCGTCTCTGATCTGTGAGGAATATGCTCATGGATATGGAGTCTATTATAGTTCCAAGGAAATTCACACTTGTACCTGGAGTAAGAGAACTCGTGCCTGTACCAAGATATCGTCCAGGTAAGGCGCTACTGCAATACCCTGTGTTCTGGCAACGGCTAGCAGAGCCCCCAGAACCTTTGTAAATATCCTTGGAGCAGTAGCTAGGCCAAACGGAAGAGCTATGAACTGGAAGTGCTGATCCAGAAAAGCAAATCTCAGGAACTGCAAATGTTCCTTGTGAATCGGGACGTGAAGGTATGCATCCTTCAGGTCTATTGTGGTCAAAAACTGTCCTTCCTGAACCAGAGGCAGGATTGACCGTATTGTCTCCCTCTTGAAAGAGGGAACACTCAAACTTGTTTAGACACTTTAGGTCCAGAATTGGATGAAAAGTTTCCTCCTTCTTTGGAACCACGAAAAGGTTTGAATAAAACCCCAAATCTCTTTCTGCTGTAGGTACTGGGACAATTATTCCTATAGAGGAGAGATCCCGTACGCAACCTAAGAAGGCAGCCCTTTTTTTTGGTCTTGTCGAAAGACTGGAGAGAAGGAATCCTATCCTATATCCTTGAGATACAACCTCCAGGACCCAAGGATCTTGTACATCCTGGAACCAAGTGTCTGAAAAAAAGACAGTCTGCCCCTACTCAATCCCATCCAGGATCGGGGGGCGCCCCTTCATGCCGATTTGTTCTCGGCGGGCTTCTTAGTCTGTTTGGACTTATTCCAGGAGTGAGCCGGCTTCTTGGACTGCTTGGACTTGGAAGAGGACTGCTGTCGTTCCGACTTGTCAGCAAGAAAGAAAAAAATATTTAGATGACTCTAGGTCAGGAGAATTATGTTTAACCTTTCTCTTGCGTTTGTTAGAGTGAGGTAAGGCACTCAAGGCCGCAGACACCGCCAATTGTAACTGTGTGGTAAAGTCCGCTGGAAAAAAGCCCCCTCCAGATGGAGGATTAGTTGAGCCGCAGGGAACTGCATGTGGAGCGGGTAATGTAAAAAGGGTAGTAATTTCTCTGGACCCAGATTCCTGAGAAGTAGATGGCTCAGAAGGGCTAATAGGGCTACGAGTATTAGCAGGCTTGTCTCCCTTCTTAGACTTTAGAACAGTGTTTAGGCAAATGAAAAAAAATTGAGCAGGCGGGCAAACCACAGCCTCCTCACAATATAAACAAGAATAATTAATCAATACAGAAGGAGCGGAACCTTCTAATGTAGTATCAGAGTCCTCCATAACTTTGTATATACCCACAGAAGGACAATCAAAAAGAAACGCTTTTATTTTAAAAACGGCACCTTAATACTCCCAATGGCTGGGGCACTCACCACCTCCTAGACCCAGACAGCTAACAGTGAAAACGCTCTCCTCAGGAGTGATGTCTGCAGCAGTATCTTCGCAAATGAAAGATACCATACCTGGTCATGTGGTACGTAAGACAGGACTTCCCCTGCTATGAAAAAGGGCGCCAAGCTTTTATGAGCTGCGCAACACTTCAAAAACGATAGTGAAACCTATTTGTTCCAAGCCAAAAAACACAGTCTATGAGCCTAAAAAAAATCACATTAAGCAGATATAAAATTCCCAAACTGTTCAAATAATCTCCCTGAAGGAGATATAAACTCTTGATCCTATCAAGGTATAAATTGTATATATAAAAAAACGGTCTTATCCTCCAGGATCCATGCTGTGGAACAGGCACAACCTCTCAAGTGTGACAGTCTTGCAGCAGCGCTTCTGACATGGACTTGAGTGTGTAGCAGCAAGCAGTGAAACTCGTCAACACTGATAGCTCAGGAACTGTTGGCGACAGTCTGGATGGGTTTGCAGAAAAACTTTCCCTGCATTTCCAGACTCTAACTTTCATCAATACTCTCACTGAGAGGTTGACATGATTACTTAAAACTCCAGTCCTTTCTCGAAGGGAACATACCCATTACATGACTATCCAAATCTTCTGACACTTCTCTGTCACCTCCTATAGTGACGAAAGGCAAAGAATGACTGAGGGACCTTTTTATTAACGGAGGCACCTTTTTATACCCTGATGTTTCTCCTACTTTTCCTTGTTGCCTCGGCAGAATGACTGGGGGATAGGGGAAGTGGGAGGGATATTTAAGCCTCTGGCTGGGGTGTTTTTGCCTCTTCCTGGTGGCCAGGTGTTGTATTTCCCAACAGTAAGGAATGAAGTCGTGGACTCTCCCTGCCTTATGGAAGGAAATTTTATTCGCCCATGGAGAAATAAAAAGTATACCATCAGGCACAACTATTTATAGTTTATATGCTGCACTGCAGCTGTGATAAATATTATATTAGTAAGTTGAATGATGACCTGCGTACATGCATGACAAATCATAATTGTGCTATCAGAACAGCTTTAGCTTCTGGTCAGGCAGAACATTCACTTGCAAACATTTTTTAGCTGCTAAGCATTGTGTGTCTGAATTGCGATATATGATCATAGACCATATTCCCCCTCCCTACAGAGGTGGAGATAGTTCTAGAATGCTACTGCAAAGGGAATTCAAATGGATATACACACTTGACACTTTAGTCCCTAAGGGTTTGAAAACTCAATTAGATCTGCAATGTTTTCTATGATGAAGATATGTCAGTAAAAATTTTAGACAGAGACGGTAGCATGTTATGGTTGTATATTATCTATGAAAGGGAAAACCATAAGGAATATGATCCAATCCAGTGTAGAAAATATAATAATTGTTATCTGAAGTTCATTTGATAGGAGTATTAATTTATTTGTATAACTTCTGTTATATAAGAATGTGTTTGCAACTTATTGACTAAGGTAGCTAGTGGTACCACCCATATTTTAACGTTTTTAGCTTATTTACACATCCACTCACTGTATTGGAGGTAATTTTATGTAATAAACATTTTGTATAGATTTTCAGAGTACTGTTTTCCCTTACTTTAAAGGAGGGATAATGTATGTCTTGTGTCTTTATCTAATTCACTTTTCATAATTATTTTAAGGGTCTGCACCAACTGCCCTAAAGGGGCGTTTTTTTCTTTTTTGTGGATTAATTAAAGGGACACTGAACCCAAATTTTTTCTTTCGTGATTCAGATAGAGCATGCAATTTTAAGCAACTTTCTAATTTACGCCTTTTATCAAATTTTCTTATTTCGCTTGGTATCTCTATTTGAAAAAGCAAGAATGTAAGTTTAGATGCAGGCCCATTTTTGGTGAGCAATCTGGGTTGTTCTTGCCGATTGGTGGATAAATTCACCCACCAATAAACAAGTGCTGTCCAGGGTACGGAACCAAAATTTGGCTGGCTCCTTAGCTTAGATGCCTTCTTTTTCAAATAAAGATAGCAAGAGAACGAAGAAAAATTGATAATAGAAGTAAATTAGAAAAATTTGGGTTCAGTGTCCCTGTAAACAGAACATAAAAGTTTCTTTCTTTCGCTCTAAAGTCAGTTAGAGTGTGTGTGTGTAAATATATATATATACACACACACACACACATATATATATACATACACACACGCATATATCTATCTTATCTATCTATCTATCTATCTATCTATCGATCTATCACACAGGTAGCCCTTGTTTTGCAACGTTTCACAATAGTGGCTGTTAGATCATGAAAGTTGTTCCACAGGCTTCTTAGCTGAATACAAAAGCTTTGCTGAAAAGTTTTTTGCCATCTGTATTTATAGTACACCAATGTAATACTGTCTACAGCACATGAGTAGTTTGCCATTCATTTGCTTTCTTAAAGGGCCAGTACAGTCTTGCCATGGTGTATGACAGCAGGTGCTCTGAACTGATGAGTCAAAATGTGAAATATTTGGCCGCAGCAGAAGGCAGTTTGTTCACCAAATTGCAGGAGAGTGGAACAAAAAAATGAGTGTCTTTAGTCAACAGTGAACCATAGTGAAGGTTCCTTGCAAGTTTGGGGCTGCATTTTTGCAAAATGAAGTTGGGGATTTGGTGAGAATAAATGGTCTCCTCAACGCCGAGACGTACAGGCAGATACTTATCCATCATGCAATACCATCAGGGAGGCATCTTTTTGGCCTCAGATTTATTATGCAGAATGACAACAACCCCAAGCATACAGTCAAGTCATTAAGAACTATCTTCAGCACAACAAAGAACAAGGAGTCCTGGAAGTGGTGGCCAATCTCAACGTCATTTAACCCCTTAATGACAACTGACGTACCAGGTACGTCCTGCAAAAACTAGCAGTTAGTGACAATGGACGTACCTGGTACGTCAGTTGTTTAAGAGAGTGCTGGAAGCGATCGCAATTGCTTCCAGCAGCTCTCAGGGTATTGCAGTGATGCCTTGATATGGAGGCATCCTGCAATACCTTTTAACAAGCCTCCGATGCAGAGAGAGCCACTCTGTGGCCCTCTCTGCACCGGTATCAATGGTGCAGTGTTCCGGGGGGAAGGGAAACAAAGAGGCGGCAGCGTGCGGGCTCGCGCACGTGGGGCGAGCGCGTGCACGTGGGGGCGAACGCGTGCGCGTGGGGGCGAACGCGTGCGCGTGGGGCAGCGCGCGCGCATATTAGCCACTGACACCAATGAAAAAAAAAAAAAGTTCAAAACATAAAAAATATATATATATATATATATATATATAAAAAAGGATCTGGGGGGGGGGGGTTGGGGGTATTGAGGGGGGGGGCTGTTACACTACAGAAAAGTTTATAAATATTTTTGGGGGCAAAATTTATAAATATTTTTGGGGGCAAATTGGGTACTGGCAGACAGCTGCCAGTACCCAAGATGGCGGCAATTAAGTAGCAGGGAGGGTTATAGAGCTGTTTGGTGGGGGATCAGGGAGGTTGGGGGCTAAGGCAGGGCTCCATTACAGCAGAATACATTTTTTTAAAAAATAAAATAAAAAAAAACTCCTTTTATTTAGTACTGGCAGACTTTCTACCAGTACTTAAGATGGCAGGGACAATTGTGGGGTGGGGGAGGGAAGAGAGCTGTTTGGGAGGGATCAGGGGGTGGGATGTGTCAGGTGGGAGGCTGATCTCTACACTAAAGCTAAAATTAACCCTGCCAGCGCCCTACAAGCTACCTAATTAACTCCTTCACTGCTGGACATAATTCACGTGTTGTGCGCAGCAGCATTTAGCGGCCTTCTAATTAACAAAAAGCAACGCCAAAGCCATATATGTCTGCTATTTCTGAACAAAGGGGATCCCAGAGAAGCTTTTACAACCATTTGTGCCATAATTGCACAAACTGTTTGTAAATAATTTCAGTGAGAAACCTAAAATTGTGAAAAATTTAAAGGTTTTTTTTTTTTATTTGCTCGCATTTGGCGGTGAAATGGTGGCATGAAATATACCAAAATTGGCCTAGATCAATACTTGGAGTTGTCTACTACACTAAACTAAAGCTAAAATTAACCCTACAAGCTCCCTACATGCTCCCTAATTAACCCCTTCACTGCTGGGCATAAAACACGTGTGGTGCGCAGCGGCATTTAGCGGCCTTCTAATTACCAAAAAGCAACCCCAAAGCCATATAAGTCTGCTATTTCTGAACAAAGGCGATCCCAGAGAAGCATTTACAACCATTTGTGCCATAATTGCAGAAGCTGTTTGTAAATAATTTCAGTGGGAAACCTAAAGTTTGTGACAAAATGTGTGAAAAAGTGAACATTTTTTTTAATTTGATTGCATTTGGCGGTGAAACGGTGGCATGAAATATACCAAAATGGGCCTAGATCAATACTTTGGGTTGTCTTCTAAATATAAATATATACATGTCAATGGATATTTAGGTATTCCTTACAGATATCAGTGTTCCAATGTAACTAGCGCTAATTTTGAAAAAAAAAGTGGTTTGGAAATAGCGAAGTGCTACTTGTATTTATGGCCCTATAACTTACAAAAAAAGCAAAGAACATGTAAACATTGGGTATTTCTAAACTCAGGACAAAATTTAGAAACTATTTAGCATGGGTGTTTTTTAGTGGTTGTAGATGTGTAACAGATTTTGGGGGTCAAAGTTAGAAAAAGTGCGTTTTTTCCATTTTTTCCTCATTTTATAAAATTTTTTATAGTAAATTATAAGATATAATGAAAATAATGGTATCTTTAGAAAGTCCATTTAATGGCGAGAAAAACGGTATATAATATATGTGGGTACAGTAAATGAGTAAGAGGAAAATTACAGCTGAACACAAACACCACAGAAATGTAAAAATAGCCATTGTCATTAAGGGTAAGAAAATTGAAAAATGGTCCGGTCATTAAGGGGTTAATCTGTCTGGGATTACATGAAGAAACTGAAGGAACTGAGGCTGCCTAAAGCCACAGAACTGTGATGAGTCTCCAAGGTGTTTGGAACATTACCGGTCTAGTTCCTTAAAAAACTGTATGCAAGTGTACCTAGAAGAATTTATGCTGTTTTGAAGGCAAAGGGTAGTCACACGCCAAGTATTGATTTAATTTGTTTTTCTTTTCTATTCACTCACTGCATTTTGATAATTGATAAAAAATAAACTATTATGATTTCTATTTTTGAAAGCATTCCTACTTTAGAGCTTTTTTCACACCTACCTAAAACGTTTGCACAGTACTGTATATTGTGTGCTTTAGTATAGCAGTGGGACATAGGGGATTATATCTCACAAGTGTAGGCCAATCAGAACGTGGGGCTGTGTGTAATTCTCTCTGCTCCTGTCAAGTGCCAGCCCTGTGCTGTTCAAAGCAGCAAACTAGCAGCAGTGTCTGTGAGTGTAATAACTGGCACCACTACAACTGCACTCAAAATAAAATAAAAATTGCCAAGCTCTGTATCCTGTTTCTTTGTGCTGGTCCTGATCTGAACACAGAGGCTGGCCCGGTCCAGTCCAGCTCTGCTGTAATCTGTCAGCTTGTAAAAGCATGGTTCCTCCTGTGCTCTATATCAGTGTATTGTGTTGTTTTAGGTATGAAAGGGACATTAAACACTGAATGCACATGTCATGCACTTCTAATTATGGGCACCACCATTTTAAAACCTAGGTTACACTGCAGATATCTGAAGAAGAGTTGCTGCACATGTGCAAACACATCAGCACTGGAATGTACAGAAAACTAGATTTCAACATGGTGACACCCATGACTAGAGGAAGGCAGGGAATATCCTCAATACAACGCTTATACGATGTATTTAGTGTTTAATATACCTTTAAGCATTCACAACCACCACTATAGAAAAATAATAATAATAGTTACTAGTATGTAGCAATACTGAAGTTAGCTCTGCCTGTTTTTATTTTACTCCTAGGGATTCTCAAGTCTTCTGCTCACATGAATAAAGAAATTCATTACTGGCTGCCAGGGATGTGTGTTCTCACTCAAACTAATTAACATTGTTCTAATTGTGTTGCAGCTTCAGACCATGAATTGTTGCATTAACATTTTTTTCCAATGAAAGGTATTTCTTTACCACTGTAATATGTCCCCTTCATACCCTGTATTGGTTGCACTCAAACACCGTCCAGCAGACACAAATGAGTCAAACAGCAATTAAGTGCAGCAGCTGGGGTGGTAATGAGTCTATGCTATGTGACACAGAATACATCCCAGTGTGCTGAGTATAGTGCCTGCCACATACAGCTAAAATGCTGCATTAGAATGGTTTTAGTTATAATTACCACATTAAATGAGGCTCAGTCATTAACACACTATAAAATTGATCTTAAAATCTACCTAATGTTATAACATTATGCCCTGGAAATGTGTGACCACTCACATACGTTGCCTCCAGATCAGGCGCACAAATTTCTTGTACACAAAGATGGAGGAAACCAGGTTGAACAAACATCAATGATTTAAATTTTTTTTAATTTTAAATCAGATTTTTTTTTAAATAAAATGCTTTTTTGGAGGAAAAATCTATCTAAAGATAGTTTCCATTTAAGATACATTAAAATCTAAAAGGTTATTTATCCTGAAATACAGATTTGTTTTTAATTATATAGCAAGAGGCTGCACATTCATGGCTGCAGGGGTGAAACTACAGAGGTTTTTTTTTTACAATAAAAAACGTTGACCTGCCACTGCCTGCACTGATATCATGTGAGTGTGACATGATGCTTCACTAGTGTCTCTGACTACAGGGGTTAATTTTTCTGTTTTACCCATTGGTGTTTATATGTGTGTGTGTGTGTGTATGTGACTGTGTGTGTATTTATGCATGTGTGTGTGTGTGTGTGTGTATGACTGTGTGTATTTATGCATGTATGTGTGTGTGTGTGTGTATGTGACTGTGTGTGTATTTATGCATGTATGTGTGTGTATGTGACTGTGTGTGTATTTATGCATGTATGTGTGTGTGTATATGACTGTGTGTGTATTTATGCATGTATGTGTGTGTGTATATGACTGTGTATTTATGCATGTATGTGTGTGTGTATATGACTGTGTATTTATGCATGTATGTGTGTGTGTGTATGTGACTGTGTGTGTATTTATGCATGTATGTGTGTGTGTATATGACTGTGTATTTATGCATGTATGTGTGTGTGTATATGACTGTGTATTTATGCATGTATGTGTGTGTGTATATGACTGTGTATTTATGCATGTATGTGTGTGTGTATATGACTGTGTATTTATGCATGTATGTGTGTGTGTATATGACTGTGTATTTATGCATGCATGTATTTGTGTGTGTGTATGTGACTGTGCGTGTATTTATGCATGCATGTATGTGTGTGTGTGTATGTGACTGTGTGTGTATTTATGCATGTATGTGTGTGTGTGTGTGTGTGTTTGTGGAACCATCAAATTACAGACCTTGTTACTACAGCATGGGGGGCAGGGGGTAAACAGTATCACTATATACAGTACGGGGGGTGGACCATGTCACAGACTACTGTGGTCACTTTATAAAGTACTGGGGCAGGTAGGGTCAGGCCAGCCATCTCACCGGCAGATTACAGACTGTGTCACCGACTCACTATATACAGTTCTGGTGTGTTAAACAGTGTCACTATATACAGTTCTGGTGGGTTAAACAGTGTCACTGTATACAGTAATAGGGGGTCAGACCATCTCACAGACTGTGGGCACAGGGTACCTCCTTCCTTTTGCAGACATGTAAGCTGATTCACATTTGTTTTCCTTGTTAAAAAAAAAAAAAACATATGTATCAAATTCCCTTTTTTTTGGGGGGTGGGGGGCCCTTCTTAGATTCTTGCACCTGGGCCCTGTGGTTTCTAGTTACGCCTCTGCATGGCTGTAATGTTTAATGTTTTTCGTAAATGAATTCCATTAATCTATTTATAATGTCATGTTCTCCCAGAGGTTTCTGTAAGATTATTTTGGGCATATCTTGAAGATATTATCACATATTCGTTTTATAGTTCTCAAAACAGTGAATTTGTGCCTGCAAAATAACACGCCTCTTCTTCACAGCAAAAAAATTATAAAATAAACATACAGAGTTGAATAGACCTTAAAGGGACATAATCAATCATGAAACTTTTGGGTTTCAGATAGAGTATACAATTTTCAAATGTACTTCATTTATCAAATGTGCTTGATTCTCTTAGTAACCTTTGTTGAAGGAGAGCAATTCTCTACAACTATGGATACCAAGAGAATGAAGCAAATTAGATATAAGAAGAAAATTGTTAAGATTACATGTTCTTTCTGAATCATAAAAGTTTAATTTTGACTTTACTGTTTCTTTAAAGTGATGGTAAACTGAAAGCAATGTCTACTTACTTCTCATACGATCCTAAAATAAAAATAAACATGAGTTTAAGTCATGAAAAATATACATTTTCACTATTAATACCTTTATGTTAAACGCAACAGCCCAGAGACATGCGTGGTCTAATTAAATCCATGGTAAAGTCATGCAGCTTCTGATCGTTCCTTACTCGCATACGTAGTTTAACTTTGAAGAAATCTGCCCACAGTTCATTGGAATATAGATATTCAGCGTAGTAAATATTTGGATGAAACTTAATGTAAGTATATTTCTGACAGCGTTAATACACTTGCACTAAGTTTCATCCAAATATTTACTAAGCTGAATATCTATATTCCAATGAACTGTGGGCAGATTTCTTCAAAGTTAAACTACGCATGCGAGTAAGGAACGATCAGAAGCTGCATGACGTCACTAATGCATGCGCAAATTAAATACAAATATTTTCTAACCGATGCGAAAATGCCAAAACGCCATGGATTTAATTGGACCACGCAATTATCGTCATCAATTTTTTTCTTAGTTAGTCTCTGGGCTGTCGGCGGATCGCAATAAATAGCTGTTGCGTTGAAAATAAAGGTTTTAATAGTGAAAATTAAATTTTTTCATGACTTAAACTCATGTTTATTTTTATTTTAGGATTGTATGAGAAGTAGACATTGCTTTCAGTTTACCATAACTTTAACGCCATTTCTCCCCTGCAAATCAATGTACACAGAATCAACCCATACAAAGTTTCAAGAAGCTTAATAAATAGAAGATTGTTTGAAGTGGAACAGATCTGCACAACAAGGACCAAAGTATAAGGAGGAAGGGGCAAGCATTACAAATCATAGTGTTATTGTTATAGTTAAAGGGACACTGAACCCAAAAAAATTATTTTGTGATTCAGATAGACCATGCAATTTAAAGCAACTTTCTAATTTACTCCTATTATCAAATTTTCTTCATTCTCTTGGTATCTTTATTTGAAATGCAAGAATGTAAGTTTAGATGCCGGACCATTTTTGATGAACAACCTGGGTTGTTCTTGCCGATTGGTGGATACATTCACCCACCAATAAACAAGTGCTGTCCATGGTTCTGAACTAAAAAAATAGCTTAGATGCCTTCTTTTTCAAATGAAGATAGAAAGAGAAGGAAGAAAAAATAATAGGAGTAAATTAGAAAGTTGCTTAAAATTGCTTTTTCAGAATTATGAAAGAAAAAAATTGGTTTCAGTGTCCCTTTAAATAAAACTATTTAAATTATTATTAAGGTAATCATTTTTCTCCTTCCAATAAAGTACAGCTGAAAAGTTGATCAAATATGAATGATTAACCTATTAAAATGGAGATAGTTCACCGCCAATGATCTCATTCATTTTGATGATCTATCTATGCATATCCAATGATATATACCCAAATTAGTAATGGTCTGATATAACTGGAAATTGATCTTTATAGTTGTTCTAAAAATGAAAGCCATGATTTAAACTGATTTAAATCAGTCTTACTGACTAGTGAGTTAAATCAAATCCACCCTGGAGGAAACTCTCTCGTGCTCTCATTTCTGTCCCATCCGTGAGCTAAGATCCTATCTAGTTCATATTGCTACCTAGGGGAGGCACAGCTTTAGTGAATCCTTCACTAGAAGCAGTACAGCAAATGCCTTACATATGGCGTCTGTCTTGAATCCTCAATAATTTCAGAAAGAGACTGAACAAAAACATAATTTATGCTTACCTGATAAATTTATTTCTCTTGTGATGTAGAGTCCACGGATTCATCCTTACTTGTGGGATATTCTCCTCCCCTACAGGAAGTGGCAGAAAGAGCACCCACAGCAGAGCTGCCTATATATCTCCCCCCTTAGCTCTACCCCCCCAGTCATTCGACCGAAGGCTAGGAAGAAAAATGAGAAACTATAGGGTGCAGTGGTGACTGAAAGTTTAAAAATAAAAATATATATATGCCTGTCTTAATAAACAGAGCGGCCCGTGGACTCGATACATCACAAGAGAAATACATTTATCAGGTAAGCATAAATTATGTTTTCTCTTGTAAGATGTATTGAGTCCACGGATTCATCCTTACTTGTGGGATACCAATACCAAAGCTTTAGGACACGGATGAAGGGAGGGACAAGACAGGGACCTTAAACGGAAGGCACCACTGTTTGTAGAACCTTTCTCCCAAAAATAGCCTCAGAAGAAGCAAAAGTATCAAATTTGTAAAATTTGTAAAAAGTATGAAGCGAAGACCACGTCGCCGCATTACAAATCTGTTCAACAGAAGCCTCATTTTTAAAAGCCATGTGGAAGCCACAGCTCTAGTAGAATGAGCAGTAATTATTTCAGGAGACTGTTGGCCAGCAGTCTCATAAGCCAAACGGATGATGCTTTTCAGCCAAAAGGAAAGAGAGGTAGCCGTAGCCTTCTGACCTCTCCGTTTACCAGAATAAACAACAAACAATGAAGATGTTTGACGGAAATCTTTAGTTGCTTGTAAGTAGAACTTTAAAGCACGAAACACATCAAGATTGTGCAACAGACGTTCCTTCTTTGAAGAAGGATTAGGACACAGTGAAGGAACAACAATCTCTTGATTGATATTCTTATAAGAAACAACCTTAGGAAGAAACCCAGGTTTGGTTCGCAAAACCACCTTATCTGCATGGAAAATAAGATAAGGGGAATCACACTGTAAAGCATATAGCTCAGAAACTCTTCGAGCCGAAGAGATAGCTACTAAAAACAAAACTTTCCAAGATAGAAGCTTAATATCCATGGAATGCATAGGTTCAAACGGAACCCCTTGAAGAACTTTAAGAACTAAATTTAGGCTCCATGGCGGAGCAACAGGTTTAAATACAGGCTTGATTCTGACCAAAGCCTGATTAAATGCTTGATCGTCTGGGACATCTGCCAGACGTTCATGTAGAAGAATAGACAAAGCAGATATTTGTCCTTATAAGGAACTAGCTGATAATCCCTTCTCCAAACCTTCTTGGAGAAAATACAATATTCTAGGAATCCTAATCTTACTCCACGAGTAACCTTTGGATTCACACCAATAAAGATATTTGCGCCAAATCTTATGATAGATCTTCCTGGTGACAGGCTTTCTAGCCTGAATCAGGGTATCAATGACCGACTCAGAGAAACCACGCTTTGATAGAATCAGGTGTTCAATCTCCAAGCAGTCAGACGCAGAGAAATTAGAAATAAAACAAAATTTTTACAGTAGTATCATATAGCCTTTGTAACTTTGCACAGCTATGCAAATAAACAATTAACCCCTTAATGGCAAAACCAGATTGAAAAAACATCAAAACCAGTAAAAAAGACTTTCAGCACCTACCTGCCCTTCAGAACAATTTGTGGGGAAAAAAACTTCTTTTACAGCCCTCAAACACGGCAGGAACCTCTGGAGAAGCAGTTAGAAGTCTCAGAGGAAAAGAAATTGCACAACTGAGGTGCGAAAATAGGCCCCTCCCACCTCACTCAATGTTTTGAGGCCTAACAGACAAACACTAGAGTGTCTCTAAATTAGCCATGTGGGTTAGAAAACTCAAAAACAAGCCACAATGACCCCTTTAGTCCCTTCAAAAAAACGTTACAATTGCATCATTCACTGAATAAACAAAAACGTTTTTACCAAACAGTGTCACCAGTAACTAATGAGCCCATCATGCAAGCTGAAATTCCTATCCAAGTGTCTGAATACAGCTTACCCTTCCATCATGGGGATATTGCCAGCCTTTTCTAGAAATAACAGTCTGTCTAGAAAAAAATAGACTGAACATACCTTAATGCAGTTTAGCCTGCAAACTGTTCCCCCAACTGAAGTTTTCCTGTACTCTTCAGCCCTTGTGAGAACAGCAGTGGATCTTAGTTACAAAATGCTAAGATCATCATCCTCCTTGCAGAAATCTTCATCCCTTTTCTGCCAGAGAGTAAATAGTACACACCGGTACCATTTAAAAATAAACTTTTACTTGAGAAAATAAAAACCTAACATTTTTGCCACCACACTACTCTCTGCCCTTCCTAGCAGTTAAGAGGGCAGAGAGAATGACTGGGGGGTGGAGCTAAGGGGGGAGATATAGGCAGCTCTGCTGTGGGTGCTCTCTCTGCCACTTCCTGTAGGGGAGGAGAATATCCCACAAGTAAGGATGAATCCGTGGACTCGATACATCTTACAAGAGAAATATACTGTACATCTCTTAGCACTTAGCTGCCATAATAAACATAATCAGTATTCTAAGTTAAGTTGGATACAATATTACAACTTAACCCTTGTGGTAATATCCTTGACCTTATATAAAACCCTTTACTGCTTAAGCCATTTCACACCCCTCTGGATTGAACAGCATTTTCAGTGTTTTCTCTCTCTATAAAGATACCCACACAAATCATACATGGTATTTTTAGCAATGACAAAAAACAGAATTTATGTTTACCTGATAAATTACTTTCTCCAACGGTGTGTCCGGTCCACGGCGTCATCCTTACTTGTGGGATATTCTCTTCCCCAACAGGAAATGGCAAAGAGCCCAGCAAAGCTGGTCACATGATCCCTCCTAGGCTCCGCCTACCCCAGTCATTCGACCGACGTTAAGGAGGAATATTTGCATAGGAGAAACCATATGATACCGTGGTGACTGTAGTTAAAGAAAATAAATTATCAGACCTGATTAAAAAACCAGGGCGGGCCGTGGACCGGACACACCGTTGGAGAAAGTAATTTATCAGGTAAACATAAATTCTGTTTTCTCCAACATAGGTGTGTCCGGTCCACGGCGTCATCCTTACTTGTGGGAACCAATACCAAAGCTTTAGGACACGGATGAAGGGAGGGAGCAAATCAGGTCACCTAAATGGAAGGCACCACGGCTTGCAAAACCTTTCTCCCAAAAATAGCCTCAGAAGAAGCAAAAGTATCAAACTTGTAAAATTTGGTAAAAGTGTGCAGTGAAGACCAAGTCGCTGCCCTACATATCTGATCAACAGAAGCCTCGTTCTTGAAGGCCCATGTGGAAGCCACAGCCCTAGTGGAATGAGCTGTGATTCTTTCAGGAGGCTGCCGTCCGGCAGTCACATAAGCCAATCTGATGATGCTTTTAATCCAAAAAGAGAGAGAGGTAGAAGTTGCTTTTTTGACCTCTCCTTTTACCAGAATAAACAACAAACAAGGAAGATGTTTGTCTAAAATCCTTTGTAGCATCTAAAT
Organism: Bombina bombina; assembly: GCF_027579735.1. Taxonomy (NCBI): domain Eukaryota; kingdom Metazoa; phylum Chordata; class Amphibia; order Anura; family Bombinatoridae; genus Bombina; species Bombina bombina. Next base: position 1,369,706,971 of record NC_069499.1, read on the forward strand.
AGAATTTTAGAGCGCGAACAACATCCAAATTGTGCAACAAACGTTCCTTCTTCGAAACTGGTTTCGGACACAAAGAAGGTACGACTATCTCCTGGTTAATGTTTTTGTTAGAAACAACTTTTGGAAGAAAACCAGGTTTAGTACGTAAAACCACCTTATCTGCATGGAACACCAGATAAGGAGGAGAACACTGCAGAGCAGATAATTCTGAAACTCTTCTAGCAGAAGAAATTGCAACCAAAAACAAAACTTTCCAAGATAATAACTTAATATCAACGGAATGTAAGGGTTCAAACGGAACCCCCTGAAGAACTGAAATAACTAAGTTGAGACTCCAAGGAGGAGTCAAAGGTTTGTAAACAGGCTTGATTCTAACCAGAGCCTGAACAAAGGCTTGAACATCTGGCACAGCTGCCAGCTTTTTGTGAAGTAACACAGACAAGGCAGAAATCTGTCCCTTCAAGGAACTTGCAGATAATCCTATCTCCAATCCTTCTTGAAGAAAGGATAGAATCTTAGGAATCTTTACCTTGTCCCAAGGGAATCCTTTAGATTCACACCAACAGATATATTTTTTCCATATTTTGTGGTAAATTTTTCTAGTTACAGGCTTTCTGGCCTGAACAAGAGTATCAATAACAGAATCTGAGAACCCTCGTTTTGATAAGATCAAACGTTCAATCTCCAAGCAGTCAGCTGGAGTGAGATCAGATTCGGATGTTCGAACGGACCTTGAACAAGAAGGTCTCGTCTCAAAGGTAGCTTCCATGGTGGAGCCGATGACATATTCACCAGATCTGCATACCAAGTCCTGCGTGGCCACGCAGGAGCTATCAAGATCACCGACGCCCTCTCTTGATTGATCCTGGCTACCAGCCTGGGGATGAGAGGAAACGGCGGGAATACATAAGCTAGTTTGAAGGTCCAAGGTGCTACTAGTGCATCTACTAGAGTCGCCTTGGGATCCCTGGATCTGGACCCGTAGCAAGGAACCTTGAAGTTCTGACGAGAGGCCATCAGATCCATGTCTGGAATGCCCCACAGTTGAGTAATTTGGGCAAAGATTTCCGGATGGAGTTCCCACTCCCCCGGATGTAATGTCTGACGACTCAGAAAATCCGCTTCCCAATTTTCCACTCCTGGGATGTGGATTGCAGATAGGTGGCAGGAGTGAGTCTCCGCCCATTGAATGATTTTGGTCACTTCTTCCATCGCCAGGGAACTCCTTGTTCCCCCCTGATGGTTGATGTACGCAACAGTCGTCATGTTGTCTGATTGAAACCGTATGAACTTGGCCTTTGTTAGCTGAGGCCAAGCCTTGAGAGCATTGAATATCGCTCTCAGTTCCAGAATATTTATCGGTAGAAGAGATTCTTCCCGAGACCAAAGACCCTGAGCTTTCAGGGGTCCCCAGACCGCGCCCCAGCCCATCAGACTGGCGTCGGTCGTGACAATGACCCACTCTGGTCTGCGGAAGGTCATCCCTTGAGACAGGTTGTCCAGGGACAGCCACCAACGGAGTGAGTCTCTGGTCCTCTGATTTACTTGTATCTTCGGAGACAAGTCTGTATAGTCCCCATTCCACTGACTGAGCATGCACAGTTGTAATGGTCTTAGATGAATGCGCGCAAAAGGAACTATGTCCATTGCCGCTACCATCAAACCTATTACTTCCATGCACTGCGCTATGGAAGGAAGAGGAACGGAATGAAGTGTTTGACAAGAGTTTAGAAGTTTTGTTTTTCTGGCCTCTGTCAGAAAAATCCTCTTTCTAAGGAGTCTATTATTGTTCCCAAGAAGGGAACCCTTGTCGACGGAGATAGAGAACTCTTTTCCACGTTCACTTTCCATCCGTGAGATCTGAGAAAGGCCAGGACTATGTCCGTGTGAGCCTTTGCTTGAGGAAGGGACGACGCTTGAATCAGAATGTCGTCCAAGTAAGGAACTACTGCAATGCCCCTTGGTCTTAGTACCGCTAGAAGGGACCCTAGTACCTTTGTGAAAATCCTTGGAGCAGTGGCTAATCCGAAAGGAAGCGCCACGAACTGGTAATGCTTGTCCAGGAATGCGAACCTTAGGAACCGATGATGTTCCTTGTGGATAGGAATATGTAGATACGCATCCTTTAAATCCACCGTGGTCATGAATTGACCTTCCTGGATGGAAGGAAGAATTGTTCGAATGGTTTCCATTTTGAACGATGGAACCTTGAGAAACTTGTTTAAGATCTTGAGATCTAAGATTGGTCTGAACGTTCCCTCTTTTTTGGGAACTATGAACAGATTGGAGTAGAACCCCATCCCTTGTTCTCCTAATGGAACAGGATGAATCACTCCCATTTTTAACAGGTCTTCTACACAATGTAAGAATGCCTGTCTCTTTATATGGTCTGAAGAAAATTGAGACCTGTGGAACCTCCCCCTTGGGGGAAGCCCCTTAAATTCCAGAAGATAACCTTGGGAGACTATTTCTAGTGCCCAAGGATCCAGAACATCTCTTGCCCAAGCCTGAGCAAAGAGAGAGAGTCTGCCCCCCACCAGATCCGGTCCCGGATCGGGGGCCAACATTTCATGCTGTCTTGGTAGCAGTGGCAGGTTTCTTGGCCTGCTTTCCCTTGTTCCAGCCTTGCATTGGTCTCCAGGCTGGCTTGGCTTGAGAAGTATTACCCTCTTGCTTAGAGGACGTAGCACTTGGGGCTGGTCCGTTTCTACGAAAGGGACGAAAATTAGGTTTATTTTTGGCCTTGAAAGACCTATCCTGAGGAAGGGCGTGGCCCTTACCCCCAGTGATATCAGAGATAATCTCTTTCAAGTCAGGGCCAAACAGCGTTTTCCCCTTGAAAGGAATGTTAAGTAGTTTGTTCTTGGAAGACGCATCCGCTGACCAAGATTTCAACCAAAGCGCTCTGCGCGCCACAATAGCAAACCCAGAATTTTTCGCCGCTAACCTAGCCAATTGCAAAGTGGCGTCTAGGGTGAAAGAATTGGCCAATTTGAGAGCACGGATTCTGTCCATAATCTCCTCATAAGGAGGAGAATCACTATCGATCGCCTTTACTAGCTCATCGAACCAGAAACACGCGGCTGTAGTGACAGGGACAATGCATGAAATTGGTTGTAGAAGGTAACCTTGCTGAACAAACATCTTTTTAAGCAAACCTTCTAATTTTTTATCCATAGGATCTTTGAAAGCACAACTATCTTCTATGGGTATAGTGGTGCGTTTGTTTAAAGTAGAAACCGCTCCCTCGACCTTGGGGACTGTCTGCCATAAGTCCTTTCTGGGGTCGACCATAGGAAACAATTTTTTAAATATGGGGGGAGGGACGAAAGGTATACCGGGCCTTTCCCATTCTTTATTTACAATGTCCTCCACCCGCTTGGGTATAGGAAAAGCTTCTGGGAGCCCCGGGACCTCTAGGAACTTGTCCATTTTACATAGTTTCTCTGGGATGATCAAATTCTCACAATCATCCAGAGTGGATAATACCTCCTTAAGCAGAGCGCGGAGATGTTCCAACTTAAATTTAAATGTAATCACATCGGGTTCAGCTTGTTGAGAAATTTTCCCTGAATCTGAAATTTCTCCCTCAGACAAAACCTCCCTGGCCCCCTCAGACTGGTGTAGGGGCATTTCAGAACCATTATCATCAGCGTCCCCATGCTCTTCAGTATCTAAAACAGAGCAGTCGCGCTTGCGCTGATAAGTGGGCATTTTGGCTAAAATGTTTTTGATAGAATTATCCATTACAGCCGTTAATAGTTGCATAGTAAGGAGTATTGGCGCGCTAGATGTACTAGGGGCCTCCTGAGTTGCCAAGACTGGTGTAGACGAAGGAGGGAATGATGCAGTACCATGCTTACTCCCCTCACTTGAGGAATCATCTTGGGCATCATTTTCAGTGTCACATAAATCACATCTATTTAAATGAGAAGGAACCTTGGCTTCCCCACATTCAGAACACAGTCTGTCTGGTAGTTCAGACATGTTAAACAGGCATAAACTTGATAACAAAGTACAAAAAACGTTTTAAAATAAAACCGTTACTGTCACTTTAAATTTTAAACTGAACACACTTTATTACTGCAATTGCGAAAAAGTATGAAGGAATTGTTCAAAATTCACCAAAATTTCACCACAGTGTCTTAAAGCCTTAAAAGTATTGCACACCAAATTTGGAAGCTTTAACCCTTAAAATAACGGAACCGGAGCCGTTTTTATCTTTAACCCCTTTACAGTCCCTGGTATCTGCTTTGCTGAGACCCAACCAAGCCCAAAGGGGAATACGATACCAAATGACGCCTTCAGAAAGTCTTTTCTATGTATCAGAGCTCCTCACACATGCGACTGCATGTCATGCTTCTCAAAAACAAGTGCGCAATACCGGCGCGAAAATGAGGCTCTGCCTATGATTAGGGAAAGCCCCTAGAGAATAAGGTGTCTAAAACAGTGCCTGCCGATATTATTTTACAAAAATACCCAGATTAAATGATTCCTCAAGGCTAAATATGTGTATATATGAATCGATTTAGCCCAGAAAATGTCTACAGTCTTAATAAGCCCTTGTGAAGCCCTTATTTACTGTCTGAATAAAAATGGCTTACCGGATCCCATAGGGAAAATGACAGCTTCCAGCATTACATCGTCTTGTTAGAATGTGTCATACGTCAAGCAGCAAAAGACTGCTCACTGTTCCCCCAACTGAAGTTAATTCCTCTCAACAGTCCTGTGTGGAACAGCCATGGATTTTAGTAACGGTTGCTAAAATCATTTTCCTCTTACAAACAGAAATCTTCATCTCTTTTCTGTTTCAGAGTAAATAGTACATACCAGCACTATTTTAAAATAACAAACTCTTGATTGAATAAAAAAACTACAGTTAAACACTAAAAAACTCTAAGCCATCTCCGTGGAGATGTTGCCTGTACAACGGCAAAGAGAATGACTGGGGTAGGCGGAGCCTAGGAGGGATCATGTGACCAGCTTTGCTGGGCTCTTTGCCATTTCCTGTTGGGGAAGAGAATATCCCACAAGTAAGGATGACGCCGTGGACCGGACACACCTATGTTGGAGAAAAGTTAAATAATTTTTTTTTTTTTTTTTTTAAATCTGTTTTCGTTACCTTGTACCATTATTGCTATACCTGAAAACAATTAGTACGAATAAGAATATCTAACCATAAATCTTTTTGATACATTTTAAATTTACCAACATTCTGATTTCCCAGGGTGGCTATTAAATGGACAATAAACACCTTGTGATTGCAAGATATCCATCTCAGTTTACTGGAAATTATATTTTGTCACTTCCGTAAATGACACCGACCTCCAGATATTACATAGCTTCAAAAGGGCTTAGTTACATAAATCCGGAAAGGGAAAATACTTGCTATACTTAATAAAAGAAAAATTAAATTTCTTTAAATTCAACCAATTGAACAATATCCTGTTGAAATACACCGATCATACGGAATGCTCATGGGCTACTAGGGCAAATAAATAAAACAAAACAACTCCGCGTGGCACACTACACTCTACAAAAATAAAAATGGCCATCAATTAACCTGCATATTAATAATCCTCACTGTAAATCAAAAGTTAAACAAATGAACAAATAAACAATACTTCAGTGTTTCTCAACTCAGTTCTCAAGTACACCTAACAGACCAGCTTTTCATGATATCTAAACTAGAGCATGGATGAAATAATCAGCTGATGGGTGAGAGCAGGTAAGTAACCACGGTTACTGATTAGCTGAGAATTTCATGTGTTCTAGTTCAGATATCATGAAAATCTGGCCTGTAACTGTTACTTGAGGACTGGAGTTGAGAAATGCTTGTCTAAAACTACACTGAACTATAAAGTAACCCGCATGAGACCAAGATGTGAAAATTAACTCATCTTACCAAGGATCAATGATTCCTAGAGTTGCTCCTTGCTGTGGGTGATAGCAACTTAAAGGGACATAATAACTATATGCTAAATCACCTGAAAGTCGTGCAGCATAGATGAAAAAAGCTGACAAGAAAAAGTCCACGGATCATCTTCATTACTTATGGGATATTCTCCTCCTGCCTGCAGGAGGCGGCAAAGAGCACCTACAGCAAAGCTGCTAAATAGTCCCTCCCTTCCCCTCCAACCCAGTCATTCTCATTGCCTGCGTTAAAAAAGGAAAATATTTACCTCAAAATCTCCTCATCTCACAACAGTAAGTGCTCTGTGAATAGTTCTACTTCAGCTGCTGTTCGCTGCATGTTGAAGAACCCCCCCCCCCAGCTAATCAGTTAAATGTCACACTTTGCTTTACTGTGATCCCATGAGATTTCATTTAAATCACGTAAGACTTCATAGTAAACTTCATGAAACTAAGTGAAATAATATGACTTTGCCTGCACATGCAAGATGCACGCTCCATTGCAAGTCCCGGGTCTAGCATCCTGATTGGCTGCTAAGAGTGCCTTTAGAATGGGATGTGGCTACTGAGGAAAGATTGAGGTAAAATATCTTTTACAGAGATGTTCAGATTATATTTTCTAGTTTGCTTTTTACAGCTATGAAGCATCACTTTCAAGCGCTTTAACATTTGGGTATCATGCCTCTTTAAGGAGAGACTTGGAGTCTATCTGTCAGAAACAGTTTGGAAACGATAAATCCATCCAACCTCTTTTTGGATGAGTTTATTCATATCTACCTCCCTAGGCAATTTTTCCATCCAATCAATAAGGATTCACATCAAATCTGCAATTTAATGCTTTGCTTCCAAGAAGTGCAGCGCCACCAGGTGAGCATTTTTTCCATCCTTCAACACTTTAATGGTGGATTGATGATTAGCTATCCCCATAATTTCTTTATTTAGCCTTAGATATACGTTATAATACTTAAAGGGCCATAATACCCAAATGTTTAAACACTTGAAAGTGATGCAGCATAGCTGTAAAAAGCTGACTAGAAAATATCACCTGAACATCTCCATGTAAAAAAGAAAGATATTTTACCTCAAAAGTTTCTCAGTAGCCACATCCCATTGTAAAGGACTTCTAAGCAACAAATCAGTATGTCTGTCCCGGGACAGCGGAAGGAGCGAGCATTCGTGTACACACATCTTATTTCCCTATTCAGTATAAGGAAGTTTACAATGGAAAAACACGAGAGTTAAGTGAAATCTCATGAGATCACAGTAAAAGAGTTCATGACCTCAGCATTGCTGATGCTGATTGGCTGCTGTTCATTTCTTCATTTATTTTTTTTTACCTGCAGATGAACAGCAGCTGAGTATAACTTTTTTTTTTACACAGAACTTACTCTGCTGAGCTGAGGAGATAGTGAGGTAAAATATCTTCCTTTTTACATAGAGATGCTCAGGTGATATTTTCCTGTCAGCTTTTTACAGTTATACTACTTCAGTTTCAAGTGATTTAGCATATGAGTATTATGTCCCTTTAAATGGTAATTTCTCTATCCAAATATATTAATCACTACTTCTCTCATCTGATACTATCATACATACTATGGAGAACTGACTAACAGGCAAATCCAAAAAATTGGATTAAAAAACTAGATGCTAATAATAATAATTTATATTATTTTTCTTGGTGTGTAAATCAGTTATTAATTCCCCATCACATGGTTAATGACCATCACATCCAGATAATGAATGTGCTTATATGGCCATTTTCCAGTAAAAGTCATTCTAAAATTTAAAATACTTTTGTATCCAAACTAATTCTAGAAAAAGGAGTAAATATTGAATTATCGGACCTTTGTACAATTCATTATTCAGAATTAAATGTACCTAATGTTTTTATTCCTTCACATACAGGAATTTTCATATACAAACTGGATACATCTATGGTAATCAAAATCGAATACTCATCAAAAGGTTTTAAAACGGTTTCAATAATTGCAAAAACTTTATCACAATATTTAGACTACAAATATATGATTTAAAAAAATAAATCTACAAACTGCACTATAGGTTGCATTACCAACCTTCTTGCAGAAATAAAGTGTGCACACTGTAGGATTTAAAGGGTCCTTCTGAATCTTAGGGTTACAATAAGAATAGGTCTGATCTGGTGCTCCTGAATATGCTCACTTAAATAAATCCCTACATTGAATTCCTAACTATTAATGTTCTTGATACTTTCTGGTACAACATAAGACATTGAGAGTCCACGACGTCATTCAAATTACTAGTGGGAACCAATACCCAAGCTAGAGGACACGGAATGAACAGGGAGGAAGAACAAGACAGGCAAACCTAAACAGAAAGCACTACCGCTTGAAGAACCTTTCTCCCAAAAGAAGCCTCAGCCGAGGCAAAAGTATCAAATTTGGAAAATTTGTGCAAAGAGGACCATGTTGCCGCCTTGCAAATCTGTTCCACAGAAGCTTCATTTTTGAAAGCCCAAGAAGAGGAGACAGCCCTAGTGGAATGAGCCGTCCTGTCCAGCAGTCTCATAAGCAAACCGAATCATACTTCTCAAACAGAGGAAAAGAGAGGTAGAAGTGGCTTTCTGACCCTTACGCTTTCCTGAGAAATAAACAAACAGGGCAGAAGACTGACAAAAATCCTTAGTAGCCTGTAGGTAAAATTTTAAAGCACACACAACATCCAAGTTATGCAAAATACGTTCGTTATGAGGAGGAGGATTAGTACAAAAAGAACAACAATTTCCCGATTAATGTTTTGATCCGAAACCACCTAAGGGAGAAACCCCAATTTAGTAAGAAGGACCGCCTTATCTGCATGAAAAATAAGGTAAGGCGAATCACACTACAGAGCCAAGAGTTCAGAAACTCTACGAGCAGAGGAAATAGCAATAAGAAACAAAACTTTCCAAGATAAAAACTTAATATCTACAGAATGCATTGGCTCAAATGGAGCCTGCTGCAAAACTTTAAGAACATGGTTAAGGCTCCAAGGATCTGATTCTGACCAAGGCCTGACAAAAAAGGTTGAACATCTGGCACATCCACCAGACGTTTGTGTAAAAGGATAGACAGTGCAGAAAGTGCAGAAATCTGACCCTTCAAAGAGCTGACTGACAAACCCTTCTCCAGACCTTCCTGGAGAAAAGACAAAATTATATGAATCCTGACCCTCCTCCACGAGAAGCCTTTTAATTCACACCAATAAAGGGATTTGCGCCATACCTTATGGTAAATCTTGCAAATAACCGGCTTGTGAGCTTGAAGCATGGTATCAATAAAAGATTGAGAAAATCCATGCTAAGCCAAAACTAATCGTTCAATCTCCAAGCAGTCAGCTTCAGAAAAACTAGATTTGGATGGAGGAAAGGACCCCGAGTTAAAAGGTCCTTCCTCAGAGGTAACCTCCAAGGTGAAAGAGAAGACATCCTCACCAGGTTTGCAAACCAGATCCTGCAAGGCCATGCAGGAGCTATCAGAATTACAGATGCTCTCTCCTGTTTGATACGAGCAATGACTCGTGGAAGGAAAGCAAATGGAGGAAACAGGTATGCTAGATCGAAATCCCAAGGAACTGGCAGAGGATCTCTTGAACCGTACCTTGGAAGCTTGGTGTTCTGACAAGACACCATCAGATCCAACTCTGGCACCCCCCACTTGAGGGTTAACCTGGAGAACACCTCTAGATGGAGAGACCACTCCTGGGATGAAAAGTCTGTCTGCTCAGAAAATCCACCTCCCAGTTGCCCACTCCTGGAATGTGGATTGCAGATAATCCGAGCCACCTCTTTCATGACCAAGGAACTGCGAGTTCCTCCCTGGTGGTTGATGTAAGCCACTGAGGTGATGTTGTCTGACTGGAAACTGATAAACTGGGCTAAAGACAACTGCGGCCAAGCCTTCAGGGCATTGAAGATCGCTCTCAATTTCAAGATGTTTATGGGGAGAGAAGACTCCTCCCGAGTCCATCGGCCCTGAGCCTTTAACGAGTCCCAGACTGCCTCCAGCCTAGCAGGCTGGCGTTTGTGGTCACAATCACCCAGGAGGGTCTCTGGAAGCATATGCCCTGAGACAGATGATCCTGAGAAATCCACTACGAGAGAGAGTCTCTTGTCAACTGGTCTATCCTCTGAGACAGATCCGAATGGTCTCTGTTCCATTGTCCAAGCATGCATAATTGTAGAGCTCTCAAATGGAATCGAGCAAAGGGAATGATGTCCATGGAAGCGACCATCAGACCAATTATATCCATGCATTGAGCCGCTGATGGCTGAACAGTAGACTGGAGAGAATTTTTTTTGAAAGTGCTTGTCTAGAAAAGCGAATCTCAGGAACTGGTGATGATCCCTGTGTATGGGAACATGAAGATAGACGTCCAAGTCTATGGTCGTCATGAACTGACCCTCTTGGACCAAAGGAAGAATGGAACGAATGGTTTCCATTTTGCAGGACGGTACTCTGAGAAATTTGTTGAGGCACTTTAGGTCTAAAATGGTTTGAAAAGTCTTGAATTCTATTTTGTATCCCTGAGATACTATGTCCACAGACCAAGAGTCTGGGACATCACGTATCCAAGCTTGTTGGAACAAGGAAAGTCTGCCCCCCACTTGATGCAATCCCGGACCAGGGGCAGACCCTTCATGCTGACTTAGTCTCAGATGAAGGCTTCTTTGATTGCTTCCCTCTATTCCAAGACGGATTGGGTCTCCAAGAGGACTTGGACTGCTCTGGCTTGGAGGAGGGAGAGGAAGACTTTTGACCTTTGAAGTTACGAAAGGAGCGAAAATTAGAACTTTGACGTCCCTTAGTTCTATTCTTCTTGTCTTGTGGTAGAAAGGACCCCTTTCCACCTGTAATTTCAGAGATTATCTCCAGGACCAAACAGGGTCTTACCCTTATAAGGTAGTGACAGGAGCTTGAACTTGGAGGTAACATCCACTGACCAAGATTTAAGCCACAGAGCACTGCGGGCTAGGACAGTGAAGCCAGACATCTTGGCTCCTAGTCTAATTACTTGCATGTTAGCATCAGAGATAACGGAATTGGCCAGTTTGAGAGCCTTAATCCTATCTTGGATCTCCTCTAAAATCAAATCGGACATAGCATCACACTAATAAGATGCTGCACTTGTCACCTTGACAATACAAACTGCAGGATGCCATTGTAGACCCTGATGAACATACATTTTCTTTAAATAAGCCTCTAGCTTTTTGTCCATAGGATCCTTAAAAAAACAGCTATCCTCTATAGGAATCGTGGTTTTCTTGGCTAGAGCAGAAATAGCCCCTTCTACCTTAGGCACAGTACACCATGAGACCCGAATGGAGTCAGCAACAGGAAACATCTTTTTAAAGAGAGGGGACGGGGAAAAAGGAATCCCTGGCTTATCCCATTCCTGTGCAATGATCTCTGACACACGGTCTGGAAAAGGGAACACTTCCACAGAGGAAGGAACATCATAGTATCTGGAACAGGGAACACTTCCACAGAGGAAGGAACATCATAGTATTTGTTAAGCTTACTAGATTTTTTTTAGGGTTGACAGCGACATAAGAATAGGTGTCGTCCAAAGTAGCCAGTACCTCCTTTAGAAGTAAACGAAGGTGTTCAAGCTTAAATCTAAAGTTTAATTCTTCAGAATCAAAGGATTTATACTGTCCAAATCTGAGATTTCACCCTAAGAAGCTACCGAGGTATCCTAATCATCAGACTTATGGGGGGAGGGAACCTTTACAGCAGCAGATGGAACAGACACCTTACTGTCAGAAAAATGTTTTGATTTCCTCTTGCGCTTCCCCATCATGGGACAAGCGGGAAAAGGAGATAAAGCCACAGATACCGCAGAAGATATCTGTGCAGCAAAATCTATTGGCAAATACACTCCTCCAGGAGTCTGAGAGGAACTGCAGGGCACTGTATGTGAAGCCATTGCGGCTTGGGAAGTTTGAGGAGAAAGCTGTGACATTGCCTGAACAGCATCATCCTGAGAGATATTAGGCTAAGAAACAAAAAACAAAAACAAAAAATGAAATACACCTCTATACCTCAGAAGCTGAGGTGCCCTACCGTACCCTGCAGAAGCTGCACACATTAAAGACTCTCCAATCGGCCAGACGATAACCCCAAAGCCGCAACTTTTAGAGAAACTCACAGAAAAGAAAAATTATGCTTACCTGATAAATGTATTTATTTTTTGACACGATAAGTCCACGGATCATCTTAATTACTAATGGGATATTCACCTCCTGGTCAGCAGGAGGTGGCAAAGAGCACCACAGCAGAGCTGTTAAATAGCTCCTCCCTTCCCTCCCACTCCAGTCATTCGACCGAAGTTAAGGAAAGAAAGGAAAAGCCAAGGTGCAGAGGTGTCTGAAATTTAAAATAACCAACAACCTGTCTTACAAGAACAGGGCGGGCCGTGGACTGATCGTGTCAAAAAATAACAGAATTTATGTTTACCTGATAAATTTCTTTCTCCAACGGTGTGTCCGGTCCACGGCGTCATCCTTACTTGTGGGATATTCTCTTCCCCAACAGGAAATGGCAAAGAGCCCAGCAAAGCTGGACACATGATCCCTCCTAGGCTCCGCCTACCCCAGTCATTCGACCGACGTTAAGGAGGAATATTTGCATAGGAGAAACCATATGGTACCGTGGTGACTGTAGTTAAAGAAAATAAAATATCAGACCTGATTAAAAAAACCAGGGCGGGCCGTGGACCGGACACACCGTTGGAGAAAGAAATTTATCAGGTAAACATAAATTCTGTTTTCTCCAACATAGGTGTGTCCGGTCCACGGCGTCATCCTTACTTGTGGGAACCAATACCAAAGCTTTAGGACACGGATGAAGGGAGGGAGCAAATCAGGTCACCTAAATGGAAGGCACCACGGCTTGCAAAACCTTTCTCCCAAAAATAGCCTCAGAAGAAGCAAAAGTATCAAACTTGTAAATTTTGGTAAAAGTGTGCAGTGAAGACCAAGTCGCTGCCCTACATATCTGATCAACAGAAGCCTCGTTCTTGAAGGCCCATGTGGAAGCCACAGCCCTAGTGGAATGAGCTGTGATTCTTTCGGGAGGCTGCCGTCCGGCAGTCTCGTAAGCCAATCTGATGATGCTTTTAATCCAAAAAGAGAGAGAGGTAGAAGTTGCTTTTTGACCTCTCCTTTTACCTGAATAAACAACAAACAAGGAAGATGTTTGTCTAAAATCCTTTGTAGCATCTAAATAGAATTTTAGAGCGCGAACAACATCCAAATTGTGCAACAAACGTTCCTTCTTTGAAACTGGTTTTGGACACAGAGAAGGTACGATAATCTCCTGGTTAATGTTTTTGTTAGAAACAACTTTTGGAAGAAAACCAGGTTTAGTACGTAAAACCACCTTATCTGCATGGAACACCAGATAAGGAGGAGAACACTGCAGAGCAGATAATTCTGAGACTCTTCTAGCAGAAGAAATCGCAACTAAAAACAAAACTTTCCAAGATAATAACTTAATATCAACGGAATGTAAGGGTTCAAATGGAACCCCCTGAAGAACTGAAAGAACTAAATTGAGACTCCAAGGAGGAGTCAAAGGTTTGTAAACAGGCTTGATTCTAACCAGAGCCTGAACAAAGGCTTGAACATCTGGCACAGCTGCCAGCTTTTTGTGAAGTAATACCGACAAGGCAGAAATCTGTCCCTTCAGGGAACTTGCAGATAATCCTTTTTCCAATCCTTCTTGAAGGAAGGATAGAATCCTAGGAATCTTAACCTTGTCCCAAGGGAATCCTTTAGATTCACACCAACAGATATATTTTTTCCAAATTTTGTGGTAAATCTTTCTAGTCACAGGCTTTCTGGCCTGAACAAGAGTATCGATAACAGAATCTGAGAATCCTCGCTTCGATAAAATCAAGCGTTCAATCTCCAAGCAGTCAGCTGGAGTGAAACCAGATTCGGATGTTCGAACGGACCCTGAACAAGAAGGTCTCGTCTCAAAGGTAGCTTCCAAGGTGGAGCCGATGACATATTCACCAGATCTGCATACCAAGTCCTGCGTGGCCACGCAGGAGCTATCAAGATCACCGACGCCCTCTCCTGCTTGATCCTGGCTATCAGCCTGGGGATGAGAGGAAATGGCGGGAACACATAAGCTAGTTTGAAGGTCCAAGGTGCTACTAGTGCATCCACTAGAGCCGCCTTGGGATCCCTGGATCTGGCCCCGTAGCAAGGAACTTTGAAGTTCTGACGAGAGGCCATCAGATCCATGTCTGGAATGCCCCACAGGTGAGTGACTTGGGCAAAGATTTCCGGATGGAGTTCCCACTCCCCCGGATGCAATGTCTGCCGACTCAGAAAATCCGCTTCCCAATTTTCCACTCCTGGGATGTGGATAGCAGACAGGTGGCAGGAGTGAGACTCCGCCCAAAGAATAATTTTGGTTACTTCTTCCAACGCTAGGGAACTCCTTGTTCCCCCCTGATGGTTGATGTACGCAACAGTCGTCATGTTGTCTGATTGAAACCGTATGAACCTGGTCCTCGCAAGCTGGTGCCAGGCCTGGAGAGCATTGAATATCGCTCTCAGTTCCAGAATATTTATCGGTAGAAGAGATTCTTCCCGAGACCAAAGACCCTGAGCTTTCAGGGATCCCCAGACCGCGCCCCAGCCTATCAGACTGGCGTCGGTCGTGACAATGACCCACTCTGGTCTGTGGAACATCATCCCTTGAGACAGATTGTCCAGGGACAGCCACCAACGGAGTGAGTCTCTGGTCTTCTGATTTACTTGTATCTTCGGAGACAAGTCTGTATAGTCCCCATTCCACTGACTGAGCATGCACAGTTGTAATGGTCTTAGATGAATGCGCGCAAAAGGAACTATGTCCATCGCCGCCACCATCAACCCGATCACTTCCATGCACTGAGCTATGGAAGGAAGAGGAACGGAATGAAGTATCCGACAAGAGTCCAGAAGCTTTGTTTTTCTGGCCTCTGTTAGAAAGATCCTCATTTCTAAGGAGTCTATAATTGTTCCCAAGAAGGGAACCCTTGTTGACGGGGATAGAGAACTCTTTTCCACGTTCACTTTCCAGCCGTGAGATCTGAGAAAGGCCAGGACAATGTCCGTGTGAGCCTTTGCTTGAGGAAGGGACGACGCTTGAATCAGAATGTCGTCCAGGTAAGGTACTACTGCAATGCCCCTTGGTCTTAGCACCGCTAGAAGGGACCCTAGTACCTTTGTGAAAATCCTTGGAGCAGTGGCTAATCCGAAAGGAAGCGCCACGAACTGGTAATGTTTGTCCAGGAATGCAAACCTTAGGAACCGATGATGTTCCTTGTGGATAGGAATATGTAGATACGCATCCTTTAAATCCACCGTGGTCATGAATTGACCTTCCTGGATGGAAGGAAGGATAGTTCGAATGGTTTCCATCTTGAACGATGGGACCTTGAGAAATTTGTTTAAGATCTTGAGATCTAGGATTGGTCTGAACGTTCCCTCTTTTTTGGGAACTATGAACAGATTGGAGTAGAACCCCATCCCCTGTTCTCTTAATGGAACAGGATGAATCACTCCCATTTTTAACAGGTCTTCTACACAATGTAAGAACGCCTGTCTTTTTATGTGATCTGAAGACAACTGCGACCTGTGGAACCTCCCCCTTGGGGGAAGTCCCTTGAATTCCAGAAGATAACCCTGGGAGACTATTTCTAGCGCCCAAGGATCCAGAACATCTCTTGCCCAAGCCTGAGCGAAGAGAGAGAGTCTGCCCCCCACCAGATCCGGTCCCGGATCGGGGGCCAATATTTCATGCTGTCTTGGTAGCAGTGGCAGGTTTCTTGGCCTGCTTTCCCTTGTTCCAGCCTTGCATTGGTCTCCAAGCTGGCTTGGCCTGAGAAGTATTACCCTCTTGCTTAGAGGACGTAGCACCTTGGGCTGGTCCGTTTTTACGAAAGGGACGAAAATTAGGTCTATTTTTTGCCTTGAAAGGCCGATCCTGAGGAAGGGCGTGGCCCTTACCCCCAGTGATATCAGAGATAATCTCTTTCAAGTCAGGACCAAACAACGTTTTCCCCTTGAAAGGAATGTTTAGTAGCTTGTTCTTGGAAGACGCATCAGCCGACCAAGATTTCAACCAAAGCGCTCTGCGCGCCACAATAGCAAACCCAGAGTTCTTAGCCGCTAACTTAGCCAATTGCAAAGAGGCGTCTAGAGTGAAAGAATTAGCCAATTTGAGAGCATTGATTCTGTCCATAATCTCCTCATAAGGAGGAGAGTCACTATCGAGCACCTTAAGCAGTTCATCAAACCAGAAATATGCGGCAGTAGTGACAGGGACAATGCATGAAATGGGTTGTAGAAGGTAACCCTGCTGAACAAACATCTTTTTAAGCAAACCTTCTAATTTTTTATCCATAGGATCTTTGAAAGCACAACTATCCTCTATGGGAATAGTGGTGCGTTTGTTTAAAGTAGAAACCGCTCCCTCGACCTTGGGGACTGACTGCCATAAGTCCTTTCTGGGGTCGACCATCGGAAACAATTTTTTAAATATGGGGGGAGGGACGAAAGGAATACCGGGCCTTTCCCATTCTTTATTAACAATGTCCGCCACCCGCTTGGGTATAGGAAAAGCTTCTGGGAGCCCCGGCACCTCTAGGAACTTGTCCATTTTACATAGTTTCTCTGGGATGACTAAATTTTCACAATCATCCAGAGTGGATAATACCTCCTTAAGCAAAATGCGGAGATGTTCCAATTTAAATTTAAATGTAATCACATCAGATTCAGCCTGCTGAGAAATGTTCCCTAAATCAGTAATTTCTCCCTCAGACAAAACCTCCCTGGCCCCCTCAGATTGGGTTAGGGGCCCTTCAGAGATATTAATATCAGCGTCGTCATGCTCTTCAGTAACTAAAACAGAGCAGCCACGCTTACGCTGACAAGGGTTCATTTTGGCTAAAATGTTTTTGACAGAATTATCCATTACAGCCGTTAATTGTTGCATAGTAAGGAGTATTGGCGCGCTAGATGTACTAGGGGCCTCCTGAGTGGGCAAGACTCGTGTAGACGAAGGAGGGAATGATGCAGTACCATGCTTACTCCCCTCACTTGAGGAATCATCTTGGGCATCATTGTCATTATCACATAAATCACATTTATTTAAATGAATAGGAATTCTGGCTTCCCCACATTCAGAACACAGTCTATCTGGTAGTTCAGACATGTTAAACAGGCATAAACTTGAACAGAAAGTACAAAAAACGTTTTAAAATAAAACCGTTACTGTCACTTTAAATTTTAAACTGAACACACTTTATTACTGCAATTGCGAAAAAACATGAAGGAATTGTTCAAAATTCACCAAATTTTCACCACAGCGTCTTAAAGCTTTGAAAATATTGCACACCAATTTTGGAAGCTTTAACCCTTAAAATAACGGAACCGGAGCCGTTTTAAGCTTTAAACCCCTTTACAGTCCCTGGTATCTGCTTTGCTGAGACCCAACCAAACCCAAAGGGGAATACGATACCAAATGACGCCTTCAGAAGTCTTTTATAAGTATCAGAGCTCCTCTCACATGCGACTGCATGCCATGCCTCTCAAAAACAAGTGCGCAACACCGGCGCGAAAATGAGACTCTGCCTATGCTTTGGGAAAGCCCCTAAAGAATAAGGTGTCTAAAACAGTGCCTGCCGATATTATTATATCAAAATACCCATATAAAATGATTCCTCAAGGCTAAATATGTGTTAATAATCAATCGATTTAGCCCAGAAAAAGTCTACAGTTTAAATAAGCCCTTGTGAAGCCCTTATTTACAATCGTAATAAACATGGCTTACCGGATCCCATAGGGAAAATGACAGCTTCCAGCATTACATCGTCTTGTTAGAATGTGTCATACCTCAAGCAGTAAGAGACTGCACACTGTTCCCCCAACTGAAGTTAATTGCTCTCAACAGTCCTGTGTGGAACAGCCATGGATTTTAGTTACGGTTGCTAAAATCATTTTCCTCATACAAACAGAATTCTTCATCTCTTTTCTGTTTCTGAGTAAATAGTACGTACCAGCACTATTTGAAAATAACAAACTCTTGATTGAATAATGAAAAACTACAGTTAAACACTAAAAAACTCTAAGCCATCTCCGTGGAGATGTTGCCTGTACAACGGCAAAGAGAATGACTAGGGTAGGCGGAGCCTAGGAGGGATCATGTGTCCAGCTTTGCTGGGCTCTTTGCCATTTCCTGTTGGGGAAGAGAATATCCCACAAGTAAGGATGACGCCGTGGACCGGACACACCTATGTTGGAGAAAAATAAATTTATCAGGTAAGCATAAATTTTCTTTTCTTTTTTTAGGACACGATGAGTCCATGGATCATCTTAATTAGTAATGGGATTCAATACCCAAGCAAGAGTACACATGCAAAAGAATTAAATCTGTAAAACCTTGAAAAAGTGTGAAGAAAGAACCAAGTTGAGGCCTTGCAAATCTGTTCCACAGAAGCTTCATTTTTGAATGCCCATGAGGAAGCAACAGCCTTCGTGGAATGAGCCGTAACCCTCTCGGGGAGGCTGCCGTCCAGCAGTCTCATATACAAAACGTATGATACTTTTCAGTCAAAAAGAAAGAAGTAGCCATAGCTTTCTGTCACTTACGGTTTCCTGAGAAAATCACAAAGAAGACGACTGACGAAAGTCCTTAGTCGCCTGCAGGTAAAAACTGTAAAGCACGGACGACATCCAAATTGTGCAGAAGTCGTTCCGTCTGAAAAGAAGGATTAGGACACAAAAAAGGAACAACAATCTCCCGATTAACTGTCCGATCAGAAACAACCTTAGGAAGAAATCCTAATTTAGTACATAAAACTAAATTATCTGAATGGAAAAAAGATAAGAAGATTAGTACTGCAATGCCGAGAGCTCTGACACTCTCCGAGCAGAAGAAATAGTAACAAGAAATAAAACTTTCCAAGATAACAATTTAATATCTAAGGAATGCATAGGGTCAAACGGAGCCCCTTGAAGGGCTTTTGGAACTAAATTAAAACTCCATGGAGGAATAACTGGTTTGAACACAGGCCTGATCCTGACCAAGGCCTGACAAAATGATTGTACATCTGGGACACCCGCCCGACGTTTGTGTAACAAAACTAGATAAAGTCGAGATTTGACCCCTTAGGGAACTCGTCGATAAACCCTTCTCCAAACCTCCTTGGAGAAAAGACAAAATTCTAGGTATCCTAACTCTACTCCATGAGTAGCCCTGGAGCCTACGAGCCTCAATCATGGTCTCCATGACCGAGTCAGAAAACCCCCGCTTGGATAAAATTAAACGTTCCACCTCCAAGCAGTCAGCTCAGAGAAACTAGATTTGGGTGAAGGAAGGCCCCCTGATCAGAAGGTCCTTCCTCAACGGAAGTCACCAAGGTGGCAGAGATGGCATCTCCACCAGATCTGCATACCAAATCCTGCGAGACCAGGTCGATGCTATGAAGATCACCGAGGCCCTCTCCTGTTTGATTTGAGCAGTTACCCAAGGAAGAAAAGTAAACAGAGGAAATAGGTATGCTAGACTGAAGTTCCAAAGAACCGCCAGAGCATCTATCAGCGCCACCTGGGGCTCCCTGGACCATGACCCGAATCTCGGGAGCTTGGCATTCTGTTGTGATGCCATGAGAACCCCACTTGAGAATCATCGACCACCCCTGAGGATCTCTGAGAGACAGCAAGAGTAGACTTTCGCCCACTGGATTACCTGGACTACTTCTGTCATCGCTAAGGTACTCTTCTCGTTCCTCCCTGGTGATTGATGTAAACCACAAAAGTCATGACGTCAAACAGGAACCTGATAAACTGTACCGAGGCCAATTGGGCCAGGTCAGAAGAGTATTGAAGCTCGCCCTCAGCTCCAAACTGATAACAAGTAGAACAGACTCTGACTGAGTCCAAACACCCTGAGCCTTAAGTTATCCCCAGCCCCCATACTAGAAGGCTAGCAATTATTGTCACAATCACCCAAAATGATCTGCGAAAGCAGGATCCCTGGGGCAGATAAACTGACAACCATTTCAAAGTACCAGCACCAATGGGAGGATCTGAACTCTCAAACTTCTGTTTTCCAAACACTTGAACTAATCATTAAGCTATTTCAGACAGATAGCCACGGTAGAAAAAAAATCCCTCGTCGCCTGCTTCCAGTAAAATTAGAGGAGACAAGTCCGCATAAACTTCCTTACATTGTTTGAACATATTTAACTGCAAAGAAATGAAGTTGACCAGACCAAACAGGATGATGTCCAACGCGACAATCATCAGCCTGATACTTCCATGCACTGAACGACTGATGTCCAAAGAGTGGACTGCAGAACTAGACCAAAGTCAAAATCCTTATTTTTCCTAATAAAAATAGTTATTTTTTGGAAAAAAAACCCAGCTCTTTTCCAAATTCACCTTCCAACCGATGTCATCCCGATAGGGCGCTACTGCAATGCCTCGTAACCGAGGCTTCACTAACAGCAAGACAGAAGGGAATAACCACAAATTGGAAGTGTTTGACTAGAAAAGCAAACCCTTAAAACCTGTGATGACCCTGATGAATAGGAATATGTAGGTACACGTCCTAAATGCCATGAATTGACCTTCTTGGACCCCAGAAAGAATGGAACGAATAGCTTCCATCTTTATTAGAATCATGAATAATATCCGTCCGACAGTTCCTTCTCGGAGACCAGGAACAGAAACTATCACCCCAAGTCGGAGAAGCTCCCTACAAGAGGAAGAGCGCCTCTCATTCGGTCTGGTCTACTGAAATTCTTAAAGACAGAACCTTGGAAGGAGAACTAAAGTCAAAACCAATCTTTAAGGTCACAAATCGGAGACAGGCACTTCTTGATGTCCTTGATTCAAAAACATAATTTTTGAACTACATTCTCTTATTCCAAAACTGATTGGGTCCTTCCGGAAGGCTTGAACTGCTCCCACATGGAAAAAGGAGTGTAGGATTTTCCTTGAAAACTTGAAAGGAAATAAAATTACTCTGATTTATTGTTCATCAAAAGCTTTAGACTCTAGATGAGACATCCGCAGACCAGGATCTTACCATAACATACTGCAGGCTATTATAGGAAGTTTTTAACCTCCTAGGGGACCGTATGCCAAGACTCCCCAACAGAGTCTGAAATAGCAAGTATCCATTAGCGTTAGGAGACCTTTTGGATACTCCAAAATAATGTACACCATGGAATATCACAGTACTGATTAGGCATGACTACGCCCATAATGTCAGAGTCATACAGTTAAGTAAAATCCTCCTCAGGAAGTAAATGGAGGCGCTCCACTTAAACTGAAAGAAAACAACTTTAGTAACAGTTTAAACATACATGTGGAAGTGCAGTATGTATGTATGTATGTATGTATGTATGCATGCATGCATGCATTGGGTACTTGTAAAGCGCAGCTAATCACCCGTAAGGGTCCCAAGGGGCTGCTCATTTTATCGACCTCGGAAGGATGAAAGGCTGAGTGGACCTCGCCGGGGATCGAACCTGCAACCCTTGGGTTGCTACAGAGCTCAGCCACAGTGCCTTAGGCATGCACTGCCTTAGCATGCTGAACTATCTGTCCGGCTTATAAAGGAAGTACCCAGACAAAATCTTAGACTTTCCCCCCATATACCACAGAAGTATCTTCCTCTTCAAACTCATGGAAGAAACACAATGAATAGCTACCACTGTATCTGATCATATACATTCCATCAGATGTCTTCCCGGTAGCATGGGAAAGGCAGACAATGCAACATCTATCGCCATCACATTAAAAAGCGATGTCTTGTACAGTAACTCCAGATGGAGTTTGCGAGGAACCACAGGGCACTGCATGTATGTTATAGAATGTTATGAACACTTTCATAATCCACCTGACTCACATATAGAAGACAAATTAATACATTCTTAAGCCTTTGTTAATAAAAATAAACATATAACAAACGTTACTGTCACTTTAAATGTCAAAGTGCAGCATTTTTTTACATTTGTGCAGTTAATGACAATTAACACATAAACATTATTGTTTCTATAAGTGTTCCAGAGCAACCCTCTTTTATTTTGATGAGGAAATAACAGAATTTATGCTTACCTGATAAATTACTTTCTCTTACAGGTGTATTCAGTCCACGGATTCATCCTTACTTGTGGGATATTCTCAATCCCTACAGGAAGTGGCAAAGAGAGCACACAGCAAAGCTGTCCATATAGCTCCCCTCAGGCTCCGCCCCCCCAGTCATTCGACCGACGGTTAGGAGAAAAAGGAGAAACATAGGGTGCAGTGGTGACTGTCGTTATTGTAAAGTAAATTTGAACCTGACTTAAATATCAGGGCGGGCCGTAGACTGAATACACCTATAAGAGAAAGTAATTTATCAGGTAAGCATAAATTCTGTTTTCTCTTACTTGGTGTATTCAGTCCACGGATTCATCCTTACTTGTGGGATACCAATACCAAAGCAATAGGACACGGATGAAGGGAGGGAACAAGTCAGGTAACCTAAACGGAAGGCACCACTGCTTGTAAAACCTTTCTCCCAAAAATAGCCTCAGAAGAAGCAAAAGTATCGAATTTATAAAATTTGGCGAATGTATGCAGGGAAGACCAAGTCGCTGACTTACAAATCTGTTCAACAGAAGCCTCATTCTTGAAAGCCCATGTGGAAGCCACAGCTCTGGTGGAATGAGCTGTAATTCGTTCAGGAGGCTGCTTACCAGCAGTCTCATAAACCAATCGGATGATGCTTTTCAGCCAGAATGAAAGAGAGGTAGCAGTCGCTTTCTGACCTCTCCTCTTACCAGAATACACAACAAACAAGGATGACGTTTGTCTGAAATCTTTAGTTGCTTTTAAATAGAACTTTAAAGCACGAATCACATCAAGATTGTGCAACAGTCGTTCTGTCTTAGAAACTGGATTAGGGCACAGAGAAGGAACAATGATTTCCTGGTTAATATTCTTATTAGAAACCACCTTTGGAAGGAAACCAGGTTTAGTACGCAAAACAACCTTATCTGCATGGCACACCAGATAGGGTGAATCACACTGCAAAGCAGACAATTCTGAAACTCTTCGAGCAGAAGAAATAGCTACTAATAACAAAACTTTCCAAGATAATAACTTGATATCTATGGAATGCAAAGGTTCAAACGGAACCCCTTGAAGAACTGAAAGAACTAAATTTAGACTCCATGGAGGAGCCACAGGTCTGTAGACAGGCTTGATTCTAACTAGGGCCTGTGCAAACGCCTGAACGTCTGGTACAGCTGCCAGACGCTTGTGTAACAGAATAGACAGAGCAGATATCTGTCCCTTTAAGGAACTAGCTTGGAGAAAAGACAATATCCTTGGAATCCTAACCTTACTCCACGAGTAACCCTTGGATTCACACCAGCAAAGATATTTCCGCCATATCTTATGGTAAATTTTCCTGGTGACAGGCTTTCTGGCCTGTATCAGAGTATCTATAACTGAATTAGAGAAACCCAGCTTAGCTAGGATTAAGCGTTCAATCTCCAAGCAGTCAGTTGCAGAGAAACTAGATTTGGATGCTTGAAAGGACCTTGGATTAGAAGATCCTGCCTTGATGGCAGTTTCCATGGTGGGACCGATGACATGTCCACTAGGTCTGCATACCGAGTCCTGCGTGGCCACGCAGGCGCTATCAGAATTACCGAAGCCTTCTCCTGTTTGATTCTGGCTATTAGCCGAGGGAGAAGAGGAAACGGTGGAAAGACATAAGCTAGACTGAATGACCAAGGCACTATTAATGCATCTATCAATGCCGCCTTAGGATCCCTGGATCTGGATCCGTAAAGGGGAAGTTTGGTGTTCTGACAGGACGCCATCAGATCCAACTCTGGAATGCCCCAAAGCTGGGTCAGCTGAGCAAAAACCTCCGGGTGGAGTTCCCACTCCCCCGGATGGAAAGTCTGACGACTTAGAAAATCCACCTCCCAGTTGTCTACCCCTGGGATGTGAATGGCAGATAGATGGCAGGAGTGATCCTCCGCCCATTTGATAATCTTGGATATTTCCTTCATTGCTAGGGAACTCTTTGTTCCTCCCTGATGATTGATGTACGCCACAGTCGTGATGTTGTCCGACTGAAATCTGATTAATTTGGCCTCTGCTAGTTGAGGCCACGCCTGGAGCGTATTGAATAATGCTCTCAGCTCCAAAATGTTTATCGGGAGAAGAGATTCTTCCCGAGACCATAGTCCCTGAGCCTTCAGGGAGTTCCAGACCGCACCCCAGCCTACCAGACTGGCATCGGTCGTGACAATGATCCACTCTGGTCTGCGGAAACTCATTCCCTGAGACAGGTGATCTTGAGACAACCACCAGGGAAGAGAGTCTCTGGTTTTTTGATCCATTTGAATTTGAGGAAACAAATCCGCGTAATCTCCATTCCACTGTTAGAGCATGCACAGCTGCAGTGGTCTGAGATGGATTCGGGCGAAAGGGACTACGTCCATTGCCGCAACCATTAAACCAATTACTTCCATGCACTGAGCCACGGAAGGCCGAGGAATGGAATGAAGAACTCGGCAAGTATTCAGCAGTTTCGACTTCCTGACCTCTGTCAGAAAGATTTTCATTTCTACCGAGTCTATCAGTGTTCCCAGAAAGGGAACCCTTGTGAGCGGGGACAGAGAACTCTTTTCTACGTTCACCTTCCACCCGTGAGACCTTAGAAAGGCCAGAACGATGTCCGTATGAGCCTTGGCTCTGTGAAAGGACGATGCCTGTATTAATATGTCGTCTAGGTAAGGTGCGACTGCAATGCCCCGCGGTTTTAGAACCGCTAGAAAGGACCCTAGCACCTTTGTGAAAATTCTGGGAGCGGTGGCCAACCCGAAAGGAAGGGCCACGAACTGGTAATGTTTGTCCAGAAAGGCGAACCTTAGGAACTGATGGTGATCTTTATGGATAGGAATATGTAGGTACGCATCCTTTAGATCCACGGTAGTCATATATTGACCTTCCTGGATCATCGGCAAGATTGTCCGAATGGTTTCCATCTTGAAAGACGGAACTCTGAGGAATTTGTTTAGAATCATTAGATCCAGGATTGGCCTGAAAGTTCCTTCCTTTTTGGGAACTACGAACAGGTTTGAGTAAAAGCCCAGTCCTTGTTCTGCAATTGGAACTGGGTGTATCACTCCCATTTTTAGTAGATTGCCTGTTTCTTTGTTTGGTCTGAAGACAAACGAGAAATGTGGAACCTTCCCCTTGGGGGAGAATCCTTGAATTCTAGAAGGTACCCCTGAGCAACTATTTCTAATGCCCAGGGATCAGGAACGTCTCTTGCCCAAGCCTGAGCAAAGAGAGAAAGTCTGCCCCCTACCAGATCCGATTCCGGATCGGGGGCTACCCCTTCATGCTGTCTTGGTAGCAGGAGCAGGCTTCTTGGCCTGTTTACCCTTATTCCAGCCCTGCAAGGGTTTCCAGGTTGCTTTGGGCTGGGAAGCGTTATCTTGCTTTGCGGCAGCAGAGGTTGCAGCAGGTCCGCTCCTGAAGTTGCGAAAGGAGCGAAAATTAGCCTTGTTTTTGGCCTTAAACGGCCTATCTTGTGGAAGGGCATGGCCCTTGCCCCCAGTGATATCTGAAATAATTTCTTTCAGCTCTGGGCCAAATAGGGTTTTCCCCTTGAAGGGAATATTTAACAGTTTTGTTTTGGACGACACATCCGCCGACCACGATTTGAGCCAAAGCGCTCTTCTCGCCATGATGGCAAAACCTGAGTTTTTCGCCGCTAGTTTAGCTAATTGGAGAGCGGCATCAGTGATAAAAGAATTAGCCAGCTTTAAAGCATGAATTCTATCCATGACCTCATCGTATGAAGTCTCCCTCTGGAGCGACTCCTCCAGGGCCTCGAACCAAAAAGCCGCTGCAGTAGTTACCGGAATAATGCAAGCAATTGTTTGAAGCAGAAAACCTTGCTGAACAAAAATTTTCTTAAGCAATCCTTCCAATTTTTTATCCATAGGATCTTTGAAAAGCACAACTATCCTCTATTGGTATAGTTGTACACTTAGCCAGTGTTGAAACAGCCCCCTCTACCTTAGGGACCGTCTGCCATGCGTCCCGCCTAGGGTCGTTTATGGGGAACATTTTCTTAAAGATAGGTGGGGGAACAAAGGGTACACCTGGTCTCTCCCACTCCTTAGTCACAATATCCGCCACCCTCTTTGGGATCGGAAATGCCTCAGTGTATACAGGGACCTCTAAAAATCTGTCCATTTTACACAATTTTTCAGGGACCACCATGGTAGCTAAAACCTCCTTAAGCAGGACGCGGAGGTGTTCCAGCTTAAATTTAAACGCTAAGGAATCTGACTCTGCCTGCTGAGAAACTTTTCCTATGTCAGAAATTTCTCCCTCAGACAGACCTTCCCTGCTACCTCTGAGTTTTGTGAGGGTACTACAGATAAATTATCCAAAGCTTCAGATTGCTCATCCTCTGTATTTAAAACTGAGCTATCGCGCTTTCTTGGAAAAACTGGCAGTTTGGATAAAAATGCTGCAAGGGAATTATCCATTACTGCTGCTAATTGTTGTAAAGTAATAGGGGCCAATGCGCTAGAGGTACTAGGCATCGCTTGCGCGGGCGTAACTGGTGTAGACACGTGGGGGGAGGAAGAAGGACTATCCTCATTACCCTCCGTTAAGGAATCATCTTGGGCAGCATTTTTAATTGTCACTGGATGATCTTTAAAATGCTTAGATGATTTTGCACACTTTAAACATAAATGTAATGGGGGTACTGCCATGGCTTTTGAACATAAAGAACAAGGTCTATTTGAAGGCTCAGACATGTTTGACAGACTCAGACAACACTAAAATATTGAAAAAAATACTTTTTGAAAAAACGTTACTGTCTCTTTAAATAATAAAAGGCACACACGTTTTTACCAAATCATCAAAAAACATCCGATCTTAATGAAATTTTCACCACATGATCCTAATGCCTTGAAATGATTGCACACAAATTTTCAAATAATTTAACCCCTTAATGCCCAAACCGGAGCAAAATGAAGTAAACACCCGGTTTAACCCACTACAGTACGATGCCACAGTCTTTGCTGTGGCTTTACCTTCCTTTAGGGTTAATTGCAGGTGCAAATTAAGCCTCCCTGAAGTCCTCCTGTACTCTTAAGGCTCTGCACATGAAGCTGCATGGAGCTGTGTTGCAAATCAACTGCGCAAATGAGGCGCAAAAATGAGGCCCCCTCTTCATTACTCCAGAGTTATGGGGCCTTTCTGAGTCAGATTAGCTGTCTTACAAAATGCCAGGCGTAAAAAAGTCCCCGAAAAGTGTTTCCAACGTCTAAAACGCTTAATAAATATAAGATTACCTTAATAAAGTAATCGATTTAGCCCATCACAGTGTCTGTCAGTATTAAAGCCCTTAACTGAAGCCATCATTCTATACTGTGTCTCAGAAAATGGCTTACCTTCCCTCATGGGATTTCTGTCAGTCTTCTAGCACTAGCAAGTCTTGTTAGAAAAAATGACTGAACATACCTTAAGCAGTATAAGCCTGCAAACTGTTCCCCCAAACTGAAGTTCTCCGGTACTCAACAGTCCTGTGTGGGAACAGCAATGGATTTTAGTTACAACATGCTAAAATCTTTTTCCTCTCAGCAGAAATCACCACATACTCTTTACCCTCCAGTGGAGATGCTACTTGTTAGAGCGGCAAAGAGAATGACTGGGGGGGCAGAGCCTGAGGGGAGCTATATGGACAGCTTTGCTGTGTGCTCTCTTTGCCACTTCCTGTAGGGATTGAGAATATCCCACAAGTAAGGATGAATCCGTGGACTGAATACACCAAGTAAGAGAAAAAAGGTTAAATATATACAGGAAATCTAATACTGCAAAAATTCCTCTATATCACAGCTTGTATCTAGCTGAGGAGCCAGACAGTCTCTGTACTGATGCTGTCTCTTTGTTTATACATATCTTTTGCATATTATCAGCACAAACATACATTTGTACTACCACTGAGCAGACCTGATTTGTTTTTCAGTCACTGCTCATCCTTAATTTAACTGTAGTGCTGTTCTTAAGTGCAAGCACTCAGACAAACAATCCTCAGTTCCTTCCGCAACTTGTAGTGTTAAGGAGGAGGCATCTGTAAAGTGCTATTTTAAGGCAAAGTCCTCCGCTTCCGACAACCCGGAAGCTCTAGTAAAGGAGTTGCGCACTACAATGGTGCCATTCATAAGCTCCGCCCCTCGTGGGCGTTTGACAAGCCATCCCGGTCGCCATTGAAATTCCAAATAACTGCAGCCCAGTCTAGGAAAGTAGTTGCGCACTACAATGGCGCAATTCACAAGCTCCGCCCCTCGTGGGCGTTTGATAAGCCTTCTCCCGGTCGCCATTGAAATTCTCCAAGTAACGGCACCGGGAGCAAATAAATTGACCACTTTCCAGCTGCCCTAAAAGTGTTATTTATACTTAGCACTCAGCCTCATGCAATATCAGTATCTCTTGATTTGGCATTACAGGTCATTGTTTACTAAGTGTAAACTCATGTACTTTATTAGCACTAATGAAATCTATGTGATCTCCTGGTCGCCATTGCCAAGCAAAGGCACCGGGAGCAAAGGGACAAATTGTACACTTCCAAACAAAAGTTGCTTAGCTTGTTATCAGGCAAACACTCACACTGAGCAAAAGAACAGACCTAACAGCTTCAGTTTAAATAGCTGTGCAGTCCAAAAATCCTATCTGACAGAGAAACCCCCTTAGAGCACACACTCTGTCACACTCAATGTAAAATCTCATGATAAAATCTCCCGGTCGGCCCCATTATTAAATTAGACACAGGAGATGAGACACATGTCCCCGCATTCAAACTGCCAAAATATCTCCTAAAGAAAAGGAAAATCTAAGTCCAAGGACAATGAGGTCTAAATTAATAAAGTGCCCAAACTTTTCTGAGATCCTCTACCCCCAGAAAGAAAGTCAGCACTTACCTCATCTTCTGCCTGGCAGTAAGGCAGTTCCCAGGTTTAGGAGGTCCTCTCCCTCCCATGGCCCTGTAAATAAACGAAAGTTCTGAGTAAAAATCCCTCAGTTTTTCTGGGTTAGGGCAGCATCAGTATGGGAGGCGCAGTGAGAATTATGTCCCACAAGTTCCCATTGCTCTAAAGCCACCAAATGCTCTTCTGTAGAGACTGATATGGACTACGGCTACACCCTAGAACAAAGCAGCTCTGGCACTACTTTAAAAATAATAAACTCTTGATTGAAGAATCTTTTTCTAACACCTCACTTTACCTCTTCCTATCACTAACGTAGGCAAAGAGAATGACTGGAGTGGGAGGGAAGGGAGGAGCTATTTAACAGCTCTGCTGTGGTGCTTTTGCCGCCTCCTGCTGACCAGGAGGTGAATATCCCATTAGTAATTAAGATGATCCGTGGACTCATGTCATAAAAAAAGATTACACCGCTCCGCTCAAAGCTACAAGCAGAAGAGCGGGAGGTCACATGAGCGGCATCAAAAGAAACTGTGCATTAAAGAAAAAGTGGGCGATTCTACTTTGAAGCATAAAAACGGAAAGTAGCCGTTTAAACATTCCTTCAAAAACAACTTTACGACAAATACACATAACCATAGGGTCATTAGCCATCCCATAAATCTAATGGAAGTCGTTAACCCCTAGTCTCCTCACGTACAAATAGCGCCTGCATACTGCGCCAAATGAATCCTCCCTAAAGGATTATAATGTCCCATAACAATTAATGCAGGATTAAATTCAACAGTGCAAGTCTCCAGTACCTAGAAGACCAAAGCACTTACCTGCAAATCTAGCTGTCGGGCAGGAAGACAGTTCACAAGGCATGAAAGGACACATACTCCTAACAGAGACCTGTAGAAGAGAAAGAACAGAGTAACCAACTCTGGCTTTCTAAACCGAGGGCAGCAAATATGTTAGAAAACAAAGCAAGGGTCACCTCACCACTTTCTAACTGTTTAAAAGCCACCACTACACGTACTCAAGAGATTGATGTGGACACAGCTAAACCCAAATCCTTGCTTGCAGGGAAAAGTACCCACAAAAGTAATAAAAACTTCAGACACCAACTTCACGTCCTCCATTGACAGAGGCAAAGAGAATGACTGGGGGTTATTGGTAAGGGCAGTGACACTTAACAGCTTTGTTGGGGTGCTCTGCTGCAGCTCCAAATGACTTCTAGACTCAGTGGAACAGTGCTTAACCTTCCTCTTTCTTTTTCCTGCAACTGGCATAGCACTCAGGGAAGCAGAAATCGCAAATTGTAACTGGGCAGCAAAATAATGGGGGGAAATTCCAAACCCGGGTTCAGTTTGAGAAACAGGGTCACAAAGAACAGCATGTGCAGGACTAGGAGCCACCGTTTGCGGTTGCAGTACTGGCATGTCCGGGCATACTGAGTTCTGCAAGTCTGCAGAACATCCAGGAATAGAATGAGATGGCGGGACACTGCGGACGTCTGAATACCAGGGCCCCCTGAATGAGACTGCAGAATAGATGTAAGGCATGAGTTACATAATTGAGCAGGAGGACACACAGTATGTGACCTGCATAGTATACATTTATTGGAGTCAACTAAGGGAATAGGGCAATTATTCTCCTGAGTAGGTTTTATTATAGAGTCATTCATAATGTACTATGGGATGTAAAGAGCAATTGACACTGATGTAGCACCCAAAATAAATTGAGCAGTGCACAGTAAGGCCCTGCTGATATGCTACAAGTTATTTGCTCCAAGCCTATTTAATAATGCTCATCTGAGGTGTCTCACAACCTCTGTGTTAGTAACAGGACTCCCGCGCTGTCTCACATCGCTATCGTCGTCGTTGCACACTCGACATGAAATCGGGAGGCGGGGAAGGCGCCAAAACTGCCTGTGGCAGAAGCCTGTGACCCGCCCACCACCGCACGTCATATGTGCAAGAGAAGCGCTGTAGGACAGCATGAGTAAAAACTAGTTGTAACCTGGTTTCAGTAACGCTCCTCCTACGGGAGCTTGATGATTTTAGCGTGCGTTTCCGGGGGGCGTGAGGCCAAATGTAGCCTCTTCATACAAAGCTGCACCACAACACAAGGCAGTGATGTGCACCGTGTCTGAACGGCAAGTCCAGTCGGTGCCGCTTCTGAGTGTGACATTAAGCCCCCCCCCCCCCGTGAAAGGTGTGAAGGTCCCTTTCCTTCACAGATTTCCCCATGATTACTACAGTAATAAAGATAGCTCCCCCAGTCTGCTGGCAATCTGATTGCTTACCATATATCTCATCAAGCTACAACCCATTAGGAGAGGGAAAATAAAAACAGAATTTATGCTTACCTGATAAATTACTTTCTCCAACGGTGTGTCCGGTCCACGGCGTCATCCTTACTTGTGGGATATTCTCTTCCCCAACAGGAAATGGCAAAGAGCCCAGCAAAGCTGGTCACATGATCCCTCCTAGGCTCCGCCTTCCCCAGTCATTCGACCGACGTAAAGGAGGAATATGCATAGGAGAAATCATATGATACCGTGGTGACTGTAGTTAGAGAAAATAATTCATCAGACCTGATTAAAAAACCAGGGCGGGCCGTGGACCGGACACACCGTTGGAGAAAGTAATTTATCAGGTAAGCATAAATTCTGTTTTCTCCAACATAGGTGTGTCCGGTCCACGGCGTCATCCTTACTTGTGGGAACCAATACCAAAGCTTTAGGACACGGATGATGGGAGGGAGCAAATCAGGTCACCTAGAAGGAAGGCACCACGGCTTGCAAAACCTTTCTCCCAAAAATAGCCTCAGAAGAAGCAAAAGTATCAAATTTGTAAAATTTGGTAAAAGTGTGCAGTGAAGACCAAGTCGCTGCCTTACATATCTGATCAACAGAAGCCTCGTTCTTGAAGGCCCATGTGGAAGCCACAGCCCTAGTGGAGTGAGCTGTGATTCTTTCAGGAGGCTGCCGTCCAGCAGTCTCATAAGCCAATCGGATGATGCTTTTAAGCCAAAAAGAGAGAGAGGTAGAAGTTGCTTTTTGACCTCTCCTTTTACCAGAATAAACAACAAACAAGGAAGATGTTTGTCTGAAATCCTTTGTAGCCTCTAAATAGAATTTTAGAGCACGAACTACATCCAAATTGTGCAACAAACGTTCCTTCTTTGAAACTGGATTCGGACACAAAGAAGGTACAACTATCTCCTGGTTAATATTTTTGTTAGAAACAACTTTCGGAAGGAAACCAGGTTTAGTACGCAAAACCACCTTATCTGCATGGAACACCAGATAAGGAGGAGAACACTGCAGAGCAGATAACTCTGAAACTCTTCTAGCAGAAGAAATTGCAACCAAAAACAAAACTTTCCAAGATAATAACTTGATATCTACGGAATGTAAGGGTTCAAATGGAACCCCTTGAAGAACTGAAAGAACTAAATTGAGACTCCAAGGAGGAGTCAAAGGTTTGTAAACAGGCTTGATTCTAACCAGAGCCTGAACAAAAGCCTGAACATCTGGCACAGCCGCCAGCTTTTTGTGAAGTAAAACAGATAAAGCAGAAATCTGTCCCTTCAAAGAACTTGCAGATAATCCTTTCTCCAAACCCTCTTGTAGAAAGGATAGAATCTTAGGAATTTTTATCCTGTTCCATGGGAATCCTTTCGATTCGCACCAACAGATATATTTCTTCCATACTTTATGGTAAATTTTTCTAGTTACAGGCTTTCTAGCCTGAATAAGAGTATCAATGACAGAATCTGAGAACCCACGCTTTGATAAAATCAAGCGTTCAATCTCAAAGCAGTCAGTTGGAGTGAGGCCAGATTCGGATGTTCGAACGGACCTTGAACAAGAAGGTCCCGTCTCAAAGGTAGCTTCCATGGTGGAGCCGATGACATATTCACCAGGTCTGCATACCAAGTTCTGCGTGGCCACGCAGGAGCTATCAAGATCACCGAAGCCCTCTCCTGATTGATCCTGGCTACCAGCCTGGGAATGAGAGGAAACGGTGGGAATACATAAGCTAGGTTGAAGGTCCAGGGCGCTACTAGTGCATCTACTAGAGTCGCCTTGGGATCCCTGGATCTGGACCCGTAGCAAGGAACCTTGAAGTTCTGACGAGACGCCATCAGATCCATGTCTGGAATGCCCCATAATTGAGTTATGTGGGCAAAGATATCCGGACGGAGTTCCCACTCCCCCGGATGAAATGTCTGACGACTCAGAAAATCCGCTTCCCAATTTTCCACTCCTGGGATGTGGATTGCAGACAAGTGGCAGGAGTGAATCTCCGCCCATTGAATTACTTTGGTCACTTCTTCCATTGCCAGGGAACTCCTTGTTCCCCCCTGATGGTTGATATATGCAACAGTCGTCATGTTGTCTGATTGAAACCTTATGAATTTGGCCTTTGCTAGTTGAGGCCAAGCCTTGAGAGCATTGAATATCGCTCTCAGTTCCAGAATGTTTATCGGGAGAAGAGATTCTTCCCGAGACCATAGACCCTGAGCTTTCAGGGATTTCCAGACCGCGCCCCAGCCCACCAGACTGGCGTCGGTCGTGACAATGACCCACTCTGGTCTGCGGAAGCTCATCCCTTGAGACAGGTTGTCCAGGGTCAGCCACCAACGGAGTGAATCTCTGGTCCTCTGATCTACTTGGATCGTCGGGGACAAGTCTGTATAATCCCCATTCCACTGACCGAGCATGCACAGTTGTAATGGTCTTAGATGAATTCGCGCAAAAGGAACTATGTCCATTGCCGCAACCATCAAACCTATTACTTCCATGCACTGCGCTATGGAAGGAAGAAGAACAGAATGCAGTACTTGACAAGAGCTTAGAAGTTTTGATTTTCTGGCCTCTGTCAGAAAAATCTTCATTTCTAAGGAGTCTATTATTGTTCCCAAGAAGGGAACTCTTGTTGACGGGAATAGAGAACTTTTTTCTACGTTCACTTTCCACCCGTGAGATCTGAGAAAGGCTAGGACAATGTCCGTATGAGCCTTTGCTTGCGGCAGAGACGACGCTTGAATTAGTATGTCGTCCAAGTAAGGTACTACTGCAATGCCCCTTGGCCTTAGCACCGCTAGAAGGGACCCTAGTACCTTTGTGAAAATTCTTGGAGCAGTGGCTAATCCGAATGGAAGTGCCACAAACTGGTAATGCTTGTCCAAAAAGGCGAATCTTAGGAACCGATGATGTTCCTTGTGGATAGGAATATGTAGATACGCATCCTTTAAATCCACCGTGGTCATGAATTGACCTTCCTGGATGGTAGGAAGAATTGTCCGAATGGTTTCCATTTTGAACGATGGAACCCTGAGAAATTTGTTTAGGATCTTGAGATCCAAAATTGGCCTGAATGTTCCCTCTTTTTTGGGAACTATGAACAGATTGGAGTAAAACCCCATCCCTTGTTCTCCAAATGGAACAGGATGAATCACTCCCACTTTTGACAGGTCTTCTACACAATGTAAGAATGCCTGTCTTTATTTGGTCTGAAGACAATTGAGACCTGTGGAACCTTCCCCTTGGGGGTAGTTCCTTGAATTCCAGGAGATAACCTTGAGAAACTATTTCTAGCGCCCAAGGATCCTGAACATCTCTTGCCCAAGCCTGAGCGAAGAGAGAGAGTCTGCCCCCCACCAGATCCGGTCCCGGATCGGGGGCCAGCATCTCATGCTGTCTTGGTAGCGGTAGCAGGCTTCTTGGCCTGCTTACCTTTGTTCCAGCCTTGCATCGGTCTCCAGGCTGGCTTGGTTTGAGAAGAATTACCCTCTTGCTTAGAGGATGTAGAATTTGAGGCTGGTCCGTTTCTGCGAAAGGGACGAAAATTTGTTTTATTTTTAGCCTTAAAAGACCTATCCTGAGGAAGGGCGTGGCCCTTTCCCCCAGTGATGTCTGAAATAATCTCTTTCAAGTCAAGTCTTTCAAACAGCGTTTTCCCCTTGAAAGGGATGTTAAGCAATTTGTTCTTGGAGGACACATCCGCTGACCAAGACTTTAGCCAAAGCGCTCTGCGCGCCACAATAGCAAAACCTGAATTTTTCGCCGCTAATCTAGCTAATTGCAAAGTGGCGTCTAAGGTAAAAGAGTTAGCCAATTTAAGTGCTTGAACTCTGTCCATAACCTCCTCATAAGAAGATGCTTTATTGAGCGACTTTTCTAGTTCTTCGAACCAGAAACACGCTGCTGTAGTGACAGGAACAATGCATGAAATTGGTTGTAGAAGGTAACCTTGCTGAACAAACATCTTTTTAAGCAAACCCTCTAATTTTTTATCCATAGGATCTTTGAAAGCACAACTATCTTCTATAGGGATAGTGGTGCGTTTGTTTAGAGTAGAAACCGCCCCCTCGACCTTGGGGACTGTCTGCCATAAGTCCTTCCTGGGGTCGACCATAGGAAATAATTTCTTAAATATAGGGGGAGGGACAAAAGGTATGCCGGGCCTTTCCCATTCTTTATTTACAATGTCCGCCACCCGCTTGGGTATAGGAAAAGCTTCGGGGGGCACCGGGACCTCTAGGAACTTGTCCATCTTACATAATTTCTCTGGAATGACCAAACTGTCACAATCATCCAGAGTAGATAACACCTCCTTAAGCAGAGCGCGGAGATGTTCCAATTTAAATTTGAATGTAATAACGTCAGGTTCAGCTTGTTGAGAAATTTTTCCTGAATCTGAAATTTCTCCCTCAGACAAAACCTCCCTGGCCCCTTCAGACTGGTGTAAGGGCATGTCAGAACCATTATCATCAGCGTCCTCATGCTCTTCAGTATCTAAAACAGAGCAGTCGCGCTTTCGCTGATAAGTGGGCATTTTGGCTAAAATGTTTTTAATAGAATTATCCATTACAGCCGTTAATTGTTGCATAGTAAGGAGGATTGGCGCACTAGATGCACTAGGGACCTCCTGAGTGGGCAAGACTGGTGTAGACATAGAAGGAGATGATGCAGTACCATGCTTACTCCCCTCACTTAAGGAATCATTTTGGGCAACATTATTATCAGTGGCATCATTGTCCCTACTTTGTTTGTCACATTCATCACATATATTTAAATGGAGAGGAACCTTGGCTTCCGAACATACAGAACATCGTCTATCTGATAGTTCAGACATGTTAATAGGCATAAACTTGATAACAAAGCACAAAAAACGTTTTAAAATAAAACCGTTACTGTCACTTTAAATTTTAAACTGAACACACTTTATTACTGAATATGCGCAAAAGTATGAAGGAATTGTTCAAAATTCACCAAAATTTCACCACAGTGTCTTAAAGCCTTAAAAGTATTGCACACCAAATTTGAAAGCTTTAACTCTTAAAATAACGGAACCGGAGCCGTTTTTACATTTAACCCCTATACAGTCCCTGGTATCTGCTTTGCTGAGACCCAACCAAGCCCAGAGGGGAATACGATACCAAATGACGCCTTCAATAAGCTTTTTCAGTGGATCTGAGCTCCTCACACATGCATCTGCATGCCATGCTTCTCAAAAACAACTGCGCATTAGTGGCGCGAAAATGAGGCTCTGCCTATGACTAGAAAAGGCCCCCAGTGAAAAAGGTGTCCAATACAGTGCCTGCCGTTTTTTTAACAGAATTCCCAAGATTAAAATAACTCTTCAAAGTTATAAACCATTAAATATGCTTATAAAGTAATCGTTTTAGCCCAGAAAAATGTCTACCAGTCTTTAAAGCCCTTGTGAAGCCCTTTATTCTTATATTAAAAATTAAGAAAATGGCTTACCGGATCCCATAGGGAAAATGACAGCTTCCAGCATTACCAAGTCTTGTTAGAAATGTGTCATACCTCAAGCAGCAAAAGTCTGCTCACTGTTTCCCCCAACTGAAGTTAATTCATCTCAACAGTCCTGTGTGGAAACAGCCATCGATTTTAGTAACGGTTGCTAAAATCATTTTCCTCTTACAAACAGAAATCTTCATCTCCTTTCTGTTTCAGAGTAAATAGTACATACCAGCACTATTTTAAAATAACAAACTCTTGATTGAAGAATAAAAACTACATTTAAACACCAAAAAACTCTTAGCCATCACTTGTGCAACGGCAAAGAGAATGACTGGGGAAGGCGGAGCCTAGGAGGGATCATGTGACCAGCTTTGCTGGGCTCTTTGCCATTTCCTGTTGGGGAAGAGAATATCCCACAAGTAAGGATGACGCCGTGGACCGGACACACCTATGTTGGAGAAATCATGACTTACTCAGCTTCTGTACTCTGAAGCAATCCTTTAACACAAAGGAAAATCAGTGTAACTAACACTGTTTGCCTTAAAGGGAGGATAGGGAGCTAACATAACAACAAGCCTCTACCAACAGAATGGCATGGCTTTCAACAACTCCCCTCTCTCACAGGAAACAATCCATTAAGGACAATAAAATTCTTCAGCAGAGAACCTCTCTCTGCCTACCACCATGAACGAGGCAAAAGAACTACTAAGAGGGTAGGGGGGAAGTGGGAGGGATATTCAATGCTTTGTTTGGGGTATCTTTGCCTCCTCCTGGGGGCCAGGTGAAGTATTTCCCATAGGTTATGAATGGAATTCGTGGACTCTCACTGCCATTAGAAATTTCCTAATATGCAGATACCTGTTCAAAGACCTGATCATTGAACATTAATATAATCTTGCATTGTTTGAACAAAATGGTATAATTTACTGGTGTACTATATTTTGGTTCAACTTGCCCGCATGAAGACTTTGATTTCTAATTATGTGGAAGTGGTATACTTTTGAACTCAAAGTTTTTTTAGCTGCTTACATAACTGAGGCTATATGTTTCAAAAGGGTGAAACATTTCCCATTGATGCAAGTGATATATATATATATATATATATATATATATATATATTTTTTTTTTTTTAAATAAAGTTTAACTTAATTTTCTTTTCCAGGTCTTTAAAAATGGCAGAATCATCAGTGAGCATACATTTTGATAGTCTAGCCCCGGACAATTCTTTTAGTGAATACATCCTAGACATTTCTATGGTATCTATAACTGGCTGTCTATTCCTGATACATTTCAACCAGGGCTGGGGAAAAAAATAAAATAAATAACTGTTTTTTTTTTAAAAAACCCCCAAAACTTTAAGCCATTCTTTAAAGAAGACAGAGGTCTTTTCTATTAAGCAAAAAGTCTGTGTGATGCAGTGAATGGTACAGTGTGATGCAGTGAATGGCTTTTTTGGTTAGCTCTAGAGTGCGTTGCCATATAAGTAAGGAGGTGGGGATACCTAGTTGAGTCTTCCATCTTTGGAGATAGGGGAGTATCTTGGTGGAGGTTGCCTGTCTATTAGTGCGTAGTGTGTGGATAGGGGTTTATATAGCCTATTGCTGAGTCCATGTTGTTTCCCCTTTTCATTTCAGTAGTTCCAAAAGGGAAGCCAAAGTAAAGACGACCTTGGCTTGCTTGCACACACACATTTAATGACCTCATCTGAGCATCCAAAACAGCACCCACCACCAGTGCTTCGGTCTAAAAACACGACCCACAAAGCACCAGGCGGCTCTACTGGCCACATGGCAAATAAAGATAACTCACAATACCTAGTATACGACAAGTACTAACAGGCACGAAAAATATAGATTACAGATAACTACAGCTCACAAGCCAGAGAGGACCAAGCCATGAATGGAGGAAAAGGTCCACAGTTCACTAATGCAACTAGCAATCTGCCAAGAAACCAAGAGAGAGACTCAGTGCTGTTCACACACAGAGTAGACAGAATTAGACATTGAATGTCTCCTAAGGGGAGCAACTTTCATACAGGTAAGAGAGGAGTCATCTGATTGTGTTCATTCCTTTTTTTTGGGGGGGGGGGGGGGCGAGCGGATTACTGGTAAGCATTAAAACATATTTGTTTTACACATTAGCACATACAGTAACACTTACTTCTCTCTACGAAGTTGCAAAAGGAGACATGATAGCGCCTCTGGGTGCTCTGGAATGTAAAAATAAAATAGTAAATAATAAGTTAATAAGGTGTTAGCAGGTATGAAAGCAATATATACACAAAATATTAAGGTGGTAAAGGGCATGAGTTGGATCTGGGTCTATAATAATGACACTTTTTGAGAACTCTGAAACAAGCCGTTTGTGTATTTACATCTTAGAAACTGATTAATTAAGGATACCCATACAAAAAAAATCAAGGTTACCCACTGCAGCCAATCTAGACTTTCTATAACAAGAGTGCCCATGTCTCTGTAGAATTCATGTCAGTTACAGTGTAAGGCATTCCGTATCACTCAAATGGTCCTGAGTCCACAGAACACTGCACTGTGCTTTTAACCCTCATCACAACAAATTCATGGCAAAAGTGTATATTACAGAGTAATAAACATTTCAACACTTTCTGCCCACTAGAAAATGTGTATTGTGAGAATATTCAGTTAAACGTAAAAAAGAAAAAAAAAAATTAAAGAATAGTTAAATTAAAAGACTAAAACATTCTTTCACGAACAGTTCAGCTAAATCCATCTGAATGAAAAACAAAATTTATGCTTACCTGATAAATTTCTTTCCGGATATGGAGAGTCCACAACGTCATTCAATTACTAGTGGGAATATCACTCCTGGCCAGCAGGAGGATGCAAAGAGCACCACAGCAAAGCTGCTAAATATCACTCACCTACCCATATTCCCCAGACATTCGACCAAAGGGAAATGGAAAAAGGAATTACTCAAAGGTGTAGAGGTGCCTGAGATCTAGTAAAAAATAACTGTCTTAAATAAAGGGTGGGGTGGTGGACTCTCCATATCCAGAAAGAAAGAAATTTATAAGGTAAGCATAAAGATATGGAGAGTCCACAATATCATTCAATTACAAGTGGGAACCAATACCCAAGCTAGAGGACACAGAATGAATAGGGAGGGAAAACAAGACAGGTAGACCTAAACAGAAGGTACCACCTCTTGAAGAACCAATCTCCCAAATTAAACCTCAGCCAAGGCAAAAGGATCAAATTTAAAGAAAAAAATTGGAATAAATATGCAGAGGACTCCAAGGTGCAGTCCCACAAAACCAATCCACAGAAGCCTCTTCTTGAAAACCCAAGAAGAGGAGACAGCCCTCGTAGAATGAGCTGTAATTCTCTCAGGAGGCTGCTGACCAGCAGACTCATAAGCAAAACAAATAATACTTCTCAACCAAAGGTAAAGAGAAGTAGCAGAAACCTACTGACTTTTACACTTCCCTGAGAAACAAACAAACAGGACAGAAGACTGGCGAAAACCTAGTCACCTGAAAGAATTTAGCACACGCGCAACAAACAAGTTGTGCAACAGACGTTTCAAAAGAGAAGGAGGATTGGGACAGAGAGAAGGAACAACAAATTCCTGATTAAAATATCTATCCGAAACCACAATTGGGAGAAACCCTAATTAAAAAACATAATTTATGTAAGAACTTACCTGATAAATTCATTTCTTTCATATTAGCAAGAGTCCATGAGCTAGTGACGTATGGGATATACATTCCTACCAGGAGGGGCAAAGTTTCCCAAACCTCAAAATGCCTATAAATACACCCCTCACCACACCCACAATTCAGTTTAACGAATAGCCAAGAAGTGGGGTGATAAGAAAAAAAGTGCGAAAGCATATAAAATAAGGAATTGGAATAATTGTGCTTTATACAAAATCATAACCACCACAAAAAAAGGGCGGGCCTCATGGACTCTTGCTAATATGAAAGAAATGAATTTATCAGGTAAGTTCTTACATAAATTATGTTTTCTTTCATGTAATTAGCAAGAGTCCATGAGCTAGTGACGTATGGGATAATGACTACCCAAGAAGTGGATCTTTCCACACAAGAGTCACTAGAGAGGGAGGGATAAAATAAAGACAGCCAATTCCTGCTGAAAATAATCCACACCCAAAATAAAGTTTAACGAAAAACATAAGCAGAAGATTCAAACTGAAACCGCTGCCTGAAGTACTTTTCTACCAAAAACTGCTTCAGAAGAAGAAAATACATCAAAATGGTAGAATTTAGTAAAAGTATGCAAAGAGGACCAAGTTGCTGCTTTGCAGATCTGGTCAACCGAAGCTTCATTCCTAAACACCCAGGAAGTAGAAACTGACCTAGTAGAATGAGCTGTAATTCTCTGAGGCGGAGTTTTACCCGACTCAACATAGGCAAGATGAATTAAAGATTTCAACCAAGATGCCAAAGAAATGGCAGAAGCTTTCTGGCCTTTTCTAGAACCGGAAAAGATAACAAATAGACTAGAAGTCTTACGAAAAGATTTCGTAGCTTCAACATAATATTTCAAAGCTCTAACAACATCCAAAGAATGCAACGATTTCTCCTTAGAATTCTTAGGATTAGGACATAATGAAGGAACCACAATTTCTCTACTAATGTTGTTGGAATTCACAACTTTAGGTAAAAATTCAAAAGAAGTTCGCAACACAGCCTTATCCTGATGAAAAATCAGAAAAGGAGACTCACAAGAAAGAGCAGATAATTCAGAAACTCTTCTGGCAGAAGAGATGGCCAAAAGGAACAAAACTTTCCAAGAAAGAAATTTAATGTCCAATGAATGCATAGGTTCAAACGGATGAGCTTGAAGAGCTCCCAGAACCAAATTCAAACTCCAAGGAGGAGAAATTGACTTAATGACAGGTTTTATACGAACCAAAGCTTGTACAAAACAATGAATATCAGGAAGAATAGCAATCTTTCTGTGAAAAAGAACAGAAAGAGCAGAGATTTGTCCTTTCAAAGAACTTGCGGACAAACCCTTATCTAAACCATCCTGAAGGAACTGTAAAATTCTCGGTATTCTAAAAGAATGCCAGGAAAAATGATGAGAAAGACACCAAGAAATATAAGTCTTCCAGACTCTATAATATATCTCTCGAGATACAGATTTACGAGCCTGTAACATAGTATTAATCACAGAGTCAGAGAAACCTCTTTGACCAAGAATCAAGCGTTCAATCTCCATACCTTTAAATTTAAGGATTTCAGATCCTGATGGAAAAAAGGACCTTGTGACAGAAGGTCTGGTCTTAACGGAAGAGTCCACGGTTGGCAAGAGGCCATCCGGACAAGATCCGCATACCAAAACCTGTGAGGCCATGCCGGAGCTACCAGCAGAACAAACGAGCATTCCTTCAGAATCTTGGAGATTACTCTTGGAAGAAGAACTAGAGGCGGAAAGATATAGGCAGGATGATACTTCCAAGGAAGTGATAATGCATCCACTGCCTCCGCCTGAGGATCCCGGGATCTGGACAGATACCTGGGAAGTTTCTTGTTTAGATGGGACGCCATCAGATCTATTTCTGGAAGTTCCCACATTTGAACAATCTGAAGAAATACATCTGGGTGAAGAGACCATTCGCCCGGATGCAACGTTTGGCGACTGAGATAATCCGCTTCCCAATTGTCTATACCTGGGATATGAACCGCAGAGATTAGACAGGAGCTGGATTCCGCCCAAACCAAAATTCGAGATACTTCTTTCATAGCCAGAGGACTGTGAGTCCCTCCTTGATGATTGATGTATGCCACAGTTGTGACATTGTCTGTCTGAAAACAA
Organism: Bombina bombina; assembly: GCF_027579735.1. Taxonomy (NCBI): domain Eukaryota; kingdom Metazoa; phylum Chordata; class Amphibia; order Anura; family Bombinatoridae; genus Bombina; species Bombina bombina. Next base: position 1,369,749,517 of record NC_069499.1, read on the forward strand.
ATGAACGATTCTCTCTTCAGAAGAGGCCAAAACTGAAGAGCTCTGAAAATTGCACGGAGTTCCAAAATATTGATCGGTAATCTCACCTCCTGAGATTCCCAAACTCCTTGTGCCGTCAGAGATCCCCACACAGCTCCCCAACCTGTGAGACTTGCATCTGTTGAAATTACAGTCCAGGTCGGAAGCACAAAAGAAGCCCCCTGAATTAAACGATGGTGATCTGTCCACCATGTTAGAGAGTGTCGAACAATCGGTTTTAAAGATATTAATTGAGATATCTTCGTGTAATCCTTGCACCATTGCTTCAGCATACAGAGCTGAAGAGGTCGCATGTGAAAACGAGCAAAGGGGATCGCGTCCGATGCAGCAGTCATAAGACCTAGAATTTCCATGCATAAGGCTACCGAAGGGAATGATTGTGACTGAAGGTTTCGACAAGCTGTAATCAACTTTAGACGTCTCTTGTCTGTTAAAGACAGAGTCATGGACACTGAATCCATCTGGAAACCCAGAAAGGTTACCCTTGTCTGAGGAATCAAAGAACTTTTTGGTAAATTGATCCTCCAACCATGATCTTGAAGAAACAACACAAGTCGATTCGTATGAGATTCTGCTAAATGTAAAGACTGAGCAAGTACCAAGATATCGTCCAAATAAGGAAATACCACAATACCCTGTTCTCTGATTACAGACAGCAGGGCACCGAGAACCTTTGTAAAAATTCTTGGAGCTGTAGCTAGGCCAAACGGCAGAGCCACAAACTGGTAATGCTTGTCCAGAAACGAGAATCTCAGGAACTGATAATGATCTGGATGAATCGGAATATGCAGATATGCATCCTGTAAATCTATTGTGGACATATAATTCCCTTGCTGAACAAAAGGTAAGATAGTCCTTACAGTTACCATCTTGAACGTTGGTATCCTTACATAATGATTCAATATTTTTAGATCCAGAACTGGTCTGAAAGAATTCTCCTTCTTTGGTACAATGAAGAGATTTGAATAAAACCCCATCCCCTGTTCCGGAACTGGAACTGGCATAATTACTCCAGTCAACTCTAGATCTGAAACACATTTCAGAAATGCTTGAGCTTTTACTGGATTTACTGGGACACGGGAAAGAAAAAATCTCTTTGCAGGAGGTCTCAACTTGAAACCAATTCTGTACCCTTCTGAAACAATGCTCTGAATCCAAAGATTGTGAACAGAATTGATCCAAATTTCCTTGAAAAAACGTAACCTGCCCCCTACCAGCTGAGCTGGAATGAGGGCCGCACCTTCATGTGGACTTAGAAGCAGGCTTTGCCTTTCTAGCTGGCTTGGATTTATTCCAGACTGGAGATGGTCTCCAAACTGAAACTGCTCCTGAGGATGAAGGATCAGGCTTTTGTTCTTTGTTGAAACGAAAGGAACGAAAACGATTATTAGCCCTGTTTTTACCTTTAGATTTTTTATCCTGTGGTAAAAAAGTTCCTTTCCCACCAGTAACAGTTGAAATAATGGAATCCAACTGAGAACCAAATAATTTGTTACCCTGGAAAGAAATGGAAAGTAAAGTTGATTTAGAAGCCATATCAGCATTCCAAGTTTTAAGCCATAAAGCTCTTCTAGCTAAAATAGCTAGAGACATAAACCTGACATCAACTCTGATAATATCAAAAATGGCATCACAGATAAAATTATTAGCATGTTGAAGAAGAATAATAATATCATGAGAATCACGATGTGTTACTTGTTGCGCTAAAGTTTCCAACCAAAAAGTTGAAGCTGCAGCAACATCAGCCAAAGATATAGCAGGTCTAAGAAGATTACCTGAACACAGATAAGCTTTTCTTAGAAAGGACTCAATTTTCCTATCTAGAGGATCCTTAAACGAAGTACCATCTGACGTAGGAATAGTAGTACGTTTAGCAAGGGTAGAAATAGCCCCATCAACTTTAGGGATCTTGTCCCAAAATTCTAATCTGTCAGACGGCACAGGATATAATTGCTTAAAACGTTTAGAAGGAGTAAATGAATTACCCAAATTATCCCATTCTTTGGAAATTACTGCAGAAATAGCATCAGGGACAGGAAAAACTTCTGGAATAACTACAGGAGTTTTAAAAACCTTATTTAAACGTTTAGATTTAGTATCAAGAGGACCAGAATCCTCTATTTCTAAAGCAATTAGGACTTCTTTAAGTAAAGAACGAATAAATTCCATTTTAAATAAATATGAAGATTTATCAGCATCAACCTCTGAGACAGAATCCTCTGAACCAGAGGAATCATCAGAATCAGAATGATGATGTTCAGTTAAAAATTCATCTGTAGGGAGAGAAGTTTTAAAAGATTTTTTACGTTTACTAGAAGGAGAAATAACAGACATAGCCTTCTTTATGGATTCAGAAACAAAATCTCTTATATCAGGAACATTCTGCACCTTAGATGTTGAAGGAACTGCAACAGGCAATGGTACTTTACTAAAGGAAATATTATCTGCTTTAACAAGTTTGTCATGACAATCAATACAAACAACAGCTGGAGCAATAGCTACCAAAAGTTTACAGCAGATACACTTAGCTTTGGTAGATTCAGCACTTGACAGCGATTTTCCTGTAGTATCTTCTGACTCAGATGCAACGTGAGACATCTTGCAATATGTAAGAGAAAAAACAACATATATATATAAAGCAAAATTGATCAAATTCCTTAAATGACAGTTTCAGGAATGGGAAAAAATGCCAAAGAACAAGCTTCTAGCAACCAGAAGCAATAAAAAATGAGACTTAAATAATGTGGAGACAAAAGTGACGCCCATATTTTTTCGCGCCAAATAAGACGCCCACATTATTTGGCGCCTAAATGCTTTTTGGCGCCAAAAATGACGCCACATCCGGAACGCCGACATTTTTGGCGCAAAATAACGTAAAAAAATGACGCAACTTCCGGAAACGGAAATAGAATTTTTGCGCCAAAAAAGTCCGCGCCAAAAATGACGCAATAAAATGAAGCATTTTCAGCCCCCGCGAGCCTAACAGCCCACAGGGAAAAAGTCAAATTTTAAGGTAAGAAAAAATGTTAAATTAAAATGCATTATCCCAAATATGAAACTGACTGTCTGAAAATAAGGAAAGTTGAACATTCTGAGTCAAGGCAAATAAATGTTTGAATACATATATTTAGAACTTTATAAACAAAGTGCCCAACCATAGCTAGGAGTGTCACAGAAAATAAGACTTACTTACCCCAGGACACTCATCTACATATAGTAGATAGCCAAACCAGTACTGAAACGAGAATCAGTAGAGGTAATGGTATATATAAGAGTATATCGTCGATCTGAAAAGGGAGGTAAGAGATGAATCTCTACGACCGATAACAGAGAACCTATGAAATAGACCCCGTAGAAGGAGATCACTGCATTCAAATAGGCAATACTCTCCTCACATCCCTCTGACATTCACTGCACGCTGAGAGGAAAACCGGGCTCCAACTTGCTGCGGAGCGCATATCAACGTAGAATCTAGCACAAACTTACTTCACCACCTCCATCGGAGGCAAAGTTTGTAAAACTGAATTGTGGGTGTGGTGAGGGGTGTATTTATAGGCATTTTGAGGTTTGGGAAACTTTGCCCCTCCTGGTAGGAATGTATATCCCATACGTCACTAGCTCATGGACTCTTGCTAATTACATGAAAGAAACGAAGAACCGCCTTATCTGCATGAAAGATAAGGTAAAGAGAATCACACTGCAAAACTGAGAGTTCCGAGACTCTCCGAGAAGAAATAGCAAAAATAAAGAAAACCTTCCAAGATAACACTATCAAGGGAATGCATTGGCTCAAAATGGAGCCTGCTGCAAAGCATAAAGAACAATGTTAAGACTCCAAAGAAGGAGCAACAGGTTAAAACACAGGCCTTATTCTGACCAGGGCCTGACCAAAAGATACAACATCTGGCCCATCCACCAGACACCTGAGCAGCAAAAAAGATAATGCAGAAATCTGACCTTTCAGAAAACTGACTGACAACCCTTTCTCCAGACCTACCTGGAGAAAAGACAAAATTCTAGGAAGCCTGACCCTACATCAAGAGAAGCCCCTGGATTTACACCAATAAAAGGCATAAATGCCATACCGCATGGAAAAAATCTTGCGAGCCTGAATCATGGTCTAAGACCGAGTCCGAACTAAGCTTTCAATCTCCAAGCAAACAGCTTCAGAGAAACCCGATTTGGATGGAGAAATGGACCCAGAGTAAGAAAGTCCCTCCTCAGAGGAAAACCTCCAAGGAGAAAAAGATAATATCTTCACTTGTTCTACAAACCAGATTCTACGAGGCCATGCAGGAGATAAGAAAATTACCAATGCTCTCCCCCGTTGGATACGAGCAATGACTCATGGAAGGAAAGGAAACAGGAATGATAGACTGAAATCCCAAAGAACCGCCAGAGCACCTATCAGGACGGTCTGCGGATTTCTTGACCTTGAACCGTACCTTCGATGCTTGGCGTTCTGCCAAGACGCCATCAGATCCAACTCCGGCACTCCCCATTTGAGGGTTAACCTGGATAACACTTCAGGATGGGGAGGCTTCTTCCTGGGATGAGAAGTCTGTCTGCTCAGGAAATCCACTTCCCAGTTAAACACTCCTGGAATGTGGATGGCAGATAGACAACAATTGTGAACCTCCACCTACTGAAAAATCTGTGACACCTCCTTCATGGCTAAGGAACTCAGAGTTCCTCCCTGGTGGTTGATGAAAACCACTGAGGTGATGTTGTCCTACTGGAACCTGATAAACCAGCTTAAGGACAAAAGAGACCAAGCCAAAAGAACACTGAAAATCGCTCTCAACTCCAAAAAGTTTATGGGGAGAGCAGACTCCTCCCGAGTCCATAGTCCCTGCCCCTTAACAAGTCCCAGACTGCTCCCCAGTCTAACAGGCTGCCGTCCATGATCACACCCAAGAAAGTCTCCGTAAGCATGTGCCCTAAGAAAACCACCACGGAAGAAAGACTACTGTCAAGTGGACTAGAACTATCCTCTGAGACAGATCGGAATGGACCATTATCTGAGCAAGCAAAACTCTTAAATGAAACCGAACAAAGGGAATGATGTCCATAGAAGCGACCATCAGACCAATTACCTCCATACATAAAGTCACTGATGGCCGAACAGAAAACTGCAGAGAGGCAAGAGGAGAGAATTTTGGATTTTCTGACCTCTGTCAGAAAAAATCCTCAAAGATAGGTAATCTATAAAAATTCCCTAAGAAAAAACAACCTTATAGCTGGAACAAAAACTCTTTTCCTGATTCACTTCCATCTGAAGAAACATAGAAAAGACAACAAAAACTCTGTATGAAAGTTAGCTTGTTGAAAATACGGCACCTGAACCAATATGTCGTTCAGGTAAGGCCGTACCGCAATTCCTCAGACCTGAACACTGCCAAAAGAGCCCCCAGAACCTAAAAGAAAATTCTGAGAGCTGAGGCAAGGCCAAACGGAAAAGTCACAAACTGAAAGAGTGTGTCAAGAAAAGAACAAAAAATTCCCTCATTTCTGGTAACCATGAAAAGATTTTAAAAGAATCCTAGGCCATGTTCCCTAACTGGAACTGGCACAATCATTCCCAGCGAGGAAAAGTCCTGAACACAGTTCAATAATGCCTCTCTTTTTACCTAGACTGCAGAAAATCTAAAGAGGGAAATCTGCCCCTGTGAGAAAAAGTCTAGAATTTAATTTTGAAACCCTGAACTACTATGTCCACAGCCCAAGGAACTAGAATATTGCGTATTCATGCTTGACCAAACAGAGAAAGTCAGACTCCCACTTGATCTGAACCCAGCTGGAGGCCGACCCTTCATGCTGACTTAGACTCAGCTGCGGGTTTCTTTGATTAATTTCCCTTGTTCCAATACTGATTGGATTCCCAAGAAAACTTGGACAGTTCCTGTTTGGAAAAGGAAGACTACTGTTTGAACAAAAATTACTTGACATACTTTGCGTCTGTTTTTATAGTCTAGTAGTAGAAAAGACCCTTCCACCTGAAATATCAGGAATTATATCTGCCAAACCAGGCGCAAACAAGGTCTTATCCTTGTAAAAAAAAAATGCCAGAAGCTTGCACTTAGAGGTAATTTAGCCACAAAACCCAGCAGGCTAAGACAGTGAAGCCAGACATCCTGGCTCCCAGACTAAACATTTTTTATGTTAGCATCAATAAAGGCTAGATTGCAAGCCTTAATCCTATCTTGGATTTCCAATAGAGACTTCTGTTAAAAATGATTCAGACAAGATATTGCACCAAAAAAATGCAGCACTTGCTATAGTGGCAACAAACTGCAATTTGCCTTAGAAGACCCTGATACACCTTTTATCAAAGAAGCCACCAGTCTCTTGTCCATGGGGTCCTGAAAGGAGCAGCAATCTCCCTCAGAAGCTACCAACGTATCCTCCTCATCAGACCTATAAGGTAGGACAACCTGCGTAGCAATAGGTGGAACAGAAACCTTACTATCTGAAAGATTAAACTTCCTCTTGCGCTTTCCCTTTAGTAAGGGAAAAGCAGATAATGCTGCAGATACCGCAGAAGGTACCTGAGCAGCAATTTTTGCAGGCAAATAAACTCCTCCAGGAGCTGAGAGGAACTTACAGGGCACTATGACGTCATAGAGGCTTGGGGCGTTTGAGTAGAAAGATGTGGCATTGCCTGAACAGCATCATCCTGAGACACATAAGGCATAGAGGGCAATCATTTATCCTTACACTCTAATGTTCTAGATAAACATGTAGAACAAAAAAACAAAAACTTTTTTTTAGAAACATATTAAAGGGACAGTCAACACCAGAAATTTTGTTGTTTAAAAAGAAAGATAATCCCTTTATTACCCAGTTTTGCATAACCAACACAGTTTTAATAATACACATTTAACCTCTGTAATTACCTTGTATCTAAGCCTCTGCTGCTGTCCCCTTATTTCAGTTATTTTGACAGACAGCATTTTAGCCAATCAGTGCTCACTCCTAGGTCACTTCACATGCATGAGCTCAATGTTATCTATATGAAACACATGAACTAATGCCCTCTAGTGGTCAAAATGCATTCAGATTAGAGGCAGTCTTCAAGGTTTAAGAAATTAGCATATGAACCTCCTAGATTTAGCTTTCAACTAATAATACTAAGAGAACAAAGCAAAATTGGTGATAAAAGTAAATTGGGAAGTTGTTTAAAATTACACGCCCTATTTAAATCAAAGTTTTTTTGGACTTGACTGTCCCTTTAAGCGTCTAAAAACAAAAAACAGATGCCTGAACCATATCCTAGTTTGCACAAAACAAAAATGGTTGAAATAAAAGGAAAATAACAAAATAATTTCAAAAAACTACTGTCCCTTTAAGACAAGTCTTCGGTAACTCAGAGCAAAGTATGAAGTCAAATTAAAAAATTCACAACGCAACTCCGCTCCAGAGTGGAAGAGAAGCGTGTCACATGACAGGCTTCAGTAGGGACTGCACATAAACTAAAAAGTGCGTGTTCCTACCGAAGCAAACTGCAATAAAATTAAAAGTCTGCCTCACACAGTTTAAGAGCATCAAAATAAAAGTCACGTCACTTTCCACTTGCGTTTCCTATATACCTTAAAGATAATATTGCCCAGAAATAAAACTCCAGCCTTTTCAATTACATACAAAAGCCCATAAACAAACACTACCACAGTGAATCCAATAAACAGTCTCACAATATGTCACATACAGTGTAGCCTGTAAACGGCCCCATAAATCCTGACCATAAAGCATTTAATAATTTTTCATTTTTATTTCTGCAGCAATAAATAAGTACTAAAGTGCAAGTCTCCCTTGCAATTACCTGCAATCTAGCTGTCTGGCAGGAAGACAGCTCACAAGGTGTGAAAGGACACAAACTCCTTACAGAGGCCTGTAGAAAAAAGAAAGAACAGAGTAACCAACTCTTGCTTTCTATACCTAGGGCAGCAATATGTTAGGAAACAAAGTAAGCACAACCTTACAACTTCCTAAGTGCTTAAAAGCCACCACTACTCTGCTGCAGAGATTGACGTGGACACAGCTAAACCCCAAATCCTTGTTTGCAGGGAAAAGTATCCAAAAAAAGAAATTAATTTCTTCAGACATCAAACTTCACCTCCTCTATTGACAGAGGCAAAGATAATGACTAGGGATTATGGGTAGGGGGAGTGACATTTAACAGCTTTGCTGTGGTGCTCTTTGCCGCCTCCTGCTGGCCAGGAGTGATATTCTCACTAGTAAATGAGTGACGTTGTGGACTCTCCAAATCTTAGGAAAGAAACAGCTCTGTATCTTTATTTGTTTAGCAATGACCCATCTTTCAAACCATGACTTAATTTTTTTGTACTTTAAAACATAGCACGTAAAATGTGAAAAACATAATTTATGCTTACTAGATAAATTCCTTTCCTTCTGGATAGGGAGAGTCCACGGCTCCATTCCTTACTGTTGGGAAATACAACACCTGGCTAGTAGGTGGAGGCAAAGACACCTCAGCCAAAGGCTTAAATATCCCTCCCACTTCCTCATTACCCCAGTCATTCTGCCGAGGGAACAAGGAAAAGTAGGAGAAACATTAGGATATAAATAGTGCCAGAAGAATAAAATAAAAATAGGGGACCGCTTACAGACAAGAAAAAATGGGCAGGGGCCGTGGACTCTCCCTATCCGTAAAAAGTAAATTTATGCTTACCTGATAAATTAATTTCTTTTACGATATGACGAGTCCACGGATTTCATCCTTACTTGTGGGATATTAACCTCCTGCTAAAAGGAAGTGCCAAAGAGCACCCCAGCAGAGCTGTATATATAGCTCCTCCCTTCCCCTCCACCCCCAGTCATTCGACCGAAGGTTTAGGAAGAGAAAGGAAAAGCTAAAGGTGCAGAGGTGACCAAAGTTTACAAAAAATAAAATAAATCTGTCTTAAAATAACAGGGTGGGCCGTGGACTTGTCATATCGTAAAATAAATTAATCTATCAGGTAAGCATAAATTTACTTTTCTTTTACAAAGATATGACAAGTCCACGGATTTCATCTTTACTTGTGGGATACCAATACCAAAGCTATAGGACACGGATGAAAGGGAGGGACAAGACAGAGACCTAAACAGGAGGCACCACTGCTTGAAGAACCTTTCTCCCAAAAACAGCCTCAGAAGAAGCTAAAGTATCAAATTTGGAAAAAGTATGAAGAGACGACCAAGTCGAAGCCTTGCAAATCTGCTCAACAGAAGCATCGTTTTTAAAGGCCCATGTGGAAGCCACAGCCCTAGTAGAATGAGCCGTAATTCTTTCAGGAGGCTGCTGTCCAGCAGTCTCATATGCCAGGCGGATGATACTCCTCACCAAAAAAGAAAGAGAGGTAGCCGTAGCTTTCTGACCCCTTCGCTTTCCAGAATAAACAATGAATAATTTAAAATGTTTGACGGAAATCCTTTGTTGCCTGCAAGTAAAACTTCAAGGCACGGACCACGTCCAGGTTATGTAACAGATGCTCCTTCTTAGAAGAAGGATTAGGACACAAGGAAGGAACAACAATTTCCTGATTAAAATTCTTATTTGAAACAACCTTAGGAAGGAATCCAGGTTTGGTACGCAAAACCACCGTATCAGAATGAAATACAAGATAAGGTGAATCACATTGTAACGCTGAAAGCTCAGAAACTCTACGAGCCGAAGAAATAGCAACCAAAAACAAAACTTTCCACGATAATAATTTAATATCTATGGAATGCATGGGTTCCAACGGAAACCCTTGAAGAACTCTAAGAACTAAATTCAAACTCCAGGGAGGAGTAATTGGTCTAAATACAGGCTTAATTCCGGTTAAAGCCTGACAAAAAGACTGAACATCTGGAACATCTGCCAAACGTTTGTGAAGTAAAATTAACAAAGCAGAAATCTGTCCCTTTAAGGAACTTGCTGACAACCCTTTCTCCAATCCTTCTTGGAAAAAAGACAGAATCCTGGGAATCCTAATTTTACTCCATGAGTAACCCTTGGATTCACACCAATAAAGATATTGACGCCATATCTTATGATAGATTTTTGAAAAATCTATCAAAAGATATGGCGTCAATATCTTTAAATCATTTTTCTAGTGACAGGCTTACGTGCCTGTATCAAAGTATCGATGACCGAGCTCACTTTACCTCTTCCTATTACTAACACAGGCAAAGAGAATGACTGGGGGTGGAGGGGAAGGGAGGAGCTATATATATACAGCTCTGCTGTGGTGCTCTTTGCCACTTCCTGTTAGCAGGAGGTTAATATCCCACAAGTAAGGATGAAATCCGTGGACTTGTCATATCTTTGTAAAAGAAAAAAGGAATTTATCTGGTAAGCATAAATTATGTTTTCCTTCCTAAGATAGGGAGAGTCCACGGCTTCATTCCTTACTGTTGGGAAAACTATACCCAAGCTCCAGAGGACACTGAATGAATAACGGGAGGGAACAAAAAGGAAGAGGCGCACCCTATTCTGAGGGCACCACAGCCTGCAAAACTTTTCTCCCGAAAGCTGCTTCAGCCGAAGCAACATCAAACTTGTAAAATTTTTAAAAAAGTATGTAAGGAGGACCAGGTAGCCGCCTTACAAATCTGATCCACAGAGGCCTCTTTCTTAAAGGCCCAAGAGTAAGCCACTGCTCTAGTGGAATGAGCCGTTATCCTCTCAGCTAAGCGGATGACACTCCTTTACCAAAAAGATAGGGAAGTCGAAGTAGCCTTCTGCCCCTTACATTTCCCCGAATAGACAACAGAGAAAGATTGTCCAAATGCCTTAAAAGTCTAAAGATAGAACTTCAAGGCGCGAACCCCATCCAAATTGTGAAGTTAGAGTTCGTTCGATGAAGAAGGATTAGGACACAAGGAAGGAACCACAATCTCCTGGTTGATGTTGCGATCTGACACAAAATTAGGAAGAAAACCTAATTTAGTACGTAAAACTGCCTTATCTGCATGAAAAATCAGATAAGGGGGCTCACATTACAAATAAGAGATCTCAAACTCTGCGCGCAGAGGCAATAGCCAATAAAAAGAGAACCTTCCAAGATAACAATTTAATGTCAACGGAATGCAGAGGCTCAAACGGAACCTGTTGCAAAACCCAAAGAACAAGATTTAGGCTCCAAGTAGGAGCCCCAGATCTAATCCTAATCAGAGCCTTAAAGGACTGCACGTCTGGCAGCTCAGCCAGTCTCTTGCGCAATAAAACCGACAGGGCCAAAATCTGTCCCCTCAGGGAACTAGCAGTCCCTTCTCCAGCCCATCCTGGAGAAAAGATAAGATCCTGGCAAACTTAACTCTGTGCCAGGAAAAACCACGCTCTTCACACCAGAATAAGTAGGTGCTCCACACCTTGTGGTAGATACGCCGAGTAACTGGTTTACAAGCTTGAATAAGAGCATCAATAAGACTCTCAAAGAAACCTCTCTTGGCTAAGAATAAGCGTTCAATCCCCACGCAGTCAACCTCAGAGAATCTAAATTTTGATGAACAAATAGACCTTGTATCAGCAAGTCTCTGCGACAAGGTAACTTCCACGGAGGCGATGAGGACATTCCTACTCGATCCGTGAACCATGTCCTTCTCGGCAACGATGGAGCAATCAGGATTACTGATACCCACTCCTGCTTGATGCGGGCCACCACTCAAGGAAGAAGCGGTAATGGAGGAAAAAGATATGAGTTTGAACCTCCAGGGCACTGCTAGTGCATCTATTAGATCCGCTTGGGGATCCCTCGAACCGTACCTGAGTAGCTTGGTATTGAGACAGAACGCCATGAGATCTATCTCCGGCGTCCCCCACTTGCTGCATATCTCTGCAAACACCTCGGGATGGAGAGACAATTCCCCTGGATGGAAGGATTGCCAGCTGAGAAAATCCGCCTCTCAGTTGTCCACACCCAGACTGTGGATCACTGACGGCGAACAGCTGTGGGCCTCCGCCCACTCCAGAATCTGAGATACTTTCTTCATCGCCAAGGAACTTCTCGTTCCCCCCTGATGGTTGATGTAGGCCACAGAGGTTATATTGTCTCATTGGAATCTGATAAACTGGGACGAACCCAGTAGTGGCCAAGCCTTCAAGGCCTTGAAGATTGCCCGTAGTTCCAAAATATTGATTGGGAGGGAGAAGGACTCCTGAGTCCACAACCCCTGGGCCTTCCTGGCACCCCAAAAAGCTCCCCATCAGGATAGGCTTGCATCCGTAGTCACAATCTCCCAGGATGGTCATAAGAAGCATGTCCCTAAGGATAGATGATCTGGACAGAGCCACCACGAGATCGATTCTCTCGACCGGCTGTCTAATACAATCTGTTGAGACAGATCTGAATGATCGCCGTTCTACTGCCTCAGCATGCACAGTTGTAAATGTCTGAGACGGAACCTGGCAAAAGGAATGATGTCCATGCAGGACACCATGAGACCAATCACCTCCAAACACTGAGCCACAGAGGGACTCAAGGAGGTCCAGAGGGCAAGACATGCCTTAGTTAGCTTGCAACGTCTCTGGTCTGTTAGAAATATCCTCATGGCTATGGAGTCTATTATAGTACCCAGGAATTTCACCCTGGTACTTGGGATAAGAGAACTCTTTTCCACGTTTATCTTCCATCCATGTGATCAAAGAAGACTGAGAAGGGACTCCAAGAAATCTTCCGCAAGACGAAAGTATGGGGCTACTGCAATACCCTGAGTTCTGGCAATGGCTAGAAGAGCCCCCAGAACCATCGTAAAGATTCTTGGAGCAGTAGCTAGGCCAAACGGAAGGGCAATGAACTGGAAGTGCTGGTCTAGGAATGCAAACCTCAGGAACTGAAAGTGTTCCCTGTGGATTGGAACATAAAGGTAAGCGTCCTTCAGATCTATAGTGGCCATAAACTGGCCTTTCTGAATTAAAGGAAGGATGGACCTTATCCTCTATCTTGAAGGAAGGGACACTGAGAAATTTGTTTAAGCACTTTAGGTCCAGAATTGTGCAGAAAGTTCCCTCCTTCTTTAGGACCACGAAAAGGGTTGAATAAAACCCGAAACCTCTTTCTTTGATAGGCACCGGGACAACAACTCCTAAGGAGGGTAGATCCCGAACGCACCCTAGAAAGGCATCCCTCTTTTCTGGTCTGGTAGACAGATTCAAGAGTAGGAATCTGCCCCATGGCGGATGAAATTTGAAGCCCATCTTATATCCTTGAGATACCACCTCCAGGATCCACGGATCCTGTATGTCCTTGAACCAGGCATCTGAAAAGAGAGACAGTCTGACCCCTACACAATCCAATCCCGGATCGGGGGCCATCCCCTTCATGCCGATTTGTTTTCGTCTGGCTTCTTATTCTGCTTGGGTTTATTCCAGGACTGAGCCGGCTTCCAAATACTCTTGGGTTGCTCGAGCTTGGAGGAGGATTGTTGTCGTTGGGATTTGTCAGAACGAAAATTAGAAGATTGTCGTCCCTTAGACTTGTTCTTCTTATCTTGCGGTAGGAAGGCACCCTTGCCTCCGGTAACCGTAGAAATAATGGAGCCCAGGCCTGGACCAAATAAAATCTTTCCCTTGAAGGGAAGAGAAAGGAGTCTGGACTTAAAAGTCATAGCCGCAGACCAAGACTTCAACCAGATCACCCGACGGGCTAGGACCGCAACGCCAGAGGCCTTTGCATTAAGGCGAATAATTTGCATGTTCGCATCACAGATAAAATAACGAGCAATTCTCAGAGCTTTAATTCTGTCGTGAATATCCTCGAGGGGAGAATCCACCTTAATGAGTTCCGACAAAGAGTTGCACCAGTAGGTAGCTGCTCCGGCAACCGCAGCCGCCGGTTGAAACAAAAATCCCATATGTTGAAACATCTTTCTCAGAAAGGTTTCCATTTTCTTGTCCATCAGCTCTGTAAATGAAGAACTATCCTCAAGAGGTATAGTAGTACGTTTAGCAAGCGTAGAGATAGCACCATCCACCTTACGAATGGAGAACCACAAATCCAGTTGAGAGTCCGGGACCGGGAACAACTTTTTAAAAGTAGACAAGGGGAAAAAGGAAGAACCAATTCTTTCCCATTCGTTCTTAATGTTTGCCATCGTATCTGGCACAGGAAAAGTCAAAGGAACTTTCCTGTCTTCGTAAACTCTGTCTAATTTAGTTATCATAGGTTCTGCAGGCAGCGCGGCCTCTGGAACCTCTAACTATGACAGAACCTCCTTTAATAAAAAACGCAAGTGCTCAATTTTAAACCTAAAGGACGGTTACTCCGCAGCAGGAGGCTTAGATGCTAAGGACTCCGACCCAGAAAGTTCACCCTCTGAAGCTACAGAGGTTAACTCATCATCGGATAACTGGGACATAATAGCTTAATCCGATAAATATTTAGATGACTCCGGGTCAGGAGAGCTATGCTTAACCTTTCTCTTGCGTTTTTAAGAGAGAGGTAATGCAATGAGTGCTGCAGACACCGCAGTTTGTAACTGCACGGCAAAGTCCACAGGAAGAAGGCCCCTTCTGGATGGAGGATTAGATGTGCTACGGGAAATGCATGTGGAGTGGATAATGTAACAAGGGTAGTAATCTCACCGGACGCTGAGTCCTGAGATGTAGACGGCTCAGAGGGACTAAGAGCCTTAAGCAGGCTTGTCTCCCTTTTTAGACTTTATAATGGTGTTAAGGCATGTGGAACATAATTGAGTGGGCGGGAAAACCCACAGCCTCCTCACAATATAAACAGGTATGATTTAGAGCAGAAGGAGTACCTTCTAACATGTCAGAGTCCTCCATAGCTCAGGTTATACCCACAGAAGGACACAAAAACGTTTTTCTTTTTTTAAATGATAGTAAACTGCACATTTACAGTCCCAATGGCTGGGGCACTCACCCTCTCATAGACCCAGACAATTAACAGAGGAAACACTCTCCTCAGGTTTAAGTCTCAGCCGGAATGGAGGAAATGAACATAGACCACACCCAGTCACATGGCGTGCAAGACAGTACTTTCCCTGTTATTACAAGTACAGCTAGTAATAGGCGCTGTGCAACACTTTCAAAAACGAAAATGAAACCTAAAAGTGAAACCTGTTTATTCCAGCCAAAAACACACAGTATCAGCCCAGGAAAAAAAATTACACAAAGCAGCATGTAAATAATTAATACACTGATTAATTAATCCCAACTGTTTAACCTTGGATCCTATTAAGGTATAAAGGAGCCACACTGTGACCCTGTTATAGCATTTTATGTGTAAACATTTAAACAATCTTACCTCCAGGATCCATGCTGTGGAACAGAACACAGCCTCTCAAGTGTGACAGTCTTATAGCAGTGCTCCTGACATGGCCTTGAGTGAGAGAAAGCAGGCAGTGAAACTTGTCAACACTGATTGCTTAGGAGCTGTTAGCAGTAGTCTGGATGGTCTCGCAGAAACTTTCCCTGCATCTCCAGACTCTAACTTTCATCAATACTCTCACTGAGAGGGTGACGTGACTACTTAAAACTCCAGTCCTATCTCGAAGGGCAGATATCCTTTTTCAGGACTCTCCGAATCTTCTGACAGTACTCTGCCACCTCCTAACGTGACAAAGGCAAAGAATGACTGGGGTAATGAGGAAGTGGGAGCGATATTTAAGCCTTTGGCTGGGTTGTCTTTGCCTCCTCCTGGTGGCCAGGTGTTTTATTTCCCAACAGTAAGGAATGAAGCCGTGGACTCTCCCTATCTTAGGAAGGAAATAAATAATCAGTTAATAAAAACAATTGTTTATAGAGCTTTAAGTTTATATGAAGTGTAGCAACATAAAGCCCCTATATATTTTGAGGCGTCTAAGCTATGCACAAAGAGACTATTTGAACAGAAAAAGGGTGCCAAAATAACCTGCAAAAAAAATGAGCCAAAAAACGGGTTAGAAAAGAGACGCTACACAGCGGTGCGTTTGCTCATTTTTAACAAGCCGGTCAAGGTAAGAATCCATAACGGACCATGAGAAGCATTGCATAGGAGCAGTTAAATCTTTAAAAAAAAAATCAATCCTCTAAAGCGAAAAAAAGTATTACAAGCAAAGAATAAACACTGTCCCTGGGCTGCAAAGTATAATATAAAGCAAAAAAACTTCTCAAAAAGTGCCTAAATTAGCCAGGAGTGTCTAAAAACATAAATTATGCTTACTAGATAATTTCCTGTCCTTCTGTACTAGGAGCACAGCTGCATTCATTACTTTTGGGAAATACAGAACCTGCCCACCAGGAGGAGGCAAAGACACCCCAGCCAAAGGCTTAAATACCTCCCCCACTTCCCTCATCCCCCAGTCATTCTGCAGAGGGAACAAGGAACAGTAGGAGAAATAGTAGGGTGAAAAAAGGTGAACACCTTACCATCCTTTACCAAGGATACAAAACATATTATTAACCTATTGGCTAAACATAAGTGGAATGACAATTATATATGGGTTACAATAGATGCAGTCTCCCTGTATTCTTCCATACCCCACACAGAAGGCATCATGGCTATAAAATTCTTTTTAGCTAACTATACAGATTACACTGAGAACTTTCAAAGCTTTATCATTCGTGTATTAGAATTTTTACTCACTCACAATTTCTTTTGTTTTGAGTCAAACTTCTATCTTCAGAAAAGGGGTACAGCTATGGGGGCAAAATTTGCCCCCTCATATGCTAATCTCTACTTAGGCTTTTGGGAGATTAACTGCATCTATGGAGACACTAATCCCTACAGGTCTTCT
The DNA here is from genome assembly GCF_027579735.1 of Bombina bombina. NCBI lineage: Eukaryota > Metazoa > Chordata > Amphibia > Anura > Bombinatoridae > Bombina > Bombina bombina. The sequence continues at coordinate 1,369,766,275 of NC_069499.1, forward strand.
ATATATTTCTACAAGAGATATATAGATGACCTGTTATGTATTTGGTCTGGTTCTTCAGAAGATGTGCCCAAATTTATATCTTGGCTGAATCAGAATGAGTTGAACCTCAGTTTCACCTTCATCTCTGATCCAGTCAATATAGACTATCTTGACCTCACACTTACTGGTAATTGTAATGGCACTATTTCTACCAAGGTCTTCCGTAAACCAATATCAGGTAATACACTTCTACATGCCACTTCTTGTCATCCTACCAACACCGCTTATGCTGTGGCGAAAGGCCAATTTATGCGCATCAAAAGAAATTGTAGTAGGGAGGAAGATTTTGAACATGAAGCTAGCCTATTGGAAAATAGACTAAGATTGAGAAAATATTCTAAACGACACATTAAACAGGCAAGACAACAGGTTAACCTCATTCCAAGAGAGTCAATGCTACTTGATAAATGCAAGAATACTAAAAGCAATTTTCAGGGTATTCACTTTGTTACAGAGTACAGTGCTCAATACCCCGAGGTTTGTAATATTATCAAGAGGCATTTTCCTCTTCTAATTGCAGACGACAAGCTCACAGATGTAGTGAAAAATGGCATCAGATGCTCTTACAAAAAATGTGCCACTTTGGCTTCAATTCTATCACCTACACAACTCAGATCTACCACACAACATACTAGCTCTTGGTTGAGACATCAGGGCATGTATAGATGTGGCCACAAAAAGTGTAAGCCATGTGACTATGCACAAATTACGACAGAGTTCAGATCAACTGTAACAGGGACTGTTTATCCTATAAAATCCTGTTTAAATTGTACCAGCACCAATTGTCATATATCTTGTCACCTGCATCCTTTGCAATATTCAATATGTTGGTCTCACGTCTAGGGATGTTAACTCTAGAATAAGAGAACATATCTCCTCCCTAACTAGGGGTACGGCTACGACTCCTTTAGTGCAACATTTTGCCACCAAACACAACTGCTGCCTTAATTCGTTCAGGTGGGCAGCTATTGAAAAAGCCAAAGTCCCTATGAGAGGGGGAGATATAGACAAAGTTCTAGCGAAACGTGAAACCTTTTGGATTTTCCAGTTAAAAACCAGACTTCCCCAAGGGCTAAACTCCAAATTTGATCTGATCAATTTTTGGGAGTAAATTTTTATATGTCAATATATAGGTCAATTCATAATATATATACATAAATTTTTTTCTATTGTCCTATTCATTTACAACGGCATATTCCTTTAGTCCTATATTCCCTGACAGTCTTCATACGTGTCTAATTGTAGATACATGTGTACACAATTTTCTCTTCTTCTCTATATTCTCTAATTTGATGTTGTTCATTAACACATGTTTTGAATACTTGTATTGCATGTATTATATGTTTTATATAGTGTAGCTACAGCTGCATAATCTATCACATAGGGAGTCAATTGTGGTTCCTTCATATTCATGTAGCATAGTTTTAAATCTTATATACCCTATATATTCACATATATAGCATCAAATTTGTGTACACTATATTTCTGCCTTCCTTCTATATACATCAGCTTAATCAGTATATGGGTGTATATGTAAGCATCCTCATGTACTTTTATATATGTGCTATATGTATATACATCTGCCCCCACTATTTCTCCTTTTCTATTTTCTTTCTCTATGGGTTTCTTTTTTCTTTTTCTTCTCCTCTTCTCTCTTCTCTTTATTCTTCTTTTCTCCTCTTTTTGCCTTAGCGACAGTGCGTGTTTAAGCTTATAATGTGGACATATCAGCTTATTGTTTACATGTTCACATCAGTTATCATATCATTATGTTACATTGACTTCTGCCTCGTATATTGTGGTTATATACATCCTATAATGTGAGCATTCTAAGCATCCCTAGTCCACAACGAGTCTACATTACCTATATTGCTGCTAGTCTGTCCCTTTAATTCATGCGCTGTTTTTTCAGTCTCTTTTCTCTTTCCTATTCTATATTTCTTTCACTATCTTTTTCTTTTCATTACACTTTCACATCTCGTATTTCTCCTTTCACATCAAACACCCCTTGCTCTAATATATTATGACATGTATAGGGTTAACTTCTATGTGCATGCTAGGTGTGTTGAAATGGGCGTACATTTTTAATCCTTGTAAGTGTTTTAGCCAATTGAATCACTTCTCACCCTTTTTAAAGATTACACAGGTATAGCACCTTAGGCTATGATTACGGCATTTAGCCGAAACATGTAAGCCACTGGTGCTACGCTCATCTCTCCACTCTTTTTCTGGCTGATTTTGCGACTCACTTGAACTTCACTTTTAAAGAATCGAATAAAGAATTTGTTTTATCTTAACCTGGGACTCCATCCTTTCTTCTGGGGTGAAAAAAGGTGCCAGAAAAAAAAAAGGTGCCAGCTCCCGCCCAACGGAAAACACGGGGGGGAGCTGTGGACTCTCCCCGTACAGAGGGAAAAGAAATTATCTGGTAAGCATAATTTATGTTTTCCTTCTTAATACGGGGAGAGTACACAGCTGCATTCATTACTTTTGGGAAAACAATACCCAAGCTATAGAGGATACTGAATGCTAACGGGAGGGTAACCAAGGAGGCGCCCCAAATCTGAGGGCACCACAGCCTGCAACAAATTAAACTCCCCAAAACTGCTTCAACAGAAACAAAAGAACCAAAAAAAATGTTAGGAGGACCAAATAACTGCCCAACAATTAGGACCATAAGAGCCCACACAAAGTCACTGGTTTTAAACTGAGCACAAAAACCTCTTAGGAGACAAGAGTCCCGCCGTCCACGAGGTCAAGCGAAGAAACTTCTCCACGAACTCGACAAGGAGACAACCAAGACTCCCAACCCTGACACTTCTGATAGGAAGAGACACAGAAACAAAAGACTATGCTAAAGAAAGCCTGAAGGACCTCAAGGCACGATCCCAGAAAAAAGGGAACACAGAAAACAGAGGGAGAAGCACCTTGCAGAACCCAAAGAAAAAATTCCTTAGAATGAAAACCCCATAAGGAGAGCGGTTTACCAGACTGCAAGAAAAACTAGGACCTGTAGAAAATAGTCCATAAAACAGAACAGGTCAATGAATAGAAAAATTCAAGGACCATCTCCTGCATCAATACAAAGAACCGATGCAAATCCTTGACAGGAGGACTAAATTCCTGAAAAGGCAAAAGAATAGAACGCAACTGTCTGACCACAGTCCTAGCAAAGGAAATGAACCCTAAAAGTTCATGAACCTTGGAACAGAAAAGAAAACAGATATTTAGAGTCTGCTTAGGAGACCACATACCAGGGCAGAAGGTGACAGATGACACACCCTAACCACACATCTGTTAGACAGCCAGGCTAACCCTCAGGCTATAAGACCTAGCCATCCTATCCAAGAGCCAGCCAAGAAAACCCCTTTCCAGGACACCCTGGAAAGGGACAAGAGAGAACCTCAAAAAAGATATAAAATCAGAGATAATCAACATCACCCCACCCAAACAGGGGGGGGGGGGGAAGCAGCCATCCCCAAATTATAACGAGGAACCAACTACAAGCTGAGGAAAGGACTGAATCCTGTCAGAAAAAAACCCTCTCACAGAAAACCAAGGGTGAAGACCCTGCCAAACCCTAATAAGGAGCATCCACAATGGAGACTAAGCCACAAAACTAAATCGCAGCACAAAAGGAGCAATCAGATACCCTGACGCCTGCTCCAGACAGACTGAGTCTAACCGGGGGTGACATAGTCAAGGAGAACAAGAAAAGATAAGCTTCCCAAACACCTAAGAGATCTACTTAAGAATCCCTGACCACGATCCCCTTAAGAAAAAAAACAGGGATTGGCACGGATGTCCAGAAAGCCTAGATCTGAAAAAACCTTTTCGGGAATCCAGATCGAAGGCACAAGCCGAAGGAGAGTCTCTCGACCTCCTGCTGAACTCTCAGAAACAGAAAAAGGATCCATCTCAGAAAGAACCCAACTGGAATAAACGCAGAAGACCAGGTCCTCAGAGTAGAAAGAGTGACCAAAGATTCCCTAGAAAGAAAGGAAGGAATCCCAGAATACACTCTCCCACTTCCGTGGAAGTGATAAATAAAAAATGACCCAGTGAGTAGACCAAAGTGATTTTCTCAGAACAGGGAAAAATATACCGCATACTGGAGACCATTACGGCCTATCCAGAAAGCTATGAAAATCTGGAAGATAGATAAGCAACAAATGCTAAGCCGAATAATCGGACTGGGATAAATATCACCTTGCCACAGTACCAACGAGGTCTGAAGGAAAACTGCAGAGCAAGCCTATAGAGTACTTTAACTCAAACAAAGGAGACTTCCTGTCTAAAAGATCAAACAGCAGCCAAAGAACCAACCTGGAGTCTACCCCAGGAAGTCCACTCTAAATCCAACACAAAGGATGGAAAAGAAAAAAGAAATTCCTTAAAACTCCTATCAGGCGATGGAGAAAACCAGAACTGCAAAATATCAGGAGCAACCAGAACCCAGGAAACACTGGATACTGCATAAGAAAAACCCTTAGATCCCAAGAAAAATCTAGGATCAGAATGAGGTTACAGAAAATGATAAGGGAAGAGAGAACCGTATATCAACCCTAAAGAGGAAGAGGAAATAAACTCTGCATAGAGAGCATAGAAACCCAGTAGAACGAGAGAACCCCTATAGAGCACCAATAGAGGGGGAAAAATTTCGCCCCTGCAATAAGGAACCGGGAAAAAGACTCCAAAAAGTCACCCGTCCCTCCAACATCAGGAAGAGGAAAAACTTGGCTCCTAAAGAAAACTGCCACAGCAGAATTCAAACTCCATGGAAACAGTTTTGCCAAGCAGGGTATTTACTTGTAGGTCACATGGACTGCTCACGATCCAAAATCAGATACCTAAACCAGATGATTTAAACTAGGACTAGCCTGACATCTAAGATAGAAGGGCTTCCTCTTGATCGAAGGAACAAGGAAACAACCTCTTGAAGAGAAAACAAGATGAAAAGAAGTAACTAATACCCAAACAGGTCCAGTCTGTTATTTAGGATATAACATAATTGGTATAATCTCAAAAAGAACAAGGTAACTAATCCCCAACCAGGACCAGCCCGAAATGCAAGATACAATATATCTGTTCAATGGTCAAATGAAAAATTCTAAAGTTCTAGCAGGGCTAGAAAACTGAGAATAGACAGAAAAACATATAAGCTCCGAAGCTTAAAGGAACGTAAAACCCAATTTTCTTTCTTTCATGATTTAGATAGAACAACTTTCTAGTGTGCACGTGTCTGCAGCACTATATAGCAGCAGTTTTGCAACAATGTTATACATTAGCAAGAGCACTAGATGGCAGCACTATTTCTATGTCCTGTAGAGTTCAGGTATGTGCACGTTACCTACCTAGGTATCTCTTCAACAAAGAATAACATGAGAATGAAACATTTTTGATAATAGAAGTAAATTGGAAACTTTTTAAAAAATTGTGTTCTCTATCTGAATCATGAAATAATTTTTTGGGTTTAATGTCCCTTTAAACATAGTCTCGGACATATCGAGGGAACATCACCCCAACCAGAGACAATCTTTTTTGTTTTTATTCTGTTTTGTCTTTTTTTTTTTTTTTAAATACTACAACAATCTCGAGCTCTAAAATAAAATTAAAACCTATCATAACCAGATTAGATTACATTCACAGACCCACATTTGCAGCTGACACTGCTCTCTGCATCAGCTGACTTAAAGTATACTCACAACAAGTCTAAGGAACATTCACAGACCCACATTTGCAGCTGACACTGCTCTCTGCATCAGCTGACTTAAAGTATACTCACAACAAGTCTAAGGAACATTCACAGACCCACATTTGCAGCTGACACTGCTCTCTGCATCAGGTAGTTACAGGAAGAAAGTAGAGTCGATTTAGAAGACATATCAGCATTCCAAGTTTTAAGCCATAAAGCTCTTCTAGCTAAAATAGCTAGAGACATAAACCTGACATCAACTCTGATAATATCAAAAATGGCATCACAGATAAAATTATTAGCATGTTGAAGAAGAATAATAATGTTATGAGAATCATGATCTGTTACTTGTTGCGCTAAAGTTTCCAACCAAAAAGTTGAAGCTGCAGCAACATCCGCCAAAGATATAGCAGGTCGAAGAAGATTACCTGAACACAAATAAGCTTTTCTTAGAAAGGATTCAATTTTCCTATCTAAAGGATCCTTAAAGGAAGTACCATCTGCCGTAGGAATAGTAGTACGTTTAGCAAGGGTAGAGATAGCCCCATCAACTTTAGGGATTTTGTCCCAAAACTCTAATCTGTCAGACGGCACAGGATATAATTGCTTAAAAGTTTAGAAGGAGTAAATGAATTACCCAAATTATTCCATTCTCTGGAAATTACTTCAGAAATAGCACCAGGAACAGGAAAAACTTCTGGAATAACTACAGGAAATTTAAAGACCTTGTCTAAACGTTTAGATTTAGTATCAAGAGGACCAGAATCCTCAATTTCTAATGCAATTAGGACTTCTTTAAGTAAAGAACGAATAAATTCCATTTTAAATAAATATGAAGATTTATCAGCATCAACCTCTGAAACAGAATCCTCTGAACCAGAAGAATCATTAGAATCAGAATGATGATGTTCATTTAAAAATTCATCTGGATAAAGAGAAGTTTTAAAAGACTTTTTATGTTTACTAGAAGGAGGAATAACAGACATAGCCTTCTTAATAGATTCAGAAACAAAATCTCTTATGTTATCAGGAACACTCTGAACATTAAATGTTGATGGAACTGCAACAGGTAATGGTATTTTACTAAAGGAAATATTTTCTGCATTAACAAGTTTGTCATGACATTTAATACAAACAACAGCTGGAGGAACAGCTACCAAAAGTTTACAGCAGATACACTTAGCTTTGGTAGTTCCAGCACCAGGCAGCGATTTTCCTGAAGTATCTTCTGACTCAGATGCAACATGAGACATCTTGCAATATGTAAGAGAAAAAACAACATATAAAGCAAAATTGATCAAATTCCTTAAATGACAGTTTCAGGAATGGGAAAAAATGCCAAAGAACAAGCTTCTAGCAACCAGAAGCAATGAAAAAACAGAATTTATGTTTACCTGATAAATTACTTTCTCCAACGGTGTGTCCGGTCCACGGCGTCATCCTTACTTGTGGGATATTCTCTTCCCCAACAGGAAATGGCAAAGAGCCCAGCAAAGCTGGTCACATGATCCCTCCTAGGCTCCGCCTTCCCCAGTCATTCGACCGACGTAAAGGAGGAATATTTGCATAGGAGAAATCATATGATACCGTGGTGACTGTAGTTAAAGAAAATAAATTATCAGACCTGATTAAAAAACCAGGGCGGGCCGTGGACCGGACACACCGTTGGAGAAAGTAATTTATCAGGTAAACATAAATTCTGTTTTCTCCAACATAGGTGTGTCCGGTCCACGGCGTCATCAAATCCTTTGTAGCATCTAAATAGAATTTTAAAGCACGAACTACATCCAAATTGTGCAACAAACGTTCCTTCTTTGAAACTGGATTCGGACACAAAGAAGGCACGACTATCTCCTGGTTAATGTTTTTGTTAGAAACAACTTTCGGAAGAAAACCAGGTTTAGTACGCAAAACCACCTTATCTGCATGGAACACCAGATAAGGAGGAGAACACTGCAGAGCAGATAATTCTGAAACTCTTCTAGCAGAAGAAATTGCAACCAAAAACAAAACTTTCCAAGATAATAACTTAATATCAACGGAATGTAAGGGTTCAAACGGAACCCCCTGAAGAACTGAAAGAACTAAATTGAGACTCCAAGGAGGAGTCAAAGGTTTGTAAACAGGCTTGATTCTAACCAGAGCCTGAACAAAGGCTTGAACATCTGGCACAGCTGCCAGCTTTTTGTGAAGTAACACAGATAAGGCAGAAATCTGTCCCTTCAAAGAACTTGCAGATAATCCTTTCTCCAAACCTTCTTGAAGAAAGGATAGAATCTTAGGAATTTTTATCTTGTCCCAAGGGAATCCTTTAGATTCACACCAACAGATATATTTTTTCCATATTTTGTGGTAGATTTTTCTAGTTACAGGCTTTCTGGCCTGAACAAGAGTATCAATGACAGAATCTGAGAACCCTCGCTTTGATAAGATCAAGCGTTCAATCTCCAGGCAGTCAGTTGGAGTGAGACCAGATTCGGATGTTCGAACGGACCTTGAACAAGAAGGTCCCGTCTCAAAGGTAGCTTCCATGGTGGAGCCGATGACATATTCACCAGGTCTGCATACCAAGTCCTGCGTGGCCACGCAGGAGCTATCAAGATCACCGATGCCCTCTCCTGATTGATCCTGGCTACCAGCCTGGGGATGAGAGGAAACGGCGGGAATACATAAGCTAGTTTGAAGGTCCAAGGTGCTACTAGTGCATCTACTAGAGTCGCCTTGGGATCCCTGGATCTGGACCCGTAGCAAGGAACCTTGAAGTTCTGACGAGAGGCCATCAGATCCATGTCTGGAATGCCCCACAACTGAGTAATTTGGGCAAAGATTTCCCGATGGAGTTCCCACTCCCCCGGATGAAATGTCTGACGACTCAGAAAATCCGCCTCCCAATTTTCCACTCCTGGGATGTGGATTGCAGACAAGTGGCAGGAGTGAGTCTCCGCCCATTGAATGATTTTGGTCACTTCTTCCATCGCCAGGGAACTCCTTGTTCCCCCCTGATGGTTGATGTACGCAACAGTCGTCATGTTGTCTGATTGAAACCGTATGAATTTGGCCTTTGCTAGCTGAGGCCAAGCCTTGAGAGCATTGAATATCGCTCTCAGTTCCAGAATATTTATCGGGAGAAGAGATTCTTCCCGAGACCAAAGACCCTGAGCTTTCAGGGGTCCCCAGACCGCGCCCCAGCCCACCAGACTGGCGTCGGTCGTGACAATGACCCACTCTGGTCTGCGGAAGCTCATCCCCTGTGACAGGTTGTCCAGGGACAGCCACCAACGGAGTGAATCTCTGGTCCTCTGATCTACTTGTATCGTCGGAGACAAGTCTGTATAATCCCCATTCCACTGACTGAGCATGCACAGTTGTAATGGTCTTAGATGAATTCGCGCAAAAGGAACTATGTCCATTGCCGCTACCATCAAACCTATTACTTCCATGCACTGCGCTATGGAAGGAAGAGGAACAGAATGAAGTACTTGACAAGAGTTTAGAAGTTTTGATTTTCTGGCCTCTGTCAGAAAAATCCTCATTTCTAAGGAGTCTATTATTGTTCCCAAGAAGAGAACCCTTGTTGACGGAGATAGAGAACTTTTTTCTACGTTCACTTTCCACCCGTGAGATCTGAGAAAGGCCAGGACAATGTCCGTGTGAGCCTTTGCTTGTGGAAGGGACGACGCTTGAATCAGAATGTCGTCCAAGTAAGGTACTACTGCAATGCCCCTTGGTCTTAGCACCGCTAGAAGGGACCCTAGTACCTTTGTGAAAATTCTTGGAGCAGTGGCTAATCCGAACGGAAGTGCCACAAACTGGTAATGCTTGTCCAGGAATGCGAACCTTAGGAACCGATGATGTTCCTTGTGGATAGGAATATGTAGATACGCATCCTTTAAATCCACCGTGGTCATGAATTGACCTTCCTGGATGGAAGGAAGAATTGTTCGAATGGTTTCCATTTTGAACGATGGAACCTTGAGAAACTTGTTTAGGATCTTGAGATCTAAGATTGGTCTGAATGTTCCCTCTTTTTTGGGAACTACGAACAGATTGGAGTAGAACCCCATCCCTTGTTCTCCTAATGGAACAGGATGAATCACTCCCATTTGTAACAGGTCTTCTACACAATGTAAGAATGCCTGTTTTTTTTATGTGGTCTGAAGACAATTGAGACCTGTGGAACCTCCCCCTTGGGGGAAGCCCCTTGAATTCCAGAAGATAACCTTGGGAGACTATTTCTAGCGCCCAAGGATCCAGAACATCTCTTGCCCAAGCCTGAGCGAAGAGAGAGAGTCTGCCCCCCACCAGATCCGGTCCCGGATCGGGGGCCAACATCTCATGCTGTCTTGGTAGCAGTGGCAGGTTTCTTGGCCTGCTTTCCTTTGTTCCAGCCTTGCATTGGCCTCCAGGCTGGCTTGGCTTGAGAAGTATTACCCTCTTGCTTAGAGGACGTAGCACTTGGGGCTGGTCCGTTTCTGCGAAAGGGACGAAAATTAGGTTTATTTTTGGCCTTGAAAGACCTATCCTGAGGAAGGGCGTGGCCCTTGCCCCCAGTGATATCAGAAAATCTCTTCCAAGTCAGGGCCAAACAGCGTTTTCCCCTTGAAAGGAATGTTAAGCAATTTGTTCTTGGAAGACGCATCCGCTGACCAAGATTTTAGCCAAAGCGCTCTGCGCGCCACAATAGCAAACCCAGAATTTTTCGCCGCTAATCTAGCCAATTGCAAAGTGGCGTCTAGGGTGAAAGAGTTAGCCAATTTGAGAGCATGAATTCTGTCCAAAATCTCCTCATAAGAAGAATCTTTATTGAGCGCCTTTTCTAGTTCATCGAACCAGAAACACGCTGCTGTAGTGACAGGAACAATGCATGAAATTGGTTGTAGAAGGTAACCTTGCTGAACAAACATCTTTTTAAGCAAACCCTCTAATTTTTTATCCATAGGATCTTTGAAAGCACAACTATCTTCTATGGGTATAGTGGTGCGTTTGTTTAGAGTAGAAACCGCCCCCCTCGACCTTGGGGACTGTCTGCCATAAGTCCTTTCTGGGGTCGACCATAGGAAACAATTTCTTAAATATAGGGGGAGGGACGAAAGGTATGCCGGGCCTTTCCCATTCTTTATTTACAATGTCCGCCACCCGCTTGGGTATAGGAAAAGCTTCGGGGGGCCCGGGACCTCTAGGAACTTGTCCATTTTACATAATTTCTCTGGAATGACCAAATTCTCACAATCATCCAGAGTAGATAACACCTCCTTAAGCAGGGCGCGGAGATGTTCCAATTTAAATTTAAATGTAATCACATCAGGTTCAGCTTGTTGAGAAATTTTCCCTGAATCTGAAATTTCTCCCTCAGACAAAACCTCCCTGGCCCCCTCAGACTGGTGTAGGGGCACTTCAGAACCAATATCATCAGCGTCCTCATGCTCTTCAGTATTTTCTAAAACAGAGCAGTCGCGCTTTCGCTGATAAGTGGGCATTTTGGCTAAAATGTTTTTGATAGAATTATCCATTACAGCCGTTAATTTTTGCATAGTAAGGAGTATTGGCGCACTAGATGTACTAGGGGCCTCCTGTGTGGGCAAGACTGGTGTAGACGAAGGAGGGGATGATGCAGTACCATGCTTACTCCCCTCACTTGAGGAATCATCTTGGGCATCATTTTCTCTAAATTTTGTGTCACATAAATCACATCTATTTAAATGAGAAGGAACCTTGGCTTCCCCACATACAGAACACAGTCTATCTGGTAGTTCAGACATGTTAAACAGGCATAAACTTGATAACAAAGTACAAAAAACGTTTTAAAATAAAACCGTTACTGTCACTTTAAATTTTAAACTGAACACACTTTATTACTGCAAATGTGAAAAAGTATGAAGGAATTGTTCAAAATTCACCAAAATTTCACCACAGTGTCTTAAAGCCTTAAAAGTATTGCACACCAAATTTGAAAGCTTTAACTCTTAAAATAACGGAACCGGAGCCGTTTTTATATTTAACCCCTTTACAGTCCCTGGTATCTGCTTTGCTGAGACCCAACCAAGCCCAAAGGGGAATACGATACCAAATGACGCCTTCAGAAAGTCTTTTCTGTGTATCAGAGCTCCTCACACATGCATCTGCATGTCATGCTTCCTAAAAACAAGTGCGCAATAGAGGCGCGAAAATGAGGCTCTGCCTATGATTAGGGAAAGCCCCTAGAGGATAAGGTGTCCAATACAGTGCCTGCCGGTTATTTTACATAATTCCCAAGAATAAAATAATTCCTCAAAGCTATGAAGTATAAAATATGTTTATATATCAATCGTTTTAGCCCAGAAAATGTCTACAGTCTTAAAAGCCCTTGTGAAGCCCTTTTTTTCTTATGTAATAAAAATGGCTTACCGGATCCCATCGGGAAAATGACAGCTTCCAGCATTACATCGTCTTGTTAGAAATGTGTCATACCTCAAGCAGCAAAAGTCTGCTCACTGTTTCCCCCAACTGAAGTTAATTCCTCTCAACAGTCCTGTGTGGAAACAGCCATCGATTTTAGTAACGGTTGCTAAAATCATTTTCCTCTTACAAACAGAAATCTTCATCACCTTTCTGTTTCAGAGTAAATAGTACATACCAGCACTATTTTAAAATAACAAACTCTTGATTGAATAATAAAAACTACAGTTAAACACCAAAAAACTCTAAGCCATCTCCGTGGAGATGTTGCCTGTACAACGGCAAAGAGAATGACTGGGGAAGGCGGAGCCTAGGAGGGATCATGTGACCAGCTTTGCTGGGCTCTTTGCCATTTCCTGTTGGGGAAGAGAATATCCCACAAGTAAGGATGACGCCGTGGACCGGACACACCTATGTTGGAGAAATGAGACTTAAATAATGTGGAGACAAAAGCGACGCCCATATTTTTTTAGCGCCAAATAAGACGCCCACATTATTTGGCGCCTAAATGCTTTTGGCGCCAAAAATGACGCCACATCCGGAACGCCGACATTTTTGGCGCAAAACAACGTAAAAAAATGACGCAACTTCCGGCGACACGTATGACGCCGGAAACAGAAAAAAATTTTTACGCCAAAAAAGTCTGCGCCAAGAATGACGCAATAAAATGAAGCATTTTCAGCCCCCGCGAGCCTAACAGCCCACAGGGAAAAAGTCAAATTTTTAAGGTAAGAAAAAATGATTGATTCAGATGCATTATCCCAAATATGAAACTGACTGTCTGAAAATAAGGAATGTTGAACATCCTGAGTCAAGGCAAATAAATGTTTGAATACATATATTTAGAACTTTATAAAAAAGCGCCCAACCATAGCTTAGAGTGTCACAGAAAATAAGACTTACTTACCCCAGGACACTCATCTACATGTTGTAGAAAGCCAAACCAGTACTGAAACGAAAATCAGCAGAGGTAATGGTATATATATATATATATATATATATATATATAAAAGAGTATATCGTCGATCTGAAAAGGGAGGTAAGAGATGAATCTCTACGACCAATAACAGAGAACCTATGAAATAGACCCCGTAGAAGGAGATCATTGCATTCAAATAGGCAATACTCTCCTCACATCCCTCTGACATTCACTGCACGCTGAGAGGAAAACCGGGCTCCAACCTGTTGCGGAGCGCATATCAACGTAGAATCTAGCACAAACTTACTTCACCACCTCCATAGGAGGCAAAGTTTGTAAAACTGATTTGTGGGTGTGGTGAGGGGTGTATTTATAGGCATTTTGAGGTTTGGGAAACTTTGCCCCTCCTGGTAGGAATGTATATCCCATACGTCACTAGCTCATGGACTCTTGCTAATTACATGAAAGAAATGAGTGCTTGCGGCCTTTAGTGAAACATGGTAAAAGGTCTGCCCTTCTGCCAGTGGTGTTGGTAATATTGTCCGAATTGATGAGATCATGAATGCTGAAAAGTACAGACAGGTTTTAATTCACCATGCCATTTCTTCTGGAAAGTGCCTGATTGGGAATGGTTTTTTTTTTCAGCATAACGATCCCAAGCACACTGCTAATGTATATTTGGAGAGAAAAGAGCTGATAAAACACTGACAAGTCATGGACTGGCCTCTACAGAGTCCAGACATGAATATTATAGAGGCAGTATGGGATCACCTGGACAGAGAAATAAATGAAAGACAACCTAAATCTAAAGAAGAACTCTGGGAAGTGCTGAAAGAAGTCTGGTATAATATAGCAGATAATTACTTCAGAAAATTCCAGGACAGTCTCCCCAAAAGAGTTCAAGATGTGCTTAGTGCCAAGGGAGGTCACACTAAATACTGACTTGTGCCTGAAGAAGCCATTTTTTTCTGCAAATTTAGTTTTTAATACTTTTTGTACATATTTCCTGTATTTTCTGTTTGTATCTTAATTAAAAGACCTAAAAATAAATATGGATGGTCATTAAAACTTTGTTAAAACAACAAATCTAATGGTGTCCTAGGACTTTTGCACAGTACTAGATAACAAAGGAATGTAATGTGTCTGTTAAGTGCATAGTTACGTTAGTAACGAGATAAGGATGTTACTCCCCAAAGAACAGATGTCATAAAACAAAATTAAGAAAAAAAACAACAGTTCAATATTGTTAGTTCATAATCTCTACATAGATACAAGATTTCGGCAGTTTGGTTATAATCCAAATAATGAAGCACTCTCCAACGTGTTAGCAACACCGTCACCTTTCTATTCTAAGTAACGTTTTAGGGTTTTACCCCCTTCACCAGACATAGGAAAGAAATATATAATACACTTACCCCCAACAGTCATTTTTCAAGCCATCTCCGAGACCAAATGCCAAATACTCCTATCGTGACTAAGCCCCTCCAACTGGATGCAACATCATCCCACTGGCCGGCACGGTGCACAGTCTGGATTACCTAGTGAAATGAAAAGAAACAAAATAAAACCTAACCATAAAGGATAAAGAACATTCCTAGCATCATCCTTATCTCCTAAATCTCTGCACAGTCCAAGACACCTTAGAACATTAGCGTATACATTATATTATCTCAGCATACAGAAACATTTACAGTCACATGTCTAATTATTGCCATAGCAACAGTAAACAAAATACCTATTGTAATTACACTAGCAGCTTATATACCCAGGTCTATTTATCGAGTTTTGACTGCTGTCTGTACACTGGCTACTCTAAACATTTAAGCAGTTTTGGAGATTCTCATCCTAATATAGGCTCGAAATATGTACAAAACAGTCAGGATAAGCTATCCTCTTTGCTTCCCTAGTATACATTTATAAATCTTAAAAAATAAAAAAATGGTCCACACATAGTATTAAAGGGAAAGGAAAGTCAAAATTAAACTTGCAAAATTAAGATACAGCATGTAATTTTAAGACACAAATTTATTTCTATTTTCAAATGTGCTTCGTTCTCTTGGTATCTCTTGTTGAAAAATAATATGCACATATCCTACACTAGTAGGAACTAGCTGCTGATTAGTGCTTGCACATTTGTCTCTTGTATCTAATTGGCTAACTAGATGTATTCAACTAGCTGCCAGAAGGGCAATGCTGTTCCTTCAGCAAAGGATAACAAGAGAAAGAAGCAAATCTGATAATAGAAGTCAATTTGAAAGTTGTTTAAAACTCCATGTTCTATCCAAATCATGAAAGAAAATGTTGGGGTTCATTTTCCCTTTAATTCTCACAAATGCATTCATGTTAAAAGAAACATCATAAGAAATAGATCAAATGTGTGGGCAACTTAAAAATGCATCATAAGAAACAAATTTAAGCCTTTTGATGATAAAGTATCTAGTACATAAGTCCATTTTACCTACTTCTGTACCAACAGTTTACCTTGATCCCCACCACGAGGTTTGTGGGGGAAGTACATGATCAACGATCGTGTACCTTAAATCAACCACACAATGCCCTGCTTGCACAAAGTGGTGAGCCACAAGCTGTTCTGACGTTCCTTTGCTAATAACTGTACGTATGGCCAAACGATGGTTGGCTATTCTGGTGCGCAGGTCGTCATTGGTTTTGCCCACATAAAACAAACCACAAGTACAGTGTAGCCGGTAACATTAATGCATTTGTGAGAGTTAATACTATGTGTGGACCATTTTTGTATTTTTTATGATATATAAATGTATAGTAGGGAAGCGAGGAGGATAGTTTATCCTGTCTATGATTTGTACATATCCCTAGCCTATTTTAGGATGAGGATCTACAATACCTCTTATATGTTTAGAGTAGTCAGTGTACTGATAGCAAGTAGCAGTGATAAATCAACCTGGGTATATAAACTACTAGTGTAACTGGAATGGGTATTTTGTGTACTGTTATTATGGTAACCATTAGACAGGTGACTGTAATTGTATCTCTATGCTGATATATTATAATGCATACGCTAATGTTACAAGGTGTCTGACTGTATAGGGTTTAGGAGTGAAGGATGATGCTGTAAATTTTCTTTATCCTTTATTGTTATGTTTGATTTTGTTTCTTTTCATTACACTAGATAATTTAGACCATGCAACCTGCTGCCCAGTCGGATGATGTTGCATCCAGTTGGAGGGGCTTAGCCACGCTGGGAGTACGCAGCGTTCGGTTTCGGAGATTGCTTGAAATATAACTGTAGGGGCTAAGTGTATTGTATATGTTTTTCCTGATAAAGGGGGTAAAACCCAGATATGTTACTTGGAATAAAAATGTGATGGTGTTGCAAAACCCTGAATAGTGCTTCATTCTTTGGATTATATAGTGTATTGTTAATTGAAAAAAGCCAGTGAGTGCCAGCCTTTTGTTGAGATATATATCTCAAACATGAAGAAAAACTTGACCCATTTGTAAGAGTCAGTTTAACATATTTGAGCTTGTATGTAACATGCACCAAATACAGTGCTAAACAGCTTATGTATACAAGATACATTTTTGCGTTTCTCGTGTGAACCAGAACAGATTTGCTCAAACATATAAATTAGGGTGGTTAAAAAAACTGAAATCCAATTAATCTTCGGATCTATAGTAAGGATTTTTAAGATCTACTGGCAGCTCACAATCTCCCTCTAATTCTTTAGTATTTCGAAAGATAGATCTCATACACTGTATATCAAAAAACCCACCTTTATACTTGAGGTGCTGTAGGATTGGAATGATGGTCTCCAGTGGGATGTTATGAGCCAGGAACAGCTGCCAGGTACAGTACTGCTCAAAGGTTTCCCACTCCAGGCTCTGAACTAAACACAGAAGTTAAAATCAGATTAAGAGTAATGAAAATGTCATTTAAGTGAGACAGTAAGGAAAAAGGCAGGATATAATGAATATATGACTGGAAGAGACTGGTAAATAAACAAATAATAAAAAAGACAAAATGAAGAAAAAACAAACAAAAAACAAACAACTAAGTATTATATAACCAGCAAGGAACAGACCAACTATCATGAGAAAGAAAGCATAAGACACGGTTGACAAAAACAAAGGGTGGATACCAGTAGGAATGAGGAAGAAGTAATAGTCTTACAGTGTTTACAGATGTTTAGTATATGACAGCTACAGTAGAAGAGGTTATCAGGCAGAGAGGGTTAGGAGCGGAATGAAGAAATAGTCAAATATCACAATAAAAGTAAGAAAAAGGTCAGAAGTGAGAAACAGGCAGATTGTCATACATGGGGGAAGTGGGTGGATTAGTATCAGACAGGGAATAAGTAGGAGGCAGTATGCCTGGAAGACAAATGAAAAAGGCAAATTATACGCATAAGAGTGGTGAGGAGGCCGAGTGTCAGGCTAGGAGTGGCAGAGAGGCCAAGTGTCAGGCTAGGAGTGGCAGAGAGGCCAAGTGTCAGGCTAGGAGTGGCAGAGAGGCCAAGTGTCGGGCTAGGAGTGGCAGAGGGGCCAAGTGTCGGGCTAGGAGTGGCAGAGGGGCCAAGTGTCGGGCTAGGAGTGGCAGAGAGGCCAAGTGTCGGGCTAGGAGTGGCAGAGAGGCCAAGTGTCGGGCTAGGAGTGGCAGAGAGGCCAAGTGTCGGGCTAGGAGTGGCAGAGAGGCCAAGTGTCGGGCTAGGAGTGGCAGAGAGGCCAAGTGTCGGGCTAGGAGTGGCAGAGAGGCCAAGTGTCAGGCTAGGAGTGGCAGAGAGGCCAAGTGTCAGGCTAGGAGTGGCAGAGAGGCCAAGTGTCAGGCTAGGAGTGTCAGAGAGGCCAAGTGTCAGGCTAGGAGTGGCAGAGAGGCCAAGTGTCAGGCTAGGAGTGGCAGAGAGGCCAAATGTCAGGCTAGGAGTGGCAGAGAGGCCAAGTGTCAGGCTAGGAGTGGCAGAGAGGCCAAGTGTCAGGCTAGGAGTGGCAGAGAGGCCAAGTGTCAGGCTAGGAGTGGCAGAGAGGCCAAGTGTCAGGCTAGGAGTGGCAGAGAGGCCAAATGTCAGGCTAGGAGTGGCAGAGAGGCCAAGTGTCAGGCTAGGAGTGGCAGAGAGGCCAAGTGTCAGGCTAGGAGTGGCAGAGAGGCCAAGTGTCAGGCTAGGAGTGGCAGAGAGGCCAAGTGTCAGGCTAGGAGTGGCAGAGAGGCCAAGTGTCAGGCTAGGAGTGGCAGAAAGGCCAAGTGTCAGGCTAGGAGTGGCAGAGAGGCCAAGTGTCAGGCTAGGAGTGGCAGAGAGGCCAAGTGTCAGGCTAGGAGTGGCAGAAAGGCCAAGTGTCAGGCTAGGAGTGGCAGAAAGGCCAAATGTCAGGCTAGGAGTGGCAGAAAGGCCAAGTGTCAGGCTAGGAGTGGCAGAAAGGCCAAGTGTCAGGCTAGGAGTGGCAGAAAGGCCAAGTGTCAGGCTAGGAGTGGCAGAAAGGCCAAGTGTCAGGCTAGGAGTGGCAGAAAGGCCAAGTGTCAGGCTAGGAGTGGCAGAAAGGCCAAGTGTCAGGCTAGGAGTGGCAGAAAGGCCAAGTGTCAGGCTAGGAGTGGCAGAAAGGCCAAGTGTCAGGCTAGGAGTGGCAGAAAGGCCAAGTGTCAGGCTAGGAGTGGCAGAAAGGCCAAGTGTCAGGCTAGGAGTGACAGAAAGGCCAAGTGTCAGGCTAGGAGTGGCCACTCCTAGCCCGACACTTGGCCTCTCTGCCACTCCTAGCCCGACACTTGGCCTCTCTGCCACTCCTAGCCCGACACTTGGCCTCTCTGCCACTCCTAGCCTGAGAATCAGGCTAGGAGTGGTGAAGAGGCAGACAGTCAGCTAGGAGTGATGAAAAGGCCGAGGGTCACCTAGGAGTGATGAAGAAGCCAGCACCAGGGACAGTAAATTCTAAATTTAACTTCCAGAATTCAGCTAGAGCATGCAATTGTAAACAATTTTCCATTTTACTTCTTTTATCTTATTTGCTTTGTACTGCTTATCCTTTGTTTAAAAGCATACCAAGGTAGACTCAGGAGCAACAATGCACATATATGACTCTTGTTATTGATTCACTCAGAGTATTCAGCTAGCTCCCAGTAGTACATTGCTGCTCCTTCAACAAAAGATAAAAAAAATGGGAAATATCCTGAGCAAGAAATAGAGACAATATCAAAATGAGAAAGCGTAAGATTAAATAAATTGGGAGTTGGAAAAGGAGTATAAGACAAGGAGTGAGGGTAAAACATGTAATAATGAAAAATAAAAGTATTAAAGGTGGTACGCTAAATGGAGTATAAAAGTAACTAGATTAACATATAAACTCAGGAGTATATATAACCAACCACAACTAGCCCTGAGATATATCAAACTTCTGTCTTTTAAGACTAAGGGCTAGATTACGAGAGGGTTTATTGAGGCTCTTTAAGAGTTGAGAGTAAACACGTTTGCTCAAGTGCAATAGAATTTAACGTGCGTCGGGACAGCACAACTTCAGAGCTCTGGTTAACTGTTACACAAGACAAAAAAGTGGCACAAAACACATTAAAAATACATGTAAAAGTACAGTTACTTTTAATAACAAGATCTGCTAAAAAATAATTTAAAATAATATTGCATTAAAAAGTTATACAGGCTCAAAGATATGAAGTCTCCGGAAAAAAAGGCTGCAAAGGGCTTTAACATAGAGTCTGAAAATCAAAAGGGAAGGAGAACAGCACACTTGTTTGTGGGGCACGGAGTAAGATTTGCCAAATCTCGTCAATCCAAATAGTCATACATCCAAAGCACTCCAGCCATCAGGAGAAATCTTTGTTTAAAAGACCTTTATTTTCATTAGTTGGGTCCAAAAGTTTACAGGAACAACGTTTCGAACCTACAATAGGCTCTTAGTCAAGTACGTTGTTCCTGTAAACTTTTGGACCCAACTAATGAAAATAAAGGTCTTTTAAACAAAGATTTTCTTCTGGTGGCTGGAGTGCTTTGGATGTATGACTTTAACATAGAGATACATACATATCCACGTCTAAATATGTATGTGTGTGTTTGTGTATAAATATATATTTATATATTATGTATTTATGTGTATATATGTCTGTAAATACACAAAATGCATGAGTGCGTGCATATATATATATATATATATATATATATATATATATATATATATACACACACAGGGAGTGCAGAATTATTAGGCAAGTTGTATTTTTGAGGATTAATTTTATTATTGAACAACAACCATGTTCTCAATGAACCCAAAAAACTCATTAATATCAAAGCTGAATAGTTTTGGAAGTAGTTTTTAGTTTGTTTTTAGTTATAGCTATTTTAGGGGGATATCTGTGTGTGCAGGTGACTATTACTGTGCATAATTATTAGGCAACTTAACAAAAAAACAAATATATACCCATTTCAATTATTTATTTTTACCAGTGAAACCAATATAACATCTCAACATTCACAAATATACATTTCTGACATTCAAAAACAAAACAAAAACAAATCAGTGACCAATATAGCCACCTTTCTTTGCAAGGACACTCAAAAGCCTGCCATCCATGGATTCTGTCAGTGTTTTGATCTGTTCACCATCAACATTGCGTGCAGCAGCAACCACAGCCTCCCAGACACTGTTCAGAGAGGTGTACTGTTTTCCCTCCTTGTAAATCTCACATTTGATGATGGACCACAGGTTCTCAATGGGGTTCAGATCAGGTGAACAAGGAGGCCATGTCATTAGATTTTCTTCTTTTATACCCTTTCTTGCCAGCCACGCTGTGGAGTACTTGGACGCGTGTGATGGAGCATTGTCCTGCATGAAAATCATGTTTTCTTGAAGGATGCAGACTTCTTCCTGTACCACTGCTTGAAGAAGGTGTCTTCCAGAAACTGGCAGTAGGACTGGGAGATGAGCTTGACTCCATCCTCAACCCGAAAAGGCCCCACAAGCTCATCTTTGATGATACCAGCCCAAACCAGTACTCCACCTCCACCTTGCTGGCGTCTGAGTCAGACTGGAGCCCTCTGCCCTTTACCAATCCAGCCACGGGCCCATCCATCTGGCCCATCAAGACTCACTCTCATTTCATCAGTCCATAAAACCTTAGAAAAATCAGTCTTGAGATATTTCTTGGCCCAGTCTTGACGTTTCAGCTTGTGTGTCCTTGTTCAGTGGTGGTCGTCTTTCAGCCTTTCTTACCTTGGCCATGTCTCTGAGTATTGCACACCTTGTGCTTTTGGGCACTCCAGTGATGTTGCAGCTCTGAAATATGGCCAAACTGGTGGCAAGTGGCATCTTGGCAGCTGCACGCTTGACTTTTCTCAGTTCATGGGCAGTTATTTTGCGCCTTGGTTTTTCCACACGCTTCTTGCGACCCTGTTGACTATTTTGAATGAAACGCTTGATTGTTCGACTGATCACGCTTCAGAAGCTTTGCAATTTTAAGAGTGCTGCATCCCTCTGCAAGATATCTCACTATTTTTGACTTTTCTGAGCCTGTCAATTCCTTCTTTTGACCCATTTTGCCAAAGGAAAGGAAGTTGCCTAATAATTATGGACACCTGATTATAGGGTGTTGATGTCATTAGACCACACCCCTTCTCATTACAGAGATGCACATCACCTAATATGCTTAATTGGTAGTAGGCTTTCGAGCCTATACAGCTTGGAGTAAGACAACATGCATAAAGAGGATGATGTGGTCAAAATACTCATATTGCCCTAATAAATTCTGCACTCCTGTATATATATATATATATATATATATATATATATATATATATATATATATATATATACATACAACACACACACACACGTATATATAAAATGATATATAAGATATATATATATATATAATATATATATATATATATAGCTAATAGACGAAGCACTCTCTGGTCTTATAAAGTGTATAACACAATTTTATTACAGTGACCATTTCGGGGAAATTCACCCCTTCATCAGAGTGTGCTCTCGTCTATTAGGTCTATTTACCACTCCTAGACCCTGGCTATGAAGATTGTTAGTGGGAGTGCACCTATTCTCTACAGAATATATATAATTATATTATTTTGAAGTGCACCCCGGAGGCTGAATGTTATGTGAGTGCTGGATCCTGACGATGCATATATATATATATATAATATATAATATATTATATATATATATATATATATATATATATATAATATATATATGTTGAGAAGTACAAGTCAGGGTTAGGTTATAAAAAAATATCCAAATCTTTGATGATCCCCAGGAGCACGATCAAATCTATCATAACCAAATGGAAAGAACATGGCACAACAGCAAACCTGCCAAGAGACGGCCGCCCACCAAAACTCACGGACCGGGCAAGGAGGGGATTAATCAGAGAGGCAGCACAGAGACCTATGGTAACCCTGGAGGAGCTGCAGAGTTCCACAGCAGAGACTGGAGTATCTGTACATAGGACGACAATAAGCCGTACCCTCCATAGAGTTGGGCTTTATTATAGAGTGGCCAGAAGAAAGCCATACTTTCAGCAAAAAAACAAAACGGCACGTTTTGAGTTTGCAAAAAGGCATGTGGGAGACCTCCCAAAATATATGGAGGAAGTTGCTCTGGTCTGATGAGACTAAAATTGAACTTTTCGGCCATCAAAGAAAATGCTACACATTAAATCACCCAAAGAACACCATCCCTGGAGACACAAGGTTCCCAGAATAGCATACAAAATTCTTCAGAGACCCTTTTCTAAGGGCGGTATTGCGTTTCCAAACATTTACCTATATTACGAAGCGACGAGGCTCACACGTTTCTGCCTGGGGAGTAGAGACAGATAGACCAGGCTGGTACCACTTGGAGCAATTAGCCCTACCGGCAGACCTAGACCTGTGGGATGCCATCTGGGTCCCTAAGCACACGAATCTCTCTGCTCAGATCAACAATACCATTGTCAGTCATTCACTACGCATCTGGTATGAACTAAGTCACCGGTTGGGTGTTTCACCCTACCCTTCCTCTATTCAGAGCCTGAAGGGGTTGCTGTGGGGCTCCCTTGAGATCCACTTCGACTTTTGGAAGAGTAAAGAAATCGCTAAGATTTCTGATCTTTATCACTCAGGAACCCTTGTAACGGCTTCACAATTAGTAGGACCCAGTGGGGAAAACCCGCTGTGGTTCAGATTTGAGAGCTACAGAGTACTGAGTATTGTCAGGGCTAGGGGATTCCCCACGACATCTCTCCGAGAAAAAACAAAGTGGGAAACTAGGTGGTGCCAGGGGGTAATGGGATCCCGACCCATATCTTTTCACTATGCCACTCTTCTTAATGATTAATGATGCAATTACTCTCTCTAAGAAGACACTTCATTGTGTCACAGTCTTTGAGACATATATGAAAGGTGTGTTGAAATGGTACCAGAGTCCCGACGCGAGTAGAGCAGCAATGTTCCCGTCCCCCACCAGAAAATGCTGGAAACAGTGTGATCTTGAAGGTTCTGACCTTCATATATGGTGGGACTTCCCGAAGGGTGCTCCTTTGTGGAGAGAGGTTGAGATAATACTTGGCTCCATAAATCTAGATGTACACTTGACACCTAAGATGGCTTTGCTCCAAATTTTCCCGAGGTCTTTCTCCCTGAGCGCCAAGACGTTTTTAATTTATGCTTTAGCGGCTACCAAACTGTGTATAGCCCGGGCATGGAAGCAGACTGAACCCCCAAACTTAAATGAGGTCTGTGATGTGATAAATCACTTCGCAACCATGGAAAGATATGTCGCTGGGGAGACCAATACTCTAGACTCTTACTGGAAGACGTGGTCTGACTGGCTTGAGCTCCGATAAATAAGACCTACCGTCTTCGCTGTTTCGCATTCGAATTGTGGGGAAGGTGTCTGTGTGACCCCTTCTCCCTTTTTTTTCTTCCTCCCTCCCTCCTCTCTTTCTTCCTTTTCTCTTTTCCCCCTTTCCTTAGTGCCCTAATACCCTTTTCCTTACCCCCTCTTCGAGGGAGATGTGTATTTTAGTCTGCCCTTTATATATCAAGTTTCCCTGGAAATTCATAATATGGGCATGATGGCTCACCCTTTTACTTGTTCTCCTATTAGGGCCAATGAATGCCCGATTTTTGTGCTGTTCTTTCTTATCTGTTATTATGAAAAAGCTTACTAATGACTGGTATGTTTAAATGTTTTTGAATATCTTAGTAAGTGAAATGTATGTTTCTATTGAGAAAAAAAATGAGGTCCAAACATTTCTGTTCAGTGTTTTGTACAATAGTACTGTATTTCCCTTCTGATTATACACGGTTATGTATATTGTGATTCAATACTATCTACCTGAATGTAATAGCAGAACAATTGTTGCTGTACCCAATGTATGTATGCCACTGAACTTTTCTTTGCTGTTTTGTATTTGAACAACCTCAATAAAAATCTTTAAATAAAAAAAAATAAAAAAAATATAAGGCATATTTCATGACCTTTTAAGTTAAAATAATAAAAAAAAAAAAAAAAAAAAAAAAAAAACACCATCCCCACAGTGAAACATTGTGGTGGCAGCATCATGCTGTGGGGATGTTTTTCAGCAGCCGGGACAGGGGAAACTGGTCAGAGTTGAGGGAAAGAGGATGGTGCTAATACAGGGATATCTTGAGCAAAACTGTACCACTCTGTGCGTGATTTGAGGCTAGGACGGAGTTCACCTTCCAGCAGGACAATGACCCCAAACACACTGCTAATGCAACACTTGAGTGGTTTAAGGGGGAAACATGTAAATGTGTTGGAATGGCCTAGTCAAAGCCCAGCCTCAATCCAATAGAAAATCTGTTGGTCAGACTTAAAGATTGCTGTTCGCAAGCGCAAACCATCCAACTTGAAGGAGCTGGAGCAGTTTTGCAAGGAGGAATAGGCAAAAATCCCAGTGGTAAGATGTGGCAAACTCATAGAGACTTATCCAAAGCGACTTGGAGGTGTGATTGCCACAAAAAGTTGCTCTACAAAGTATTGACTTTAGGGGGGTGAATAGTTATGCACATTGACTTTTTCTGTTATTTTGTCCTATTTGTTGTTTGCTTCACAATAATAATAAAAAAAAATCTTCAAAGTTGTGGGCATGTTCTGTAAATTAAATGATGCAAATCCTCAAGGCAACAAAACACGAAAAATGCCAAGTGGGGTGAATACTTTTGCATATATGTATGTATATGTATATATATATATATACATATATATATATATATATACATATATAAACATACATATATATACATATATATATATATATATACATACATATATATATATATATATATATAATACATACATATATATACA
Source organism: Bombina bombina (assembly GCF_027579735.1). Lineage (NCBI taxonomy): Eukaryota > Metazoa > Chordata > Amphibia > Anura > Bombinatoridae > Bombina > Bombina bombina. The sequence goes on from NC_069499.1 coordinate 1,369,791,669, forward strand.
TATATACATACATATATACATACTGTACATATATACATACATATATACACACAGTTGTATGCGAAAGTTTAGGCATCCCTGACAATTTCCATGATTTTCATTTATAAATTGGGTGTTATTGGGTGTTTGGATCAGAAATTTCATTTTGATCTATCAAATAACTGAAGGACACAGTAATATTTCAGTAGTGAAATGAGGTTTATTGGATTAAAAGAAAATGTGCATGTGCATCAACGAAATTAGACAGGTGCATAAATTTGGGCACCTTGTCATTTTGTTGATTTGAATACCTGTAACTACCTAGCACTGATTCATAGGAACACACAATTGGTTTGGTGAGCCCATTAAGCCTTGAACTTCATAGACAGGTGCATCCAATCATGAGAAAGGGTATTTAAGGTGGCCAATTGCAAGTTGTTCTCTTTGACTCTCCTCTGAAGAGTGGCAACATGGGGGGCCCTCAAAACAACTCTCAAATTACCTGGAAAACAAAGATTACTTAACATTATGGTTTAGGGGAAGGCTACAAAAAGCTATTGCAGAGATTTAAGCTGTCAGTGTCCACTGTGAGGAAATGGAAGACCACAGGCACAGTTCTTGTTAAGGCCAGAAGTGGCAGGCCAATTAAAATATCGGAGAGGCAAAGGATGGTGAGAACGGTCCAAAAACAGCCCACAGACCACCTCCAAAGACCTACATCATCATCTTGGTGCAGATGGTGTCAATGTGCATCGTTCAACAATTCAGCGTACTTTGCACAAGAAGAAGCTGTATGGGAGAGTGATGCGGAAGAAGCCTTTTCTGCACACACGCCACAAACAGAGTCACTTGAGGTATGCAAACGCACATTTGGACAAGCCAGCTTAATTTTGGAAGAAAAGTGCCTGTGGACTGATGAAACAAAGATTGCATAACAAGGGGCATTATGCATGGCGGCAAAAGAACACAGCGTTCCAAGACAAACACTTGCTACCCACAGTAAAATTTGGTGAATGTTCCATCATGCAGTGGGGCTGTGTGGTCAGTGCCGGGTACTAGGGAATCTTGTTAAAGTTGAGGGTCGCATGGATTCCACCCAATATCAGCAGATACTTGAGAATAATGTTGAGGGAATCAGTCACAAAGTTGAAGTTACGCCTGTGCTGGATATTTCAACAAGAAAACGACCAAAAACACTGCTCAAAATCTACTCTGGCATTTATGCAGAGGGACAAGTACAATGTCCTGGATTGGCCATCCCAGTCCTCAGACCTAAATATCATTGAAAATCTGTGGGGTGATTTGAAGCGGGCTGTCCATGCTCGGCAACCATCAAACCTAACTGAACTGGAGATGTTTTGCAAGGAAGTATGGCCCAAAATACCTTCATCCAGAATCCAGACACTCATTACAGGCTATAGGAAGCGTCTAGAGGCTGTTATTTCTGCTAAAGGAGGCTCTACTAATATTGATGCAATATTTCTGTTGGGTGCCCAAATTTATGCACCTGCTTAATTTCATTTGGATGCACATTTTCTGTTAATCCAATAAACTCATTTCACTACTGAAATATTACTGTGTCCTTCAGTTATTTGATAGATCAAAATGAAATTGCTGTTCCAAACACCCAATTATGTATAAATGAAAATCCTGGAAATTGTCAGGGGGTGCCTATAACTTTTGCATACAACTACTATTATATATATATATATATATATATATATAAATATATATATATATATATATATATATTGGATATAAAAAGTCTACACCCCTGTTAAAATGTCAGGTTTCTGTGATGTAATAAAATGAGACAAATTTCAGAACTTTTTCTTACCTTTAATGTGAGCTATAAACTGTACAACTCAATTGAAAAACAAACCGAAATCTTTTAGGTGGCAGTGAAGTAAAAATAAAAAAAATAAAATTAATATGGTTTGCATAAGTGTGCACACCCCGTAAACTAAGACTTTGCTGAAGCATCTTTTGATTTTATTACAGCACTCAGTCTTGTTGGGTATGAGTCTATCAGCATGGCACATCTTAACTTGACAAGATTTGCCCACTCTTCTTTGCAAAAACACTCCAAATCTGTCAGATTGCGAGTGCATTTCCTGTGCACAGCCCTCTTCAGATCACCCCACAGATTTTCGATCGGATTCAGATCTGGGCTCTGACTGGGCCACTCCAAAACTTTAATCTTCTTCTGGTGAAGCCATTCCTTTGGTGATTTGGATGTATGCTTTGGGTCATTGTCATAATGAAAGATGAAGTTCCTCTTCATGTTCAGCTTCTAGCAGAAGCCTGAAGGTTTTATGCCAATATTGACTGGTATTTGGAACTTTTTATAATTCCCCTCTACTTTGACTAAGGCCCCAGTTGACGAAAAACAGCCCCAAAGCATGATGCTGCCACCACCATGCTTCACTGTGGGTATGTTGTTCTTTTGGTGATGTGCAGTGTTGTTTTTGCGCCAAACATATTTTTGGAAATATGGCCAAAAAGTTCAACCTTGGTTTCATCAGATCATAACACCTTTTCCCACATGCTTTTGGGAGACTTCAGATGTGTTTTTGCAAAATTTAGCCAGGCTTGGATGTTTTTCTTGGTAAGAAAAGCCTTCCGTCTTGCCACTCTACCACATAGCCCACATATATGAAGAATACTAGAGACTGTTGTCACATGCACCACACAGCCAGTACTTGCATATATTCCTGCAACTCCTTTAATGTTGCTGTAGACCTCTTGGCAGCCTTCCAACCAGTTTTCTTCTCATCTTTCATCAATTTTGGAAGGACGTCCAGTTCTTGGTTAATGTCACTGTTGCGCCATATTTTCTCCACTTGATGAGACTGTCTTTCACTGTGTTTCATGGTATATCTAATGACTTGGAAATTCTTTTGTACCCTTCTCCTGACTGATATCTTTTAACAATGAGATCCCTCTGATGCTTTGGAGATCTACAGCAAAACCATGGTCCGCAGAGGATTCAACTAAGAAAATGTCAGGAAAGACCTACTAGAACAGCTGAACTTTATTTGGGGTTAATCAGAGGCACTTTAAATTATGGCAGGTGTGTACGGACATGATTTTGAATGTGATTGCTTAATTCTGAACACAGCTACATCTTCAGTTATAAGAGGATGTGCACACTTATGCAACCACATTATATTGCAAGGTGTTGCTACTATTTCTGCCACCCAATTCACTTTCAGTTTCTCTATTTCATGACCCTTTAAATGCAGTTCTTGAAGAAAAGTGATATCCGGGGGTCTCTCTTTTCAACAATCTCAGAACATTTTTTCGTTTTATGGGGGAGGTTATTCCACCCACGTTCCACGAAACTACCTTTAAGGGTTCTGCCATTTTAATCCTTTAACCCAACAAGCCAGCAGAGGAAACATGGGAAAGGGAAAAAGGAAGGAGAGAGGAAGGGAAAAAAAAAGAAAAAAAAAAAAAAAAGGGCAAGCCGCTATCCCCCCCCTCTCTAAAACTTTTTATTTCACTTGACATTCTAAATTCTGATACATTATCATTATATAATACTTATTAAATAGAAACTTCCATTCAGACTTCTATATTATTCTCCTGACAAAAATCTTTTGCTTCCTTGACTGAGTTTAACATTACTCTCCCTTCCATAGTTAAGACATTTATTCTTGCAGGATATATCATCATTGCTCTTAAACCAGCCTTAATTAGCCCTGAACAAAATGGTGCCATTGCCCTCCTTTTAGAAGCTGTTTCAGAGGAGAAATCCTGAAACAGGATTTTTTTTTCCCCTCAATTGTTAATACTTGTAATTTTCCTATAATGCTGCATAATGTTGATCTTGTCGTGGAAAATTCAAGTACTTGATTATAACCATCCTAGGACGTGTATTTCCTTCTTGTAGAGGTCCTGACACTTCCAACCCTATGGGCCCGTTCTACCTGGAGTGTATCTCTGTCTGTCCTGGATCCCTAATATCTTAGGAAGTGTGTTAGCAGCAAATTTCAGAAGATCCTCAAACTCTCTACTCTCTGGGAGTCCCACTACCCCGGGACATTATTCCCGGCGGGATCTATCCTCTAAGTCTTCCACTTTTAATAAAAGTGCCTTGATTTTATCTGTATTCTCCCCTATAATTATGTCTTGGGTGTTTAGCTTATCTTCCGCTTCTGAGACCCTAGCCTCCATTTCTGAGATTCTAACTGAGAACAGTCTTATTTCCTGAGATAAATCTGTAATCTCCTTTTTAACCAATTCCAAAATTGAGGAAGTAAAAGTTCGCTAACTAGTTTATTGTCATCTGTGTATCTTGATTTATACAAGTACTTTCAAGACTGCTCTCAGTCCCTGTATCTTGACCTGTTTTCTGTCTTCTCTTTAGGGGCATGGCGGGAGATTTATTTTTTGCGCCTGTCATATATTTATCCATAGAAATTTAAGGGGGAAGGTTCCTTTTTAAAGTGAATACACTCTGTACTCTTGTTTCTAGGCCACAGCTAATCTCGCTTTTCTCTTATAAGTGTTACCCACTGATTATATATTAGATGAGTTTTAAGTACCCCTTTTTTTTTTTCTTTTCCCCTCTTCCTTTCTTTATCTCCTCATCTATCCTAGTTTGTCCGCATGTCTTCAAACTTTTAAGCCTCTTAATAGCTATAACCTATTGGGCCTACTCAAATATCTTACTACAGAATGACACCAAGCCCTATTTTATGTAGTCTTGTTCAATTCATGCAGTCATACACCTTTATAGTTTTGCAGCCAGCTCTATCTGTGCTGTGTTTTGTGTCAAGATCTCTATCTCTCCGCTATCAGCTCACTTCAGGGGAGCAGCGAAAAAAAAAATGATAAAGGGAAAAAAAAAAGAAAAGAATAGCAAATCTTAATGCTATTACTGAAATATATTATATACCTCTGATACGTGTCCCTAACTCGTATTCCCTATTCCCCCTTTTTCGCCTCTTGGCCCCTTACCCCTTTAGATTTACCAGTGCTCATGTTATATATAGTGCATTATTTCAAAAAAACTGTGTAGATACATAAGTTGTTTGTGGTCTAGGTAAAAAAAAAGAAATAGGCCTGTAATCAGGTTCTCTATTCTGATACCAGCACCTTATGCTGTACTACCCCTTTTTACGTGTATTAATCAAATAACCTATGTTTCTTAATTGATTAGTACTAATCCAGTGTTAACCATTGCTGCTCAGGTACAATTTTTTAATACTTTTATGCAGATAGCAAGAGGAGCAAGCACCTTCCTAGCTATTACAGTTTTTGTGCCCTACTGCTGCAACACGTCTACAATCAACTAAAATACTTGTCTTTTATTAGTTTTTCCCCCAAGTGATTTAACTGTATATGCCTGTACTTGTTAACCTTAACAGCCGGATATTTATCTTTCTATATTAGACTGTTGATCATATATAACGTGCTCTTATTTGTTTGCTATCATTTTTTACAAACCTTAAAAAACCGTGCGTATTTGAATAAAGGAAAGCATATACACAAGCTATGACAAACAACAAAAAAGAAAAACAAGAAAAAAAAAAAAAACAGCAAAAAAAAAAAAAAAAAAAAAAAAAAAAAAAGAAAAAAAAAAGGAAAAAAAAAAAAAAAAAAAACAAAAAAAAAAAAATATTGGTACTATATGAAAGTTTATGGTCTATAGCCAATTAGTGCCTTTCTACAAAGAGTTTATCATCTGGCTGCTTCAGCCTGCTCGGCCACTGAAAGAAAAACAAGCAATTATATGCTAGGCCTCTGTTTTGTCCGTATTCCGACGACTATCCTTCCCTTTACCAATCCTTCCAAGTCAGGTAAGTGTATAGCAGGTCATAAATCTCCTTACAGTCTCTATTTCAGATAGATGTTTTAACAGACAGAGCCTTTCAAATATCTTATAATGCAACCTGCTCCTTATTCTGTCTGCTCTTACAAGCGTTGGTATATATGTGTTAGTCCATTATTAGACTTAGGATCCTATCTGTTGTCCTAACTTGTCTTTTTAGCGACAGTCATTATACGTGTATTAACTTTTATAATCACCTTTTGCCCCTACTTTTCAGTCTCGACCAACTGGTAGGCTTTATGGCCAATTTTCCAGGTCAACATGAGGTACCCCCTGCCATTTAAATATAACAGGCCCTTTTAGCTATGCTTCGCTGTAAATATTAGGAGCAGTTCAACAGATTTTCCCTTATTACTTACCCCCGCTCCTCTTCAACGGCATATGCTGGGCTTGCATTTCTTCTCGGGCTGCTCTCGCTCCAACCGGGTCTCTGTATGTGTGCTATACTTGGGGCCACCGTATTCCAGTGCGTCGAACGCCACTTCCCCACACACTACCCGGCCCGTAGAGATGACATCACCTGCCTTCGCCGACTTACGTGGGGGGTAAGGTAGCTCCACGCTCCGCATCCTCCACAGGGACCGTTACTTACTCTGCATCGGTAAGTGTTATTTCTCTCCTTTTTTTTTTGTCGGCCACTTGTAGCTTGCTTGTAGGGGGATAGGTTCACTCTTCCTGGGCTCCTTCACAGCTCTCTCCCAGTTAGTCTCGCCACTGGTCCTTCAGCTCTTAATCATAATGGGCGGGTAGTCCATGTCACACAAGGGGCATCTCTCTCCCAGGACAGGTACACTTCCAGTCGCTTTGCGACTCAGTTCAGTTTGTTCTTTTTGTATGGACTTGTCTATCTGTAACTGTGGTGGTGGCCGGCAGCTATCGGACGTTCACGCTGCCCTTCACACTCCTTGCCCCCCCCCTCTTCTGTGTTCTTGCGGCTGTATCCAGACAGCCTAAAAAGGGATATGTAGACTTCCTACTGCCACTGCAGTTTCCCCAGGCAGGGTACTTCTTTCCCCCCCAGCAATAGGGCTCTGTGACTGGGTATTCGCTGGTAAATGCTCCACCATCGAGGGAGCAAGAGCGTGCATATCTTCCTCAACGCTCCACCCACAGGAAGTCAGTCAGTTCACCTCCGCAACCACATTATATTAGTTTTTTTTGTTTACTTACCTCCTCCTAAAATATTTTAGTTTGTTTTTCAATTGAGTTGTACAGTTTATAGGTCACATTAAAAGTGGAAAAGGTTCTGAAATGATTTATATCTGTCTCATTTATTTACATCACAGAAACCTGACAGATGATTTCTTCATTGAGCGGAGTCTGAGTTGAGCCCTATTTCCCATCAGAGTGCAGTGTTTGTCAAGAGGGAAGTTAGTTTGGGATGTTGTAGGTAAGTGACTTGTTTATTTTAACAATTTAAGCACTCTTTTAAAACCTATACCTGGCATCATTATATATAGCCAGGGATCAGATTCGTTTGCACCCATATATAAGGGGCTCTCTTTTGGGTTAAACCTGGCTATTATTTATCATTTATTTTTGTAAATACACTAGATTTTAAATTTTAGTACCTTTGTGTTTTCTGGCCACACTTGTGCTCAATGGTGCCTGCATCATTGTTTGCATAGGGGTGAGAGAGGGTGCGTGCACACGTGTCGGCTTGTTTTGGCGTTTTTTTTTTTTTTTTTTTTTTAAATTTCCCATTTGTTTGGGCGCTTCCCAGCTATAGCTGCGATCCTAGGAGGGGTATTGTATACTCATTACCTATAAGCTTATTTGTTATTTGGGGTTATTTCTCTGTGTTTTTCACTATGGAACCTTCTGAATCTCTCTATAATCCCCCTTTGGAAGCAGAAATTGCTGAACACTTTTCTACCAATATTAAGTGTTTTTATTGTAAATAGCCTGAGGTATCCCTTCCATACTTATGTGATACCTGTTTTTAAGTTTCAGACCAATCTAATGCTTCACTTGCTTCCAAAGGTATTATTGCTCCTTCTATTTGTTCATCACAGGAAGGTCCAGCTTAAATCATTTCTGGCATTAAAGAATTTATTAAGGCTACAGTGTCTGAAAATGTTGGCAGTCATTTCCGCTTCAAGTAAGTGTAAAAGATTAGTACAAGATATGCCTTCTACTAGTAGCAATATTCTTGTTTCTCATGAAGCTAATGAAGCTTCTGAGGGTGAGTCTTTTTCTGATGATTAGGGGCCTGTCCTCTGATCCTGAGCCTACTTCTTCCTCCTTTTTATTTAAGATTAATCACATTTGTTCTTTATTAAAGAAGGTTTTGCTTAAGTTCAAAAACAGAATTTATGCTTACCTGATAAATTACTTTCTCTTGCGGTGTATCCAGTCCACAGATTCATCCTTTACTTCTGGGATATTCTCCTTCCCTACAGGAAGTGGCAAAGAGAGCACACAGCAGAGCTGTCCATATAGCTCCCCCTCTAGCTCCACCCCCCAGTCATTCGACCAAAGGTTAGGAAGAAAAAGGAGAAACCATAGGGTGCAGTGGTGACTGTAGTTTAAACAAAAAAAATTACCTAACTTAAATGCCAGGGCGGGCCGTGGACTGGATACACCGCAAGAGAAAGTAATTTATCAGGTAAGCATAAATTCTGTTTTCTCTTGCAAGGTGTATCCAGTCCACGGATTAATCATTTACTTGTGGGATACCAATACCAAAGCTTTAGGACAGGATGAAGGGAGGGAACAAGACAGGTACCTTAAACGGAAGGCACCACTGCCTGCAAAATCTTTTCTCCCAAAAATAGCCTCCGAAGACGCAAAAGTATCGAATTTGGAAAATTTGGAAAAAGTATGCAGTGAAGACCAGGTCGCTGCCCTTACAAATCTGTTCAACAGAAGCCTCATTTTTAAAAGCCTATGTGGAAGCCACTGCTCTAGTAGAGATGAGCAGTAATTGTTTCAGGAGGCTGCTGGCCAGCAGTCTCATAGGCCAAACGGATGATGCTTTTCAGCCAAAAGGAAAGAGAGATAGCAGTCGCTTTCTGACCTCTCCTCTTCCCAGAATAGATAACAAAAAAGGAGGATGTTTGTCTGAAGTCCTTAGTTGCTTGTAAATAGAACTTTAAAGCACAAACTACATCAAGATTGTGTAACAGACGTTCCTTCTTCGTAGAAGGATTAGGTACGCAAAACTACCTTATCTGCGTGGAACACCAGATAATTCTGAAACTCTTTGAGCAGAAAGAGATAGCTACCAAAAACAAAACTTTCCAAGATAACAACCTTAATATCTATGGAATGTAAAGGTTCAAACGGAACCCCTTGAAGAACTGAAAGAACTAGATTTAGACTCCATGCGGAGCCACAGGTTTATAGACAGGCTTAATACTGACTAAAGCCTGAGCAAACGCTTGAACGTCTGGTACCTCTGCCAGACGCTTGTGTAAAAGGATAGACAGAGCAGATATTTGTCCTTTTAAGGAACTAGCTGACAATCCTTTCTCCAATCCTTCTTGGAGGAAAGACAATATCCTGGGAATCCTAATCTTACTCCATGAGTAACCCTTGGATTCACACCAACCAAAGATATTTCCGCCATATCTTATGGTAGATTTTCCTGGTGACAGGCTTTCTAGCCTGAATCAGAGTATCTATAACTGACTCAGAGAAACCACGCTTTGATAGAATTAAGCGTTCAATCTCCAAGCAGTCAGACGTAGAGAAACTAGATTTGGATGCTTGAACGGACCCTGTATTAGAAGATCCTGCCTCATTGGCAGTGTCCATGGTGGCACAGATGACATGTCCACTAGGTCTGCATACCAAGTCCTGCGTGGCAACGCAGGCGCTATCAGAATCACCAAAGCCTTCTCCTGCTCGATTCTGGCGACCTGACGAGGGAGAAGGGGAAACGGTGGAAAAAACATAATTTATGTAAGAACTTACCTGATAAATTCATTTCTTTCATATTAGCAAGAGTCCATGAGCTAGTGACGTATGGGATATACATTCCTACCAGGAGGGGCAAAGTTTCCCAAACCTCAAAATGCCTATAAATACACCCCTCACCACACCCACAATTCAGTTTAACGAATAGCCAAGAAGTGGGGTGATAAAGTGCGAAAGCATATAAAATAAGGAATTGGAATAATTGTGCTTTATTACAAAATCATAACCACCACAAAAAAAGGGCGGGGCCTCATGGACTCTTGCTAATATGAAAGAAATGAATTTATCAGGTAAGTTCTTACATAAATTATGTTTTCTTTCATGTAATTAGCAAGAGTCCATGAGCTAGTGACGTATGGGATAATGACTACCCAAGATGTGGATCTTTCCACACAAGAGTCACTAGAGAGGGAGGGACAAAATAAAGACAGCCAATTCCTGCTGAAAATAATCCACACCCAAAATAAAGTTTAATGAGAAACATAAGCAGAAGATTCAAACTGAAACCGCTGCCTGAAGTACTTTTCTACCAAAAACTGCTTCAGAAGAAGAAAATACATCAAAATGGTAGAATTTAGTAAAAGTATGCAAAGAGGACCAAGTTGCTGCTTTGCAAATCTGATCAACCGAAGCTTCATTCCTAAACGCCCAGGAAGTAGAAACTGACCTAGTAGAATGAGCTGTAATTTTCTGAGGCGGAGTTTTACCCGACTCAACATAGGCAAGATGAATTAAAGATTTCAACCAAGATGCCAAAGAAATGGCAGAAGCTTTCTGGCCTTTTCTAGAACCGGAAAAGATAACAAATAGACTAGAAGTCTTTCGGAAAGATTTAGTAGCTTCAACATAATATTTCAAAGCTCTAACAACATCCAAAGAATGCAACGATTTCTCCTTAGAATTCTTAGGATTAGGACATAATGAAGGAACCACAATTTCTCTACTAATGTTGTTGGAATTCACAACTTTAGGTAAAAATTCAAAAGAAGTTCGCAACACCGCCTTATCCTGATGAAAAATCAGAAAAGGAGACTCACAAGAAAGAGCAGATAATTCAGAAACTCTTCTGGCAGAAGAGATGGCCAAAAGGAACAAAACTTTCCAAGAAAGTAATTTAATGTCCAATGAATGCATAGGTTCAAATGGAGGAGCTTGAAGCGCCCCCAGAACCAAATTCAAACTCCAAGGAGGAGAAATTGACTTACTGACAGGCTTTATACGAACCAAAGCTTGTACAAAACAATGAATATCAGGAAGAATAGCAATCTTTCTGTGAAAAAGAACAGAAAGAGCAGAGATTTGTCCTTTCAAGGAACTTGCAGACAAACCCTTATCTAAACCATCCTGAAGAAACTGTAATACTCTCGGTATTCTAAAAGAATGCCAAGAAAAATGATGAGAAAGACACCAAGAAATATAAGTCTTCCAGACTCTATAATATATCTCTCTAGATACAGATTTACGAGCCTGTAACATAGTATTAATCACAGAGTCAGAGAAACCTCTGTGACCAAGAATCAAGCGTTCAATCTCCATACCTTTAAATTAAGGATTTCAGATCCTGATGGAAAAAAGGACCTTGAGACAGAAGGTCTGGTCTTAACGGAAGAGTCCACGGTTGGCAAGAGGCCATCCGGACAAGATCCGCATACCAAAACCTGTGAGGCCATGCTGGAGCTACCAGCAGAACAAACGAGCATTCCTTCAGAATCTTGGAGATTACTCTTGGAAGAAGAACTAGAGGCGGAAAGATATAGGCAGGATGATACTTCCAAGGAAGTGATAATGCATCCACTGCCTCCGCCTGAGGATCCCGGGATCTGGACAGATACCTGGGAAGTTTCTTGTTTAGATGAGACGCCATCAGATCTATTTCTGGAAGTTCCCACATTTGAACAATCTGAAGAAATACCTCTGGGTGAAGAGACCCATTCGCCCGGATGCAACGTTTGGCGACTGAGATAATCCGCTTCCCAATTGTCTATACCTGGGATATGAACCGCAGAGAGTAGACAGGAGCTGGATTCCGCCCAAACCAAAATTCAAGATACTTCTTTCATAGCTAGAGGACTGTGAGTCCCTCCTTGATGATTGATGTATGCCACAGTTGTGACATTGTCTGTCTGAAAACAAATGAACGATTCTCTCTTCAGAAGAGGCCAAAACTGAAGAGCTCTGAAAATTGCACGGAGTTCCAAAATATTGATCGGTAATCTCACCTCCTGAGATTCCCAAACTCCTTGTGCCGTCAGAGATCCCCACACAGCTCCCCAACCTGTGAGACTTGCATCTGTTGAAATTACAGTCCAGGTCGGAAGCACAAAAGAAGCCCCCTGAATTAAACGATGGTGATCTGTCCACCACGTTAGAGAGTGTCGAACAATCGGTTTTAAAGATATTAATTGAGATATCTTTGTGTAATCCTTGCACCATTGATTCAGCATACAGAGCTGAAGAGGTCGCATGTGAAAACGAGCAAAGGGGATCGCGTCCGATGCAGCAGTCATAAGACCTAGAATTTCCATGCATAAGGCTACCGAAGGGAATGATTGTGACTGAAGGTTTCGACAAGCTGTAATTAATTTTAGACGTCTCTTGTCTGTTAAAGACAGAGTCATGGACACTGAATCCATCTGGAAACACAGAAAGGTTACCCTTGTCTGAGGAATCAATGAACTTTTGGTAAATTGATCCTCCAACCATGATCTTGAAGAAACAACACAAGTCGATTCGTATGAGATTCTGCTAAATGTAAAGACTGAGCAAGTACCAAGATATCGTCCAAATAAGGAAATACCACAATACCCTGTTCTCTGATTACAGACAGAAGGGCACCGAGAACCTTTGTAAAAATTCTTGGAGCTGTAGCTAGGCCAAACGGCAGAGCCACAAACTGGTAATGCTTGTCCAGAAAAGAGAATCTCAGGAACTGATAATGATCTGGATGAATCGGAATATGCAGATATGCATCCTGTAAATCTATTGTGGACATATAATTCCCTTGCTGAACAAAAGGCAGAATAGTCCTTATAGTTACCATTTTGAACGTTGGTATCCTTACATAACGATTCAATATTTTTAGATCCAGAACTGGTCTGAAGGAATTCTCCTTCTTTGGTACAATGAAGAGATTTGAATAAAACCCCATCCCCTGTTCCGGAACTGGAACTGGCATAATTACTCCAGTCAACTCTAGATCTGAAACACAATTCAGAAATGCTTGAGCTTTTACTGGGATTTACTGGGACACCGGGAAAGAAAAAATCTCTTTGCAGGAGGTCTCATCTTGAAACCAATTCTGTACCCTTCTGAAACAATGTTCTGAATCCAAGGATTGTGAACAGAATTGATCCAAATTTCCTTGAAAAAAACGTAACCTGCCCCCTACCAGCTGAGCTGGAATGAGGGCCGCACCTTCATGTGGACTTAGAAGCAGGCTTTGCCTTTCTAGCTGGCTTGGATTTATTCCAGACTGGAGATGGTTTCCAAACTGAAACTGCTCCTGAGGATGAAGGATCAGGCTTTTGTTCTTTGTTGAAACGAAAGGAACGAAAACGATTATTAGCCCTGTTTTTACCTTTAGATTTTTTATCCTGTGGTAAAAAAGTTCCTTTCCCACCAGTAACAGTTGAAATAATAGAATCCAACTGAGAACCAAATAATTTGTTACCCTGGAAAGAAATAGAAAGTAGAGTTGATTTAGAAGCCATATCAGCATTCCAAGTTTTAAGCCATAAAGCTCTTCTAGCTAAAATAGCTAGAGACATAAACCTGACATCAACTCTGATAATATCAAAAATGGCATCACAGATAAAATTATTAGCATGCTGAAGAAGAATAATAATATCATGAGAATCATGATGTGTTACTTGTTGCGCTAAAGTTTCCAACCAAAAAGTTGAAGCTGCAGCAACATCAGCCAAAGATATAGCAGGTCTAAGAAGATTACCTGAACACAGATAAGCTTTTCTTAGAAAGGATTCAATTTTCCTATCTAAAGGATCCTTAAACGAAGTACCATCTGACGTAGGAATAGTAGTACGTTTAGCAAGGGTAGAAATAGCCCCATCAACTTTAGGGATTTTGTCCCAAAATTCTAATCTGTCCGACGGCACAGGATATAATTGCTTAAAACGTTTAGAAGGAGTAAATGAATTACCCAATTTATCCCATTCTTTGGAAATTACTGCAGAAATAGCATTAGGAACAGGAAAAACTTCTGGAATAACCACAGGAGCTTTAAATACCTTATCCAAACGTTTAGAATTAGTATCAAGAGGACCAGAATCCTCTATTTCTAAAGCAATTAGTACTTATTTAAGTAAAGAACGAATAAATTCCATTTTAAATAAATATGAAGATTTATCAGCATCAACCTCTGAGACAGAATCCTCTGAACCAGAAGAGTCATCAGAATCAGAATGATGATGTTCATTTAAAAATTCATCTGTAGGGAGAGAAGTTTTAAAAGATTTTTTACGTTTACTAGAAGGAGAAATAACAGACATAGCCTTCTTTATGGATTCAGAAACAAAATCTCTTATGTTATCAGGAACATTCTGCACCTTAGATGTTGAAGGAACTGCAACAGGCAATGGTACTTTACTAAAGGAAATATTATCTGCATTAACAAGTTTGTCATGACAATCAATACAAACAACAGCCGGAGGAATAGCTACCAAAAATTTACAGCAGATACACTTAGCTTTGGTAGATCCAGCACTAGACAGCGATTTTCCTGTAGTATCTTCTGACTCAGATGCAACGTGAGACATCTTGCAATATGTAAGAGAAAAAACAACATATAAAGCAAAATTGATCAAATTCCTTAAATGACAGTTTCAGGAATGGGAAAGAATGCCAAGAACAAGCTTCTAGCAACCAGAAGCAATAAAAAATGAGACTTAAATAATGTGGAGATAAAAGCGACGCCCATATTTTTTAGCGCCAAATCAGACGCCCACATTATTTGGCGCCTAAATGCTTTTGGCGCCAAAATGACGCCACATCCGGAACGCCGACATCTTTGGCGCAAAATAACGTCAAAAAAATGACGCAACTTCCGGCGACACGTATGACGCCGGAAACGGAAAAGAATTTTTGCGCCAAAAAGTCCGCGCCAAGAATGACGCAATAAAATGAAGCATTTTCAGCCCCCGCGAGCCTAACAGCCCACAGGGAAAAAAGTGTCAAATTTTTGAAGGTAAGAAAAAAAAAAAAGATTAATTCAAATGCATTATCCCAAATATGAAACTGACTGTCTGAAAAATAAGGAAAGTTGAACATTCTGAGTCAAGGCAAATAAATGTTTGAATACATATATTTAGAACTTTATAAACAAAGTGCCCAACCATAGCTTAGAGTGTCACAGAAAATAAGATTTACTTACCCCAGGACACTCATCTACATGTTTGTAGAAAGCCAAACCAGTACTGAAACGAGAATCAGCAGAGGTAATGGTATATATAAGAGTATATCGTCGATCTGAAAAGGGAGGTAAGAGATGAATCTCTACGACCTATAACAGAGAACCTATGAAATAGACCCCGTAGAAGGAGATCACTGCATTCAAATAGGCAATACTCTCTTCACATCCCTCTGACATTCACTGCACGCTGAGAGGAAAACCGGGCTCCAACTTGCTGCGGAGCGCATATCAACGTAGAATCTAGCACAAACTTACTTCACCACCTCCATCGGAGGCAAAGTTTGTAAAACTGAATTGTGGGTGTGGTGAGGGGTGTATTTATAGGCATTTTGAGGTTTGGGAAACTTTGCCCCTCCTGGTAGGAATGTATATCCCATACGTCACTAGCTCATGGACTCTTGCTAATTACATGAAAGAAACATAAGCCAGATTGAAGGACCAAGGCGCTGCTAGAGCATCTATTAATACCGCCTTGGGGTCCCGGGAACTGGACCCGTAGAGAGGAAGTATGGCGTTCTGACGGGACGCCATCAGATCCAACTCTGGAGTGCCCCATAGCTGAGTCAGCTCCCCCGGGTAAAAAGTTTGACGACTTAGAAATTCCGCCTCCCAGTTGTCTACTCCTGGGATGTGAATTGCTGAGAGATGGCAGGAGTGACCCTCCGCCCACCTGATTATTTTGGTTACTTCCGTCATTGCTAGGGAACTCTTTGTTCCCCCCTGATGAATGACGTAAGCTACAGTCGTGATGTTGTCCGACTGAAACCTGATGAATTTTGGCCACAGCTAGTTGAGGCCATGCCTGAAGAGCGTTGAATATCGCCCTCAGTTCCAGAATGTTTATCGGGAGAAGCGTTTCTTCCCGAGACCATAAGCCTTGAGCTTTCAGGGAGTCCCAGACCGCACCCCAGCCTAACAGACTGGCGTCGGTCGTTACAATGATCCACTCTGGCCTGCGGAAACATATTCCCTGAGACAGGTGATCCTGAGACAACCACCAGATAAGAGAATCTATGGTCTCCTGGTCCAACTGAATTTGAGGAGACAAATCTGCATAATCCCCATTCCACTGTTTGAGCATGCATAGTTGCAGTGGTCTGAGGTGTATCCGAGCAAAAGGGACTATGTCCATTGCGGCTACCATTAATCCGATTGTCTCCATGCACTGAGCTACAGATGGCCGGGGAATGGAATGAAGAACTCGGCAAGTAGTTAAGAGTTTTAACTTTCTGACCTCCGTCAGAAATATTTTCATTTCTACCGAGTCTATTAGAGTCCCTAGGAAGGGAACCCTTGTGAGAGGGGAAAGCGAACTCTTTTTGATGTTCACCTTCCACCCATGAGACTTCAGAAAGGACAATACAATCTTCGTGTGAGACTTCGCTCTTTGGAAAGACGGCTCCTGAATTAAGATGTCGTCTAGGTAAGGCGCCACTGCTATGCCCCGCGGTCTTAGAACCGCCAGGAGGGACCCTAGCACCTTTGTGAAAATTCTGGGAGCAGTGGCTAAGCCGAAGGGAAGAGCCACAAACTGGTAATGCTTGTCCAGAAAAGCGAACCGGAGAAACAGGTGATGATCTTTGTGGATAGGAATGTGTAGGTATGCATTATTTAGATCCAAGGTAGTCATATATTGACCTTCCTGGATCATTAATAAGATTGTCCGAATGGTCTCCATTTTGAATGATGGGACTCTGAGGAATCTGTTTAGAATTTTTAGATCCAGGATGGGTCTGAAAGTTCCCTCTTTTTTGGGAACCACAAACAGGTTTGAGTAAAAACCCAACCCTTGTTCCGTAATTGGAACTGGGTGGATCACTCCCATTGTATGTAGATCTTCTACACAGCGTAAAAACGCATCTTTCTTTGTCTGATCTGTAGACAGACAAGAAATGTGGAACCTTCCCCTTGGAGGAGAGCCCTTGAATTCTAGAAGACATCCCTTGGATACAATATCTAATGCCCAAGGATCGTGTACATCTCTTGCCCAGGCCTGAGCGAAGAGAGAGAGTCTGCCCCCTACTAGATCCGGTCACGGATCGGGGGCTACCCCTTCATGCCGTCTTGGTGGCAGCTGCAGGCTTTACCCTTATTCCAGCCCTGGTAAGGTTTCCAGGTTGCCTTGGGCTGTGAAGCGTTACCCTCTTGCTTTGCAGCCGGAGAGGGTGAAGCGGGGCCGCTCCTGAAATTACGAAAGGAACGAAAATTAGCTTTGTTCTTTGTCTTAAAGGACTTGTCCTGAGGGAGAGCATGGCCTTTTTCCCCGGTGATTTCTGAAATAATCTCTTTCAATTCAGGCCCGAAGAGGGTCTTTCCTTTGAAAGGGATGTTCAAAAGCTTGGTTTTAGACGACACATCGGCCGACCAGGACTTTAGCCATAGCGCCCTGCACGCCAAAATGGCGAAACCTGAATTTTTTGCCGCTAACTTAGCTATTTGGAAAGCGGCGTCAGTGATAAAAGAATTAGCTAGCTTTAGAGCCTTAATTCTATCCATAATTTCCTCATAAGAGGTCTCCGTCTGGAGCGAGTCTTCCAGCGCCTCAAACCAGAAAGCAGCTGCAGTAGTTACAGGAATAATGCAGGCAATAGGTTGGAGAAGAAAACCTTGTTGAACAAAAATTTTCTTAAGTAAACCCTCTAACTTCTTATCCATAGGGTCTTTAAAAGCACAACTGTCTTCAATTGGTATGGTTGTGCGTTTAGCAAGTGAAGAAACAGCCCCCTCCACCTTAGGGACCATCTGCCACGAGTCCCACACGGGGTCAGATATGGGGAACATTTTCTTAAAAACAGGAGGGGGAACAAAGGGAACACCTGGTCTATCCCACTCCCTAGTAAAGATATCGGCAATCCTCTTAGGCAGTGATTTTTAACCTTTTTTTTGCCGTGGCACACTTTTTTACATTAAAAAATCCTGTGGCACACCACCATCCCAAAATTTTAAAAAAATCACACATTGTAGCCTAATGCAGCATATATGTATACACATACACACAAACACACACATACTGTATGTATTGTGCTGTTATGCCATGCCTCCTACAAACTACCCCTGCACTGGGAGTAAAAAACAAGCAAAGTTTAAAAAAATATGTCACACTGTTGTCAGTCTGCCGTGGCACACCTGAGGATCTCTCACAGCACACTAGTGTGCCACGGCACACTGGTTGAAAAACACTGCTCTTAGGGACCAGAAACGCATCAGTGTAAACAGGGACCTCTAGGTACTTGTCCATTTTACACAATTTCTCTGGGATCACCAAAGGGTCGCAGTCATCCAGAGTAGCTAATACCTCCCTGAGAAAAACGCGGAGGTGTTCTAGTTTAAATTTAAAAGCCAATGTATCTGAATCTGTCTGAGGAGGAACCCTTCCTGAATCAGAGACTTCTCCCTCAGACATCAAATCCCTCGCTCCCACTTCAGAGCGTTGTGAGGGTATATCGGATAAGGCTACCAAAGCGTCAGAATGCTCATAATCTGTTCTTAAAACAGAGCTATCACGCTTTGCAGGTAACACGGGCAGTTTAGATAAGAAGGCTGTAAGAGAATTATCCATGACTGCCGCTAAGTCTTGTAATGTAAAAGGGTTAGACGCACTAGAGGTACTAGGCGTGATTGCGCGGGCGTAACTGGTTGTGACACTTGGGGAGAGGCAGACGGGCTACCCTCGTTACCTTCAGTCTGAGAATCATCTTGGGCCACATTTTTAAGTGCAACAATATGATCTTTAAAGTGTATAGACATATCAGTACAAGTGGGACACATTCTGAGAGGGGGTTCCACCATGGCTTCTAAACACATTGAACAAGGATTTTCCTTGGTGTCAGACATGTTTAACAGACTAGTAGTATACACAAACAGGCTTGGAAATCACTTTAATCAAATAAAAAACACAATTTGAAAAAACGTTACTGTGCCTTTAAGAGGTAAAAAGGGCACACAATTTTGCAAAACAGTGCAAAATGCAGCAATCCTTTTGAAATTTTCACAGTATGTACCTAAAGCCTTAGTAAGATTGCACCACTAGTATCAAAATGATTAACCCCTTAATGCCCAAACCGGAGCAGCCTAAAGCCAACACCCGGTTAAAATTACTACAGCACCTTGCCACACCTGCCCTTAGGGATCAGATTTGGGGGAATATAGCTTCTTTTAGGCCCTCAAACAGCAGCAGGATCCTCCATGTGAAGCAGCTTGAACTTATATGCAATTCTAACTGCGCATCTGAGGCACAAAATTAGGCTCCTCCCACTCTACTCCGGAGCTGTGAGGCTTAAGAAATCACTCCTAAGTGAATAAAAAATAGCCATGTGGGTAATAACCCCAGAAAGAACCCAAAAGGACGTGTCTTACAAACGATATTTTCCTTAAACAATCGATTGCCCTGAATTAGTGTCAACCAGCATAATTAGCCCTGTTATGTAAGCATTCAATTCCTTACTAAGTCTGTGAACATAGCTTACCCTCCCCCTCATGGGGATATTGTCAGTCTCTTCTAGCATTATCTCAGTCTTGTCTAGAAATAAATGACTGAACAAACCTTATTGCAGACTACCCTGCAAACCGTTCCCCCCAGCTGAAGTTTTCTGGTACTCCTCAGTCCTGTGTGGGAACAGCAGTGGATTTTAGTTACAACATGCTAAAATCATTTTCCTCTCAGCAGAAATCTTCATCACTTTTCTGCTAGAGAGTAAATAGTACAAACCGCTACCATTTAAAATAACAAACTTTTGATTGAAGATAATAAAAACTACAATTCTAACACCACATTCACTTTACCCTCCCGAGAGAGACCCTAGTGCTTAGAACCGTCAAAGAGAATGACTGGGGGGTGGAGCTAGAGGGGGAGCTCTATGGACAGCTCTGCTGTGTGCTCTCTTTGCCACTTCCTGTAGGGAAGGAGAATATCCCACAAGTAAAGGATGAATCCGTGGACTGGATACACCTTACAAGAGAAATAAAATTTATATGCATTTTCCCAAAAAAATGAAACTGACAGTCTGAATGAAGGAATACAGATTATCCTGAATCATGGCAAATATAAGTTTAAACACATATATTTAGAACTTTACATATAAAGTGCCCAACCATAGCTTTGAGTGTCATAAATAGAAATAAGATTTACTTACCCTAAGACACTCATCTACATATAGTAGATAGCCAAACCAGTACTGAAACGAGAATCAGTAGAGGTAATGGTATATAAGAGTATATCGTCGATCTGAAAAGGGAGGTAGGAGAAGAAATCTCTATGACCGATAACAGAAAACCTATGAAATAGATCCCCTAGAGGAAGACCATGGTATTCAAATAGGCAATACTCTCTTCACATCTCTCTGACATTCACTGCACTCTGAGAGGAAAACCGGGCTTCAGCCTGCTGCAAAGCGCATATCAACGTAGAATCTAGCACAAACTTACTTCACCACCTCCATGGGAGGTAAAGTTTGTAAAACTGAATTGTGGGTGTGGTGAGGGGTGTATTTATAGGCATTTTAAGGTTTGGGAAACTTTGCCCCTCCTGGTAGGAATGTATATCCCATACGTCACTAGCTCATGGACTCTTGCTAATTACATGAAAGAAAAGTTTCCAATTTACTTCTATTATCAAATGTGCTTATTATTTTCCTTGTTGAACAGACACCTAGGTAGGTAGCATGTACATTTTTTAAATGGTGCTCTGCGTGAAACACAAAAGAAGCATTTGAGTTTTATATCCCTTTGAGGAGTTAAAAGGGCATAAAACCCCAAATATTTATTTCATTATTGAGACAAAGTTCACAATGTTAAATAATATTCTAATTTAGTTCTATAATATATGTGCTTCATTCTCTTGGTATCCTTTGTTGAAAGACCAGCAAGGCGAGGTGAGCCAATGGCAAGTCATATCAGTGCAGCACCAATCAGCAACTAGCTTCCAGAAGTGCAATACTACTGCTAAGCCTACATAGGTATGTTTTTAAACAAAGAATAACAAGAGAATGAAGCTAATGTAAAAATTGGTGTTTTATGTCCCTTATATCACTTTAAGGTAAACAGTAATCAGCTACAGGCAAACTGTATAAATATGGGTTGCTATCTTCTTTATCTGTACAAATAAATAAAAACAAAATGATGCTTACCCGATAATTTAATTTCTATCTGTGGGAGGAGAGTGCACTGCTTCATTCATTACTTGTGGGAATTAAGAACCTGGCCACCAGGAGGAGGCAAAGACACCACAGCCAAAGGCTTAAATACCTCCCCCAATTATTCTGCCAAGGGAACAAGGAACAGTAGGAGAAATATCAGGGTATAAATGGTGCCAGAAGAATAAAAATAAATTTAGGTCCGCCACCAGAGAAACGGGCAGGGGCAGTGGACTCTCCTCCTACAGATGGAAATGAAATTATCAGTTAAGCATAATTTATGTTTTCCATCTTAATGGGAGGAGAGTCCACTGCTTCAATCATTACTTGTGGGACAGTGGGAACAAATACCCAGCTCTAGAGGACACTGAATGAAAAAAACGGGAGGGCAAAAGGAGGCGGACCCTAAACTGAGGGCACCACAGTCTGCAGAACCTTTCTCCCAAAAGCTGCGTCCGCCAAAGTAAAAACATCAAATGTAAAAAACTTTGCAAAAGTATGTAAGGAAGACCAAGTGGCCGCCTTACAAATCTGCTCCATAGGAGGCCTCATTCTTAAAGGCCCAAGGAGAGACCATAGCTCTAGTTGAGTGAGCCGTAATCCTCTAAGGAGGCTCGTGTCCCGCTGTCTCATATGCCAGACAGATCCTACTCCTCAACCAACAGGATAAAAAAGCAGCAGAGGCCCTTTGTCCCCTGCGTTAACCTGAATACACAACCAATAAGGACGAAGTCTGTCTGAACTCCTTCGTGGCCTGAAGATAAAACTTCAAAGCCCGAACCACATCCAGATTATGAAGTAACCTTTCCTTTGAAGGGGTTAGGACACAAAGAAGGAACTACTATTTCCTAATTGATGTTACGACTCGACACCACCTTGGGTAGGAATCCCAATCCAGTGTGAAGAACAGCATTATTGTCGTGAAAAACTAAGTAGGGAGAGGCTTACATTGCAAGGCCGCCAACTCAGAGAGACTCTGCGTGCCAATGCAATAGCCAATATGAATAGGACTTTCCATGAAAGAATCTTAATGTCATAGGCTCAAACGGAGCCCTCTGCAAAACCTTAAGAATCAAGTTTAAGCCAAATTCCTAAAGACAGGCTTGGTCCTTACCAGAGCCTGAACAAAGGACTGAATGTCAGGAAGCTCCACAAGCTTCTTATGCAACAGTACACATTAAGCTGAAATCTGTCCCCTTAGGGAACTGGCGGCAAGACCCTTATCCAGCCTGTCCTGGAGAAAGGCCAAAATCCTGGATACCCTGATTTTGTGCCAAGGGTATCCTCGTTCCTCACAACAGGACAAGTAGGCCCTTCACACCTTGTGGTAGATGCGTCGAGTGACCGGCTTCCTGGCCTGAACGAGAGTGTCAATCACTCTTTCCGAAAATCCTCTCTTAGCTAAAACTAGACGTTCAATCTCCACACAGTCAGCATCAGAGAATCGAGTTTTTGATGTAGAAAATAACCTTGAACCAGCAGTTCCCTGCGACAAGGTAACCTCCACGGCGGAGACAATGACATTCCTACCAGATCCGCAAACCACATCCTCCGCGGCCACGACGGAGCAATCAGAATAGCAGAAGCTTTCTCCTGCTTGATGCGGGCCACTACACAAGGTAGAAGAGGCAACGTTGGAAATATGTACATTAGGTTGAAGTCCCAGGGTATCGCCAAGGCATCTATCAGATCCGCCTGGGGATCCCTGGATAGCGACCAGTATCTGGGTAGCTTGCAATTGAGTCTAGACGCCATGAGATCTATCTTCGGAGTTGCAGATCTCCGCGAACACCTCGGGATGAAGAGACCATTCCCCTAGATGAAGCGTCTGTCTGCTCAGAAAATCCGCTTCCCAGTTGTCCACACACACAATGTGGATCGCTGAGAGCGAACAATTGTGAGTCTCTGCCCATTCCAGAATCCGAGATACTTCCCTCATGGCTAGGGAACTTCTCGCCCCCCCCCACCGATGGTTTATTTAAGCCACAGAGAATCTGATGAATCGGGACGACCCCAGGAGGGGCCAAGCCCTCAGAGCGTTGAATATCGCTTGAGTTCCAGAATATTTATAGGTAGACTCGACTCCTCATGTCCATCTACCCTGTGCCTTTCTGACACCGCAAACAGCTCCCCATCCTGATGGACTTGCATCCATGGTCACAATCTCCCAGGATGGTCTCAAGAAGCAAGTCCCCTGTGACAGCTGCCCCAGTCAGGTCCACCAAGATAGGGACTCCCTCACCGGTCCGTCCAGAGATATCTGTTGGGACAGATCTGAATGATCGCCGTTCCAATGTCTCAACATGCACAGCTGAAGAGGTCTGAGATGAAACCTGGCGAATGGAATGACATCTATGCTGGATACCATGAGCCCGATCACCTCCATACACCTAGCCACAGATGTCCTGGAGAATGTCTGAAGAGCTAGACAGTTGGACGCAAGTTTGCAACTTCTCTGATCTGTCAAGAATATCTTCATGACTGAAGAATTTATTCTCCTACCCAGGAATTCCACCCTGTTGCTGGGGACCAATGAACGCTTTCCATCGTTTATCTTCCACCCGTGGGACCAAAAGAGAAGAGATATTAAGTGATCCTCCACAAGACTGTAGGACAGAGCCTGGACCAGGATATCGTCCAGATAAAGTGCCACTGCAATCCCCCTGGCTCTTGCTACCGTGAGTAGACCTTCGAGAACCTTTGTAAAGATTCTTGGGGCAGCCGCCAGACCAAACGGAAGGGCTACAAATTGAAAGTGCTGATCCAGTAAGGCGAACCTTAGAAACCTGAAGTGATCCCTGTGGATTGGAACATGGAGGTAAGCGTCCTTCAGGTCTATAGTTGTCATGAATTGCCCCTCCTGAACCAGGGGCAAAATTGACCTGATAGTCTCCATTTTGAACGATGGAACTGACAAAAACTTGTTTAAGGCCTTTAGAATCCAGAATTGGACGAAACGTGCCCTCCTTCTTTGGGACTACGAAAAGGTTTGAATAATACCCCAGGCCTCTTTGAGCCGGAGGGACTGGGACGATAACTCAGAGAGATCCCTCACACACCCTAGGAAGGTGTCTCTTTTCTGGCCTTGAAGATATGTTTGACAGGAGGAGTCTGCCCCTACATGATCCGAGGATCGATCGGGGGCCGCCCTTCATGCCGACTTTGACTCGGCTGGGTTCTTATTCTTCTTGGACTTGTTCCAAGCTTTAGCTGGTTTCCAAGATCCCTTGGACTGTTCAGACTTTGCAGCAGGCTGCTGGCGCTGAGACTTGTCCGAACGAAAGGGAAGAAAAGTAGACCTCCTTAGGTTTAGCCTTCTTATCCTGAGGCAAGGAGGCATCCTTGCCACCCGTGACCGTAGATTTGATGGAATCCAGGCCCGGGCCAAACAAAACTTTTCCCTGGAAACAGAAGGGAAAGCAGTCGAGACTTAGAAGTCATGGCAGCAGACCACGACTTTAGCCACAGAGCCCTGCGGGCTAAAACAGAAAAACCTTAGCATTCAGGCAAATAATCTGCTAGTTAGCATCACAAATGAACGAATGCGCTACCCTTAAGGCCTTGATTTGTTCTAGAATCTCATCGAGAGGAGTCTCCACCTCGACCATTGCTGATAGAGCGTCACACCAGTAGGTAGCCACACCAGCCACCGTAGCGACCGCCGGTTAAAAAACGGAACCCTGTGAGTTGGAACATCTTCCGCAACATGGACTTCATCTTTTTATCCATGGGTTCCTTGAAAGAGGAGCTATCCTCTAGTGGAATAGTCGTTCTCTTAGCAAGCGTGGAGATAACACCATCCACTTTAGGGACGGTTCCCCACAGTTCAAGCTGTGCTTCCGGAACGGGGAATAGCTTTTTAAAAGAAGTATAGGGGGAAAAAAGACAAGCCAAGTTTCTCCCATTCACTCTTAATAATGTTAGCCATTTTGAAAGGAAACGGGAAGGCCTGGGGCACTACCCTGTCCTTGTAAACCCTGTCAAGTTTAGGGATCGAAGGTTCCTCTGGTAGTTTCGGTTCCGGAACCTCCAACGTAGCAAGCAACTCTTTCAGCAGAAAGCACAAATGCTCCATTTCAAATTTAAGATCTGGTTCCTCCGTGGACGGAGGCTTAGAAGCAGCCGATTCCAACCACAGAGGCAACATCCTCCAATAAGTCGGAGTTGTCCTCCTCGGCGGATAATCTATCTGAGAAATCCAGCAGTTGAAGACCCCTGCCATACCTTCCACTTGCGCTTAGTAGGATGAGTCATTGCATTAATGGCAGCAGAAACCGCCGTCTGTAACTGATCGGCGAAGTCTGACGGCCAAAGGGCCCCTCCCGCAGGAGGATTAGTAGTGCCCTGGGGAACTGCCTGTGTATTCGGAGATAATTGCAGGGAACGCACCTCGCGGGGCGGAGAACCCTCTGAGGTGGACGGCTCAGTCGTACTAAATATTTTATTCTTTTTAGATAAAGTAATATTGTCAAAGCATGTGGAACAGAGTTGAGCAGGCGGTTCAACTGGAACCTCTTCACAATATACACAGTTAATAGGTTTAGATAAAGAGTGAGTATCCTCCAACATATCAGAGTCCTCCATAGCTTGCAACTTTATTGCGGACTTGATAAAAAGTTAAATGGCACCTTTATATCCCAACGGCTGGGGCACTCACCATCTCCTATGACCCTGACTACAAGAAACAGCTTTCGTCTCCTCCGAAACGCAGATCGAGAAAGAGGAAGTTACAGAGGCCACACCAGGTCACATGGAGTGCCATGCGGGACCGCCCCTGCACTCGAGAGAAAAACGTGCCAAACCACCCCCCAAAAAACGCCTCAATCTCTCGCTAAGTGAACTGACTGTTCCACACTGACAGAGCCTCATCTCACACAAATGCAGCAGAAACACAATAAACAATATAATGTACCATAAAATCCCCCCTGTTCAATAACCCCCTTCTGAGGGTATTACCCTAGTTTCTATAAAGATAAAGGAACCACACTGTGACCCTGTCTTCTAACGTTATCAAATATATATAAATGAAACTATCTTACCAGAATCAAGCAGTGGAACAGGAACACAGCCTTTCAAGTGTGACAGGGTAGTAGCATCGCTACTGACATAGACTTGAGAGAAGAAAAGCAGGCAGTGAAACTCATCAATGTTGATTGCTAATGGAGCTGTTAATCTGAGTCGGCATGGGTTTGCAGAAAGACTCTCCCCTGCATCTCCGGACTCTAACTTTCATCCATGCTCTCACTGAGAGGCTGACAGGGCTATTTAAAACTCCAGTCCCATTTCGAAGAGTACTACCCTCCATAAGAGACTACTCCGAATCTCCCGACACTTCTCTGCCAACCTCCTGTGATGAAAGACAAAGAATGATTGGGGGATGAGGGGAGTGGGGGAGGTATTTAAGCCTTTGGATGGGGTGTCTTTGCCTCCTCCTGGTGGTCAGGTTCTTAATTCCCACAAGCAATGAATGAAGCAGTGGACTCCCATTAAGATGGAAATACATTTTTAAAAAAATGTCATACTCCAAGACAAAAACTATAGAGCCACCATTTCATGAATACAATATCACTAGATCAAAAGGAGTTACATGGAGACATTCCACAGGCTAAAAGCCTAGAGTATCCTGGGGGTGGGGAAGAGAAATTAAGTAAAAGGAGGGAAAAAAGAAGCAGGAGAAGATAGAATTAGCCAGGAAGTCTGTAATAATAGAGCAAAGAAGAGGAAGACTATGAGGCAGGCAGTTAGGCAGTGAGGAAGAGGCAGGCAGTTAGGCAGTGAGGAAGAGGCAGGCAGTTAGGCAGTGAGGAAGAGGCAGGCAGTTAGGCAGTGAGGAAGAGGCAGGCAGTTAGGCAGTGAGGAAGAGGCAGGCAGTTAGGCAGTGAGGAAGAGGCAGGCAGTTAGGCAGTGAGGAAGAGGCAGGCAGTTAGGCAGTGAGGAAGAGGCAGGCAGTTAGGCAGTGAGGAAGAGGCAGGCAGTTAGGCAGTGAGGAAGAGGCAGGCAGTTAGGCAGTGAGGAAGAGGCAGGCAGTTAGGCAGTGAGGAAGAGGCAGGCAGTTAGGCAGTGAGGAAGAGGCAGGCAGTTAGGCAGTGAGGAAGAGGCAGGCTGTTAGGCAGTGAGGAAGAGGCAGGCTGTTAGGCAGTGAGGAAGAGGCAGGCTGTTAGGCAGTGAGGAAGAGGCAGGCTGTTAGGCAGTGAGGAAGAGGCAGGCTGTTAGGCAGTGAGGAAGAGGCAGGCTGTTAGGCAGTGAGGAACAGGCAGGCTGTTAGGCAGTGAGGAACAGGCAGGCTGTTAGGCAGTGAGGAAGAGGCAGGCTGTTAGGCAGTGAGGAAGAGGCAGGCTGTTAGGCAGTGAGGAAGAGGCAGGCTGTTAGGCAGTGAGGAAGAGGCAGGCTGTTAGGCAGTGAGGAAGAGGGTGGCTATTAGGTATTGTGGAAGAGGGTGGCTATTAGGTAGTGTGGAAGAGGGTGGCTATTAGGTAGTGAGGAAGAGGCAGGCTATTAGGTATTAAGGAATAGGCAGGCTATTAGGTACTAAAGAAGAGGCAGGCTATTAGGTAGTGAGGAAGAGGCAGGCTATTAGGTAATGAGGAAGAGGCAGGCTATTAGGTAGTGAGGAAGAGGCAGGCAATAAATATTAGGAAGTGAGGAAGAGGCAGGCTATTAGGTAGTGAGGAAGAGGGTGGCTATTAGGTAGTGAGGAAGAGGTCAGCTATTAGGTAGTGAGGAAGAGGTCGGCTATTAGGTTGTAAGGAAGAGACTAGCTATTAGTTAGTGAGGAAGAGGAAGGCAATAAATATTAGGTAGTGAGGAAGAGGCAGGCTATTAGGTAGTGAGGAAGAGGGTGGCTATTAGGTAGTGAGGAAGAGGCAGGCTATTAGGTTGTAAGGAAGAGACTAGCTATTAGGTAGTGAGGAAGAGGCAGGCAATAAATATTAGGTAGTGAGGAAGAGGTCAGCTATTAGGTAGTGAGGAAGAGGTCGGCTATTAGGTAGTGAGGAAGAGGCTGGCTATTAGGTAGTAAGGAAGAGGCAGGCTATAAGGTAGTAAGGAAAAGGCAGGCAATTAGGTAAGGAAGAGGCAGGCTATTAGGTAGTGAGGAAGAGGCAGGCTATAAGGTAGAGGTAGTGAGGAAGAGGCTGGCTATTAGGTAGTAAGGAAGAGGCAGGCTATAAGGTAGTAAGGAAAAGGCAGGCAATTAGGTAAGGAAGAGGCAGGCTATTGGGTAGTGAGAAAGAGGCAGGCTATTAGGTAGTAAGGAAGAGGCAGGCTATTAGGTAGTAAGGAAGAGGCAGGCTATAAGGTAGTAAGGAAGAGGCAGGCTATAAGGTAGTAAGGAAGAGGCAGGCAATTAGTTAAGGAAGAGGCAGGCAATTAGGTAAGGAGGAGGCAGGTAATTAGGTAAGTAAGAGGCAGGCTATTAGGTAGTGAGGAAGAGGCAGGCTATTAGGTAGTGAGGAAGAGGCAGGCTACTAGGTAATAAGGAAGAGGCCGGCTATTAGGTAGTGAGGAAGAGGGTGGCTATTGGGTAGTGAGGAAGAGACAGGCTATAAGGTAGTGAGGAAGAGGCAGGCTATATGGTAGTGAGGAAGAGGCAGGCTATAAGGTAGTGAGGAATAGGCAGGCTATTAGGTAATAAGGAAGAGGCAGGCTATTAGGAAGTGAGGAAGAGGCAGTCTATTAGGAAGTGAGGAAGAGGCAGGCTATTAGGTAGTGAGGAAGAGGCAGGCTATTAGGTAATAAGGAAGAGGCAGGCTATTGGGTAGTGAAGAAGAGGCAGGCTATTAGGTAATAAGGAAGAGGCAGGCTATTGGGTAGTGAGGAAGAGGCAGGCTATTGGGTAGTAAGGAAGAGGCAGGCTATTGGGTAGTAAGGAAGAGGCAGGCTATTAGGTAGTAAGGAAGAGGCAGGCTATTAGGTAGTAAGGAAGAGGCAGGCTATTAGGTAGTAAGGAAGAGGCAGGCAATTAGGTAGTGAGGAAGAGGCAGGCTATTGGGTAGTAAGGAAGAGGCAGGCAATTAGGTAGTGAGGAAGAGGCAGGCTATTGGGTAGTAAGGAAGAGGCAGGCTATTAGGTAGTAAGGAAGAGGCAGGCTATTGAGTAGTGAGGAAGAGGCAGGCTATTAGGTAGTAAGGAAGAGGCAGGCTATTAGGTAGTAAGGAAGAGGCAGGCTATTAGGTAGAAAGGAAGAGGCAGGCTATTAGGTAGTAAGGAAGAGGCAGGCTATTAGGTAGTAAGGAAGAGGCAAGCTATTAGGTAGTAAGGAAGAGGCAGGCAATTAGGTAGTAAGGAAGAGGCAGGCTATTAGGTAGTAAGGAAGAGGCAGGCTATTAGGTAGGGAGGAAGAGGCAGGCTATTGAGTAGTGAGGAAGAGGCAGGCTATTGAGTAGTGAGGAAGAGGCAGGCTATAAGGTAGTGAGGAAGAGGCAGGTTATAAGGTAGTGAGGAAGAGGGTAGCTATTAGGTAGTGAGGAAGTGGCAGGCTATTAGCTAGTGAGGAAGTGGCAGGCTATTAGGTAGTGAGGAAGAGGCAGGCTATAAGGTAGTGAGGAAGAGGTAGGCTATTAGGTAGTAAGGAAGAGGAAGGCTATTAGGAAGTGAGGAAGAGGCAAGCTATTAGGTAATAAGGAAGAGGTTGGATAACAGTAGAGAGGAAAAGTCTGCATGTCAGTTATTAAGTGGGATGTTAAGGCAGATTTAGAGAACAATTGGTTTCTACTTTAATTTACTCACTAAGAATATTTAGCACAGAATCCTTCCTGAACATCACCAGGTTCCCCATCATAACGTGGCAGACAAGCTCCTGCAACTGGATAGAGATACAGGATAAGATCAGAGTCTTAGAAGAGTTATTAAAAATACTGAAAACAATACAAACAAGGTATCTGGCTACAAGAATTTAGTGAGCACAAGAGTTATATCTTGTGTTAGATATTCCTTTTACACAACACAATGATCATTCTTCTGTCTGTTTTCGTAGTTTTCTAGACTGCACATGCCTTTCCTCACATTAAAAGCTTCCCAAAAAGTAGGAATGGAAAGTTAATTCTGTTTGTCTAACTTATTTCCAATTATTCAAAAATGGAATCTACTTACAGTTAAACCCCCTACTTCATATCCTGAGTGCACATGAATCATGAGAGAATTCTAGACAGCTAGTTTGCAGATAGCCATTCACTTGGAGACATGCAGAAATTTCAAACAATTCAGCAGGAAAACACACAAGCAAAGAAAGTAGAAAATTATGAAGGAAAACAAAAAACAAAACAAAAAGCAGCATACTAGGTGTAAATGCAAGTATTTTTGTGGTTTCACTTAGCACGTGAAGAAACATAATTTATTTAAGAACTTACCTGATAAATTAATTTCTTTCATATTGGCAAGAGTCCATGAGCTAGTGACATATGGGATATACAATCCTACCAGGAGGGGCAAAGTTTCCCAAACCTCAAAATGCCTATAAATACACCCCTCACCACACCCACAATTCAGTTTAACGAATAGCCAAGTAGTGGGGTGATAAAGAAAGGAGTAAAAAGCATCAACAAAGGAATTTAAAAATAATTGTGCTTTATACAAAAAATCATAACCACCATAAAAAGGGTGGGCCTCGGGGGGCGGAGCCGACCATGGACTGAAATGGCCGCATAGTTTTTAAGCTCTGCAAATCCTAAGTCACAGTTGGGGCATAACACTCTAAATACTCATGCTTTAATTATATAAACAGGCTTTGAAAACTCCTTAAACTCTAAAGCACAAAGAAAGTCACAGAAAGAAAGTGTGAGTATCATAATAGCTCTGCTTCTAACGAAGCGCCAAAACCGCCATACAAAGCACAGCGGTAATCATTTGAAAGAAGTTAAACTTGCCACATTGACAGGACTGTTCGCCGCAACTCAAAACCAGCATCACTCCTAAGGAAAAGTAACTACCCGATCGCTGATCGAGTGAACCGGCATAGCGACTGACCGAGTGCAGAGAAGGAGTGAAGGAGGCGGCCGTCACAACGCCAACGCAGGTCAGAGGTGAGCGCCATATTTAAACAACACAAGCACACAGGCGATCAGCTTTAATTATACTGACCCAGCATATAATTCGGATCTCACAGAGCTGACTGACATTTATATCAGATGGGAAGCCCTTTGCCATAAATAGCGCCGTTTGCACTATAGCTAATAGGAGCTGCTTTAGAGCCAATATATCAGGCATAGCGGCAGGCCCATATTCTATGACCTTGTGGCATGGGACTGGATAAATTAAGCATTAGTGACTAAGACTTATCTTCCCGCAGCAAATACTCAGACAAAGGTTTTCCCAGACAGAGTCTAGCTCATTGGCTCAGTATCAGAGAGGCTTAAGGGAAGGTGAATGCTGTTTTCTCTCTCTTCCACCTAATTAGCCAGTGGCAGTATTTGAAAGATTAAAATATACCCCTGTGAGAGATAAGAGGGCTTATAGCTACATACCCCTATTACATATCTATCATCAAGCTAAGAAACAAATAAATAATTATAAACCTAAAAGGGGAAGAAAAAGAAAAAGTGAGTAGAGGAGGAGGAAGGAAGGAGAAACAAAGAAAAAAAGGAAAGTAGGGGTAAATAGAAGATAATCTGGTTCACACTGCATCCACAAATATAAGCTACATTTTAGTTACAGAGATCCTCTGCACTGGGAGGGAGGATTGCATTGATAGATACCTGCTGAGGCTTCAAATATGGCTTCAAGGAGATCAGTTAAAGGCGACAAAAATATGAAACATAACCCCAATAAGATGAGCATGTTCTTTAAAACGTCACAGGCGTTGACAATGGAGGATGAGGACTCATCTCAGACTCCAGAAGAGGCAGAAATCCAACAGGATATAACAGCGGATACCCCTCTCACAAGAGCTGATTTAAAGGATCTCCCTACGAAAGGTGATTTCACCTCATTCATACAGCAAGTAGGCCGCATGATCAAAGATGGGCTGGCGGAGGTGAGGAAAGAGGTTAATGAGCTGGGAAATAGAGTGGAGTACTTAGA
This sequence comes from Bombina bombina, assembly GCF_027579735.1. NCBI lineage: Eukaryota > Metazoa > Chordata > Amphibia > Anura > Bombinatoridae > Bombina > Bombina bombina. The sequence goes on from NC_069499.1 coordinate 1,369,823,983, forward strand.
GGAACAGACGGAAACACAGACATCAGATATGGATCTAATAAATAGAAAACTATTGGCTCAAGAATCCCAAATATCCTTTCTTCAGGAAAAATTGGAGGACCTGGACAATAGAGGGAGGAGGCAGAATATAAGGATTAGAGGTCTACCAGAAAGAATTACCCCTGAGATTCTGCACACATCCCTCCAGGATTTGTTCAAGTCCATATTAAGAGATCCTGAATATAATGAAATACCACTTGATAGAGCCCACAGGGCATTACGCCCTCAACCCAAAGAGAAGGATCCCCCAAGGGATGTAATCATAAAGTTCCATAAATATCTGGACAAAGAGAGGATAATGAAAGCATCGAGCAGCAATCTATATCTTTCCAGGAGCACCAGCTACAATTTTACTCTGATCTTAGCCCACTCACTCTACAAAACAGAAAAGAAACAAGATTTTTGACACAACACCTTCAAGACAACGGAATCCCTTATAGATGGGGGTTTCCCTTCAGTATCAAAGTGCTGAAAAACAACCGCATGCATGTCTACAAATCTTTAGACGACCTGGAAACCTTTTGTACCCAACTTGGAATACCGCACCCCTCCTTGCCGTCACTACATGAAGCAAAAGCTCCAGAAGAAACCAACCCACTACAGCAAAGACCACGCTGGCAAACAGTCCAGCGAAAGCGCTCAAGAGCCCCTGCTGTAGGTGGCTCATCAGCAGCACAAGATTCTGAGGATAGATGATTTCTCACCCCGTAAGTAGAATACGGATCTTAAGAAGAAACCAAGGGCTTGGAAATTAGTCTTTGGTTCCCCACTGCCTTGAAGAGGAGAACTCTCATCTGCTCAGGTAATACAGTTTATTGTTCCTTATGCTACACTGTTCAGAGCTCTACAGGAATAGGCATTGAGCCTAAATATAACTGACTTTGCAGTGGACTCATGTTCTGCTATTGAACCCAAATTCCATTGTTACTGTTAATGAAAGACCTTGCATTCATAATAAGTTAACAGAGTCACTTGAGATCACTGATTATTTGCCCAGTATGAGTATTTAGTATACTAATAAATAATAAATTTAAAAAAAATAAATAAAAAAAATAAAAATAAAAAATAAAATATATATATATATATATGTGGAAAATAATAAATATTAAAAAAAAAAAAAAAAAAAAAAAACTTAAATATAAAAAGCAAGTGTAATTTTACAACTTTGTTCCCCTAACTGTGTCTAGACCTAAAAAGGTCTGTGGATTCCCCTACCATATTTTTTCTTTTTTCTCTTTTCTCTCTTGTCTTTATTTCTCAATAGAGAAAATGATATGGTTAATTAGATTTATGGTTAAAATGTTCATATTGTTTTACCTGGTTATCAGGTTATGTTTGATTTTTATGTATTGTTGGTCACTACTATATAAGAGGTACTATTGTATGGTCCGCCCGTTAGAGATGACGATTAAGAAAGTGCAAATGCAAACTAAACTCATAGTCAATGTCTTATGATATAAAGCTAATATCACAAAACTGTAAGGGCCTGAACTCCCCTACCAAAAGGTCAATTGCCATGGCATGGTTTAAAAAAATCACAGGGATCGATAGTGTTTCTACAAGAAACCCATTTTCCCAAGCATAGAGAACCAACTCTATATTCCAAATATTACACCCAACAAATTCTTCACTCTAATGTCAGAAAAAAGAATGGGGTAGGCATCTTAATTAGTAAGGACGTCCCTTTCCAAATTTTAGATCAATATTCAGATGAAGAAGGCAGGTTCTTGATATTGGTGGGTACACTATATAACACTCAGCTAACTTTGATGAACATATATGCGCCCAATACAAACCAACAAGCTTTTTATAACAAGGCTCTAACCAAACTGGGAGAAGTTCAGAGAGGGGTAGTGCTGATGGGCGGAGATTTAAATATCACACTGAACCCTCTCATTGACTGCTCCACGGGGAAAAGTCAAATAACCCAGAAAAACAGAACATGTATCACCCAAAGATTGGATACTCTCTTGCTAATGGATGTTTGGAGGTTAAACCACCCCAAAACCCGAAGCTATACCTTCTATTCGCACCCGGGTCATTCTTATTCTAGAATAGATTATTGGCTGCTAGACCATAATAATATAGCTTTGGCCACTGAAGCAGAGATTCAGCCGATATCATGGTCGGACCACGCTTCTATCACCTTAGAACTTAGTTGGCCCTCAATGCCCCAACGCAAATCTATGTGGCGACTAGACCCCACTTTACTACACAACCCACTTATTAAGAATCATATAGGCGAACACATAAAATAATTTTTTCAGCACAACACCTCAGGGGACACAAATAAGGTTAATAACTGGCTAGCACACAAAGCGACTATTAGGGGAGAATTAATTAAACAAAGAGCAACTCTCCGTAAACAAAATGAAAAAGAGTATCAAAAATTATTCTCTAATCTAAAGTCAGCAGAGCAGCGACATAAACTCAACCCCACAAGCGAGGACCTCACGCGGCTGGTATGTGGGGCCAGAGTTGCCTTCCGAACACACTTGCAAAAGGCCGCAAATAATAAAGCATTTTACCTTAAAAAAATGTACTTCCATAATAGCAATAAAGCAGGTACGTGGTTGGCAAAAACCTTAGCAAAAAAGATGTATCAGGCTCACATTTTTGAAATTGACAATGATAGGGGACAGACTGAGACAGAGCCGAAAAAAATAGCGAATGTGTTTGGTGACTATTATGCTAAATTATACAACATTGCAAATCAGGATGAAATAAGAAACTTAGACACCCTTAATCAGTACCTAGATTCGGTAGATACACCTAAAATTTCCACCCAAGAAGCGGATATCCTAGACTCTCCATTCACATTGAAAGAGATCTTAGATGCTATTGAGACACTGCCCAATAATAAAAGCCCAGGCCCAGATGGATTTTCAAACGATTACTATAAAATGTACAAATTACTAATAGCCCCACACCTATTAAAAGCATTCCAACATATAGACGAATTAGGTAGTTTCCCAGCAGAGTGTTTGGAAGCATATATTTCCGTGCTTCCTAAACCAAATAAGCCAGCCAATCAACCAAGCAGTTATAGACCCATATCGCTACTCAACACGGACCTAAAACTCTACGCAAAGATTTTAGCAGGGCGCATTAATAAAATATTACCCCAGATTGTCCACCTGGACCAAGCAGGTTTTGTCCCAGGGAGAGAAGCGAGAGACAACACCATCAGAACACTACAACTAATTGACTATGCTAAAATTAATAAACTAAAAATGGTGATTGTCTCCGCTGACGCAGAAAAAGCGTTCGATCGCTTAAATTGGAGATTACTACAAGCGATATTAAAGAAATTGGGATTTGGGGAAACTATTATAAAAAGAATCTTTAGTTTATATCACAATCCCTCAGCTAAAGTAAAAGCAAATAATATACTCTCAGATAAGTTTTTTATCCAGAATGGAAGCCGACAGGGATGTCCTTTATCCCCTCTTTTATTTGTGTTGAGTATGGAGGTCTTGGCCCATAAAATTAGACAAAACGCGCAAATTTCAGGTATAAAAATAGGGCAAAATGATTATAAACTGTCCCTCTATGCCGACGATGTGTTGCTCACACTGTCTAACCCAATTGAGTCGATCCCAGAGGTGCTTAGGGAGTTTAGGGAGTTCGGAACTTTTTCCAATTTCCTACTAAATGATCAAAAGTCGGAAATTTTGAACATTAATATGTCAAATAAAGAATACTCTGAATTATTAAAGAGATGTCCATTCACCCCTCAAAAAAAGGCTATCAAATATCTGGGGATTTACTTGTCACCTAGACCCAGTATCCTGTTTGAGAAAAACTACCAAAATTTATATAATGAGCTAGCTAAAGAATTAAATAGGTGGAGCGATAAGTCGATCTCATGGTGGGGACGCATACAGGCAGTGAAGATGACTGCATTGCCCAAAATTCTCTATATGCTCCAAACAGTACCAATTGCGCTAACTACCTCATTTCGCGATAAGCTCCAAAAAATGCTAAATAAATATATATGGGGCAAAATTAAACCAAGAATCATTAAGTCCACAATGTATAGACCTACCCAAAATGGAGGGTTAGGACTCCCCAACGTTGAATTATATTATAAAGCGAAATGTCTACAAAAAATATTAGATTGGCATCGAAATGCCGAAAACAAGGCATGGGTAGCGTTAGATTCTCATATTTTGAAATCTCCCTCCCCAGGGGTATTGTGCTGGGTAGAAAGAAAGAGTCGCCCACCGTGGATTAAAGCATATCCACTATATCAACATGTATTCGACATCTGGGACAACACTATAGCCGGCAATAGCGGGATATCGTCCCTTAGATCCCCGATGTCTCCAGTTTCACCTAACGCTGAATTACACGGGGGTTTAGAACAAAAACTTAATATGCAACTTGACTGGGAAATAGGCTACACAACACCCATACACAAATTTTTAACCGGCGGTAAACTTAAGCAGAGAACTGATCTTGGGGAGGTACTGGGGGGTGCCTTCACGAAGTGGTTGAAATATTTTCAACTTCAGCACTTTCTGACCACTTCTCCAGACAGAGAAAAGCTGACTAGACAGCCCACTTTGTTCGAGCAACAGTGTTTGGGTAATCAACCCCTATGTCATACCTTGGCATGGGCTAAGAGGGCATTGTCGCTCAGTGATTTGAATGAAGTTCCTAATTATGTGAGTAGATGGCATAGGGAGCTGGGGAGAGATCTAGATGAAAGGGACTGGAAATTCATAATGCAGAACACCAGAAAATCCTCGACCTCTGCCAGGGCTCTAGAATTAAATTTCAAAATCCTGACGAGGTGGTACCTCACCCCAGCGAGAATCAAGACAATCTACCCGACAGCCTCTGATATGTGCTGGAGGGGGTGCGGTAGTAGGGGCACCATGATACACATCTGGTGGTCCTGCAGTAAGCTACAACCTTTATGGCTAAAAATAGGGGATTATATTAAATCTGTCAGCAACCAAAGCAACGAGTATCAGATCCAACCCACCACAGCATTACTAAACCTACTCCCAAAATGTAAATGCAAAATACGCAGGAAACTAATACAATTAGCTCTAAATACTGCTAAATCCCTGATAGCCACTAACTGGAAGTCACAAACAATCCCCTCATACAGAGAATGGGAAGCGTCAATGGATCGTACGATCCAATTGGAGGAATATGGCTATTTTATAAGAAAAGATATGGAAATGTTTCACAATGTAAAGTTCTATTGGGAAACACGAATGCACACACATTGAGTACTGTATATAATCTAGGAGAAATTCACGGTAATTGGGAGAGGGTAGTCCCTATGGTGACCATGCAGGCACTGCATAAATAAGTATATCCTTACATCGAGACGGGCAAGAGACTCTTTAACTCCTGCATAATCAAGATGACCAATATTTGTTCTGTTTTTGTTTTTCTTTCCTTTTTTAGTGAATTACAATGTACCTAAGATAAATTAAATATAGGATGTTAAGCTATTGTAAAACACAGCATGACATGTTGACTTGTAACCAATGTGATTTGAAATGCATTAACGTGTATTGTTTTATCTTTCATCCAATAAAAAAAACTTTAAAAAAAAAAAAAAAGGGTGGGCCTCATGGACTCTTGCCAATATGAAAGAAATGAATTTATCAGGTAAGTTCTTACATAAATGATGTTTTCTTTCATGTAATTGGCAAGAGTCCATGAGCTAGTGATGTATGGGATATCAAATACCCAAGATGTGGAACTCCACGCAAGAGACACTAGAGAGGGAGGGATAAAAATAAACAAACAGTCATATGCTGAAAAATTAATCCACAACCCAAATATAAGTTATTCTCATGAAGAAAAGAAAAACTTAAAACATCAGCAAAAGAATCAAACTGAAACAACTGCCTGAAGAACTTTTCTAACAAAAACTGCTTCTGAAGAAGCAAATATATTAAAATGGTAGAATTAAGTAAATGTATGTAGAGAAGACCAAATTGCCGCTTGCAAATTTGAACAACTGAAGCTTCATTCTTAAAAGCCCACAAAGTGGCGACTGATCTAGTAGAATGAGCTGAAATTCTCTGAAGCGGGGCCTAACCTGACTCCAATAAGCTTGAAGAATCAAAAAGCTTTAATCAACAAACCAAGGAAATAGCAGAAGTTTTTCTGACCTTTCCTAGGATCAGAAAATATAACAAATAGACTTGAAGTCTTTGTGAAATCTTAGTAGCTTAAATATAACATTTCAAAGCTCTCACCACATCCAAAGAATGAAAAAATCTTTTCCAAAGAATTCATAGGATTAGGACACAAGGAAGGAACAACAATTTCTCTACTAATGTTGTTAGAATTCACAACCTTAGGAAAAAATAGAAATGAAGTCCACAAAAACCGCCTTATCCTGATGAAAAAACAGAAAAGGAGATTTACAAGAAAAAGCAGATAACTCAAACTCTTCTAGCAGAAGAGATGACTAAAAGGAACAATACTTTCCAAGAAAGTAGTTAAATGTCCAAAGAATGCATAGGCTCAATATGGAGGGGCCTGTAAAGCCTACAAAACCAAATTAAGACTCCAAGGAGGAGAGATTGATTTTATGACAGACTGAAATACAAACTAAAGCCTGTACAAACAGCGAATATCAGGAAGTTTAGCAATCTTTCTGTGAATGAAACAGGAAGAGCAGAGATTTGTCCCTTCAAGGAACTTGCAGACAAAACCTTATGCAAACCATCCTGAAGAAACTGAAAAATTCTTGCAACTCTAAAAGAATGCCAAGAGAATTAATGAGAAGAATATCATAAAATGTAGGTCTTCCAAACTCAATAATAAATCTTTTTAGAGACAGATTTACAAGCTTGTAACATAGTATTAATCACTGAGTTAGAGAAACCTCTATGACTTAGCACTAAGCTATCAATTTCCATACCTTTAAATTTAATGATTTGAGATCCTGATGGAAAAACGGACCTTGAGACAGTAGGTGTGGCCTTAACGGAAATAGCCAAGGTTGGCAACTGGACATCTGAACAAGATCCGCATACCAAAACCTGCGGGGCCATGCTGGAGCCACCAGCAACACAAACGATTGTTCCATGATGATTCTGGAAATCACTCTTGGAGGAAGAACAAGAGGCAGGAAAATATAAGCAGGTTAATAACACCAAGGAAGTGTCAGCGCACCCACTGCTTCTGCCTGAAATTCCCTGAACATGGACAGGCATCTGAGAAGTCTCTTGTTTAGATGAGAGGCCATCAGATCTATCTGTGGAAGACCCCATATCTTGAACAATCTGAGAAAACACACCTGGATAGAGGAACCACTCCGCAGGATGTAAAGTCTGACGGCTGAGATAATCCGCCTCCCAATGTCTATATCTGGGATATGCACCGCAGAAATTAGACAGGAGCTGGATTCCGCCCAAGCAAGTATCCGAGATACTTCTTCATAGCTTGTGGACTATGAGTCCAACCCTGCTGATTGACAAATGACACTGTATGTTTAAAAATAAATGAACAGTTCTCTCTTCAACAAAGGCCAAAACAGAAGAGCTCTGAAAATAGCATGGAGATCTAAAATATTGATTGGTAATCTCGCCTCTTGAGATTTCCAAAATCCCTTGTGCTGTCAGAGATCCCCAAACAGCTCGCCAAACTGAAAGACTTGCATCTGTAAAGATCATGGTCCAGGTTAGCCGAACAAAGAAGCCCCTTGAACTAAACATTGGTAATTTACCACCACGTCAGAGAGTGTAAAATATTGGGATTTAAGGATATTAATTGAGATATCTTAATATAATCCCTGCACTATGGATTGCAGCAACAAAGCTGGAGAGGTCTCATGTGAGAACGAGCAAAAAGAAATGCGTCCAATGCTGCAGTCATGAGACCTAAATTTTCCATGCACATAACCACTGAAGGAAATCACTGAGACTGAAGGTGCCGACAGACTGCAACCCCTTTCAAACGTCTCTTGTCTGTTAGAGACAGAGTCATGGACACTGAATCTATCTGGAAACCTAAAAAGGTGACCCTTAGTCTGAGGAACCAAGAAACTCTTTGGTAAATTGATCCTCCAACCATGTTTCCGAAGAAACAACACTGGTTGATTAGTGTGAGATTCTGCAGAACGGAGGACTGAGCTAGTACCAATATCATCCAAATAAGGAAAACACCACAATACCCTGCTCTCTGGTTTTTATAAAGCAGGGCACCAAAAACTTTTAAAAAAGATTCTTTGAGCGGCTACTAATCCAAAAATGGAAAAGCAATGAATTGGTAACTCTCGTCTAGAAAAGAGAATCTCAGGAACTGATAATGATCTGAATGAATCAGAAAATAAAGGTATACATCCTGCAATTCAATATGGACCTAAAATGTCCTTGCTGAATAAAAAGCAGAATAGTCCTTAAAGACACCATTTGAAAATTGGTATTCAAAATTTTCAGATCCAGAATTTGTCTGAATAAAATTTCCTTCTTTGAAACAAAGAATAGATTTGAATAAAACCCCCCAGACCTTGTCTGACTACCCCTGAAACTCCAGGTCTGAAACACAATTCAGAAAAAAATAAGCTTTAACTGGATTTGCGGGGATACGCGAGAGAAAAACATCTTCTAAAAGGAGGATTTATTCAGAATCCTATTCGAAACCCCTGAGAGACAATACTCTGAAACCATTGATTTGGACCGAAGTATCCAAAATATTCTTGAAAAAAACCTTAATCTGCCCCCTACCAGCTGAGCAGGAATGAGAGTCGCACCTTCATGCGGACTTAGGGGCTGGCTTTTTGGTTTCTTAAATGGGTTGGATTTATTCCATTTAAAGAAGGTTTCCAAATGGAAACGGATTCCATAGGGAAGGATTAAGTTTTTGTTCCTTAATTGAAAAAAAGAACGAAAACAATTTAGAAGCTTAATATTTACATTTAGGTCTCTTATTACCTTGGAAAGAAGAAATAGCAATCTAGACTTAAAAAGTCATAACAGCATTTCAAGATTTAAGCCTCAAACTCTTGTAGCTAAGAATAGCTATAGACAGAGATCTAACATCAATCTTAATGATATAAAAAAATGGCATCAGAACTGATTAGTATGTTGCAGAAAGCGAACAATACTAAAGAAATCAGAATCCAATTCTTGTTGCGCTAAATCTCCAACAAAAAAGTTGATGCAGCTGCAACATCAGCCAAAGAAAATGCAGGTCTGAGACGACCTGAATATAAATAAGTTTTCCTTAGATAAGATTCAAGTCTCCTATCTTAAAGAACTTAAGTACTATCTTCAATAGGAATAGAGGTGCATTCAGCAAGAGTAGAAATAGCCCCAACAAGTTGAGAATCTTTTCCCAAAACTCTATAAAAAATGCTGGTAAAAAGATACAATATTTTTTTTTAAAACCTTGAAGAAGGAATAAAATAAGTACCCCGCTAATTCCATTCCTTAGAAATCATAAGAGAAATAGCATCAGGAACGGAAAAAAACCTCTGGAGCAATCACAGGAGGTTTAAAAAACAGAATTTACAAGTTCTAATATCAAGAGCACTAGTTTCCATGATATCTAAAATAATTAACACCTTTTAACAAAGAACGAAAATACTTCATTTTAAATAAATAAGTAGATTTGTTAGTGTCAATATCTGAGGAAAGATCTTCTGAATCAGATAGATCCTCGTCAGAAAAGGATAATTCATTATATTGTCGGTCATTTGAAATTTCATCAACCTTATGAGAAGTTTTAAAAGACCTTTATAATAATTAGAAGGCAGAATAGCAGACAAAAGCCTTCTGAATAGAATCAGAAACAAATTCTTAAAATTTCATAGGTATAACATGTACATTAAAAGTTGAAGGAACAACAACAGTAAATGTACTATAAACTGATGGATACAATATTTGCATGTAAAAAGTTTATCATACAATGACATTCGGAAATATAATGCACTTAGCTTTAGAAGAACCGACATCAGGCAGCAAAGTTCCAACAGATACTTCTGAGGCAGGATCAGATTGAGACATCTTGCAAAATGTAAAATAAAAAACAACAAATAAAGCAAAATTTGTCAATTTCCTTATATGACAGTTTCAGAAATGGGAAAAAAAATGCAAATAGCATAGCCCTCTGACATAGAAAAAGGCAAGAGGCAAACGCAATGGGGCAAATAAATAATGAAAATAATTTGGCGCCAAGTATGACGCACAACGTAACTGAAATTTTTTTTGGCGCCAACCATGTCCGGAAATGACACACTGGCGTCACTATCGATGCAACCCTGTGTGAACCTCAGCGTCAATTACGACGCCGGAAATGACGAACTTGCGCCAACGTACGTGCCTTTCGCGCCAAAAAAAATCTTGCGCCAAGAATGACGCAATAAAGTCTAGCATTTGGCGCACCCGCGAGCCTAAGTCAGCCCGCAATTTGAAACAAAGTAGTCAATTGAAAAAAAGACTAAACCCCAGGTAAGAAAAATATTTCTTTCTTTCCCCCCCCCAATATTTTTTATTGTGATTTCAAACTGTTACAGTAATATTCTTCCGTCCATTTACAGTAAAAGAGACTATATATAACATAATTTATGCTTACCTGATAAATTCCTTTCTTCTGTTGTGTGATCAGTCCACGGGTCATCATTACTTCTGGGATATAACTCCTCCCCAACAGGAAATGCAAGAGGATTCACCCAGCAGAGCTGCATATAGCTCCTCCCCTCTACGTCACTCCCAGTCATTCGACCAAGAATCAACGAGAAAGGAGAAACCAAGGGTGAAGTGGTGACTGGAGTATAATTTAAAAGATATTTACCTGCCTTAAAAAACAGGGCGGGCCGTGGACTGATCACACAACAGAAGAAAGGAATTTATCAGGTAAGCATAAATTATGTTTTCTTCTGTTATGTGTGATCAGTCCACGGGTCATCATTACTTCTGGGATACCAATACCAAAGCAAAAGTACACGGATGACGGGAGGGATAGGCAGGCTCATTATACAGAAGGAACCACTGCCTGAAGAACCTTTCTCCCAAAAATAGCCTCCGAAGAAGCAAAAGTGTCAAATTTGTAAAATTTGGAAAAAGTATGAAGCGAAGACCAAGTTGCAGCCTTGCAAATCTGTTCAACAGAGGCCTCATTCTTAAAGGCCCAAGTGGAAGCCACAGCTCTAGTAGAATGAGCTGTAATTCTTTCAGGAGGCTGCTGTCCAGCAGTCTCATAGGCTAAACGAATTATGCTACGAAGCCAGAAGGAGAGAGAGGTAGCCGAAGCCTTATGACCTCTCCTCTGACCAGAGTACACGACAAACAGGGAAGACGTTTGTCGAAAATCCTTAGTTGCCTGCAAGTAGAACTTGAGGGCACGAACTACATCCAGATTGTGTAGAAGACGTTCCTTCTTTGAAGAAGGATTCGGGCACAGGGAAGGCACCACGATCTCTTGATTGATGTTCCTGTTAGTGACTACCTTAGGTAAGAACCCAGGTTTTGTACGCAGAACTACCTTATCTGAATGAAAAATCAAATAAGGAGAATCACAATGTAAAGCTGATAACTCAGAGACTCTCCGAGCCGAAGAAATAGCCATTAAAAATAACACTTTCCAAGATAACAACTTTATATCAATGGAATGAAGGGGTTCAAACGGAACTCCTTGTAGAACGTTAAGAACAAGGTTTAAACTCCATGGCGGAGCAACAGTTTTAAACACAGGCTTGATCCTAGCTAAAGCCTGACAAAAGGCCTGGACGTCTGGATTTTCTGACAGACGCCTGTGTAACAAGATGGACAGAGCTGAGATCTGTCCCTTTAATGAGCTAGCCGATAAACCCTTTTCTAAACCTTCTTGTAGAAAGGACAATATCCTAGGAATCCTAACCTTACTCCAGGAGTAACCTTTGGATTCGCACCAGTATAGGTATTTACGCCATATCTTATGGTAAATCCTTCTGGTAACAGGCTTCCTAGCCTGTATCAGGGTATCAATAACCGACTCAGAAAACCCACGTTTTGATAAAATCAAGCGTTCAATTTCCAAGCAGTCAGCTTCAGAGAAGTTAGATTTTGATGTTTGAATGGACCCTGTATCAGAAGGTCCTGTCTTAGAGGTAGAGACCAAGGCGGACAGGATGACATGTCCACTAGATCTGCATACCAAGTCCTGCGTGGCCATGCAGGCGCTATTAGAATCACTGATGCTCTCTCCTGTTTGATTTTGGCAATCAATCGAGGAAGCAGCGGGAAGGGTGGAAACACATAAGCCATCCCGAAGTTCCAAGGTGCTGTCAAAGCATCTATCAGAACCGCTCCCGGATCCCTGGATCTGGACCCGTAGCGAGGAAGTTTGGCGTTCTGGCGAGACGCCATGAGATCTATCTCTGGTTTGCCCCAACGTCGAAGTATTTGGGCAAAGACCTCCGGATGAAGTTCCCACTCCCCCGGATGAAAAGTCTGGCGACTCAAGAAATCCGCCTCCCAGTTCTCCACTCCCGGGATGTGGATTGCTGACAGGTGGCAAGAGTGAGACTCTGCCCAGCGAATTATCCTTGATACTTCCATCATTGCTAGGGAGCTTCTTGTCCCTCCCTGATGGTTGATGTAAGCTACAGTCGTGATGTTGTCCGACTGAAACCTGATGAACCCCCGAGTTTTTAACTGGGGCCAAGCCAGAAGGGCATTGAGAACTGCTCTCAATTCCAGAATGTTTATTGGCAGGAGACTTTCCTCCTGACTCCATTGTCCCTGAGCCTTCAGAGAATTCCAGACAGCGCCCCAACCTAGTAGGCTGGCGTCTGTTGTTACAATTGTCCAGTCCGGCCTGCTGAATGGCATCCCCCTGGACAGATGTGGCCGAGAAAGCCACCATAGAAGAGAGTTTCTGGTCTCTTGATCCAGATTCAGAGTAGGGGACAAGTCTGAGTAATCCCCATTCCACTGACTCAGCATGCACAATTGCAGCGGTCTGAGATGTAGACGTGCAAAGGGTACTATGTCCATTGCTGCTACCATTAAGCCGATCACCTCCATGCATTGAGCTACTGACGGGAGTTGAATGGAATGAAGGACACGGCATGCATTTAGAAGCTTTGTTAATCTGTCTTCTGTCAGATAAATCTTCATTTCTACAGAATCTATAAGAGTCCCCAAGAATGGAACTCTTGTGAGAGGAAAGAGAGAACTCTTCTTTTCGTTCACTTTCCATCCATGCGACCTTAGAAATGCCAGAACTAACTCTGTATGAGACTTGGCAGTTTGAAAGCTTGAAGCTTGTATCAGAATGTCGTCTAGGTACGGAGCTACCGAAATTCCTCGCGGTCTTAGTACCGCCAGAAGGGCACCCAGAACCTTTGTGAAGATTCTTGGAGCCGTAGCCAATCCGAATGGAAGAGCTACAAACTGGTAATGCCTGTCTAAGAAGGCAAACCTTAGATACCGGTAATGATCTTTGTGAATCGGTATGTGAAGGTAAGCATCCTTTAAATCCACTGTGGTCATGTACTGACCCTTTTGGATCATGGGTAAGATTGTCCGAATAGTTTCCATTTTGAACGATGGAACTCTTAGGAATTTGTTTAGGATCTTTAAATCCAAGATTGGCATGAAAGTTCCCTCTTTTTTGGGAACCACAAACAGGTTTGAGTAAAACCCTTGTCCTTGTTCCGACCGCGGAACCGGATGGATCACTCCCATTAATAACAGATCTTGTACACAGCGTAGAAACGCTTCTTTCTTTATCTGGTTTGTTGACAACCTTGACAGATGAAATCTCCCTCTTGGGGGAGAGAATTTGAAGTCTAGAAGGTATCCCTGAGATATGATCTCTAGCGCCCAGGGATCCTGAACATCTCTTGCCCAAGCCTGGGCGAAGAGAGAGTCTGCCCCCCACTAGATCCGGTCCCGGATCGGGGGCCCTCGGTTCATGCTGTCTTTGGGGCAGCAGCAGGTTTCCTGGCCTGCTTGCCCTTGTTCCAGGATTGGTTAGGTTTCCAGCCTTGTCTGTAACGAGCAACAGCTCCTTCCTGTTTTGGTGCAGTGGAAGTTGGTGCTGCTCCTGCTTTGAAATTCCGAAAGGGACGAAAATTAGACTGTCTAGCCTTAGCTTTGGCTTTGTCTTGAGGCAGGGCGTGGCCCTTACCTCCTGTAATGTCAGCGATAATTTCTTTCAAACTGGGCCCAAATAAAGTTTGCCCCTTGAAAGGTATATTAAGTAATTTGGACTACGTGCCTGAATGGCGAATCCTGAATGGTTAAATGTACTACGGCCTCCGAAATGAATGAATTAGCTAGTTTAAGGACTCTAAGCCTGTCCGTAATGTCGTCCAGCGTAGCTGAACTAAGGTTCTCTTCCAGAGACTCAATCCAAAATGCTGCCGCAGCCGTAATCGGCGCGATGCATGCAAGGGGTTGCAATATAAAACCTTGTTGAACAAACATTTTCTTAAGGTAACCCTCTAATTTTTTATCCATTGGATCTGAAAAAGCACAGCTATCCTCCACCGGGATAGTGGTACGCTTAGCTAAAGTAGAAACTGCTCCCTCCACCTTAGGGACCGTTTGCCATAAGTCCCGTGTGGTGGCGTCTATTGGAAACATCTTTCTAAATATTGGAGGGGGTGAGAACGGCACACCGGGTCTATCCCACTCCTTAGTAACAATTTCAGTTAGTCTCTTAGGTATAGGAAAAACGTCAGTACTCGCCGGTACCGCAAAGTATTTATCCAACCTACACAATTTCTCTGGTATTGCAACAGTGTTACAATCATTAAGAGCCGCTAAAACCTCCCCTAGTAATACACGGAGGTTCTCCAATTTAAATTTAAAATTTGAAATATCTGAATCCAATCTGTTTGGATCAGAACCGTCACCCACAGAATGAAGCTCTCCGTCCTCATGCTCTGCAAGCTGTGACGCAGTATCAGACATGGCCCTAGTATTATCAGCGCACTCTGTTCTCACCCCAGAGTGATCACGCTTGCCTCTTAGTTCTGGTAATTTAGCCAAAACTTCGGTCATAACAGTAGCCATATCTTGTAATGTTATCTGTAATGGCCGCCCAGATGTACTAGGCGCCACAATATCACGCACCTCCCGGGCGGGAGATGCAGGTACTGACACGTGAGGCGAGTTAGTCGGCATAACTCTCCCCTCGCTGTTTGGTGAAATTTGTTCAATTTGTACAGATTGGCTTTTATTTAAAGTAGCATCAATACAGTTAGTACATAAATTTCTATTGGGCTCCACCTTGGCATTGGAACAAATGACACAGGTATCTTCCTCTGAATCAGACATGTTTAACACACTAGCAATAAACTTGCAACTTGGTTACAATCTTATTTAACAAAAACGTACTGTGCCTCAAAGAAGCACTAAACGATTAAATGACAGTTGAAATAATGAACTGAAAAAACAGTTATAGCATCAATCCTTAAAAACAACACAACTTTTAGCAAAGGTTTGTTCCCATTAGTAAAGTAACAATGATTAAATTTGAAGCATAAAGATTACAGAGCAACGTTTTTAATCACAGTCAATATATAAGTCTCACAGCTCTGCTGAGAGAATCTACCTCCCTCCAAAGAAGTTTGAAGACCCCTGAGTTCTGTTAGAGATGAACCGGATCATGCAGGAAATACAAGAGTAACTGACTGGAAATTTTTGATGCGTAGCAAAGAGCGCCAAAAACGGCCCCTCCCCCTCACACACAGCAGTGAGAGAGAAACGAAACTGTCACAATTAAAACAAGCAACTGCCAAGTGGAAAAATAATGCCCAAACATTTATTCACTCAGTACCTCAGAAAATGCAAACGATTCTACATTCCAGCAAAAACGTTTAACATAATAAATACCTATTAAAAGGTTTAATGTACTTTTAACAGAGTAATTCCAGTGAAATACCATCCCCAGAATACTGAAGTGCAGAGTATACATACATGTCATTATAACGGTATGGCAGGATTTTCTCATCAATTCCATTCAGAAAATAAAAACTGCTACATACCTCAATGCAGATTCATCTGCCCGCTGTCCCCTGATCTGAAGCTTTTACCTCCCTCAGATGGCCGAGAAACAGCAATATGATCTTAACTACTCCGGTTAAAATCATAGTAAAAACTCTGGTAGGTTCTTCTTCAAACTCTGCCAGAGAGGCAATAACACGCTCCGGTGCTATTGTAAAATAACAAACTTTTGATTGAAGTTATAAAAACTAAGTATAATCACCATAGTCCTCTCACACATCCTATCTAGTCGTTGGGTGCAAGAGAATGACTGGGAGTGACGTAGAGGGGAGGAGCTATATGCAGCTCTGCTGGGTGAATCCTCTTGCATTTCCTGTTGGGGAGGAGTTATATCCCAGAAGTAATGATGACCCGTGGACTGATCACACATAACAGAAGAAATATATATATATATATATATATATACATACATACATACATACACACATACACATATATACAATAAGCAAGATGATGTGTTACATAATAATCTATTTAGCAAGTTTGGGAGCCCAGGGTATAAATGTATGTACTGGTTTCTTTGAAGAAGATAGTAAATGATTAGGTACATAAACACTTAATAAAAATCCCTCTATACATAATAGTATATGATCACTTATGGAATTGCTAAGAACCTAGTTATTGGGCAACCATTGAGTGAGTGAATGGACTAATCTAAATGGAATCTCTTTTTTTTAAGTAAGGTGAGTATTTAGAATGGAATAGTGTAGACAAAGGAGAAATTGGGGAGATATCAGCGGGCAAGAGCCGCTCAAGAGTTTTAAGGAAGGGGATGGGGGGCGTGGTCAGGGAATTATCATAATATTGTGGTAAATGTATAGTGGGGTAAAATAACAAGCAGGCTTCTCTTGGGATCTACATAAAGTCAAATAAATGTATAGTAAAAAGGCTAATATGCATCAGGGGGATATACCATGTGTAATCTTACATTATAGGGAGCATACAGTACTATGAACAATTATATCAAACAGCTATAAGTAGCAAAATGAGTCATCTCCCGTGTAATATTAGCGTCAAACATACTGATGAGATGTGAACCACTCACAACGTGATATCCACAGCATAATGAACACATAAAACTATGACACCAAATCTATGATCAAATGTACATAACTGAGACCTCAGTTTTAAACTATTGATTAATGTGATAAGGGGAGATGGGACTCCGTGGGTTAGGGTATCTAAGGTGTTAGACCATATTCCAGAATATACTAAGAACCTAGTCCACAGTATGCTGTAATGCTTGGTTACTAGTAAATAAACTTATAATGTATATTGTAGGTGTAATATACTTCTACGAATGCCTATGTATAGACTTTATACTGTGTTGCAGAATAAAAAGTTAGCTTGGATGTACCATGGCTGTCATATGATATGATCCAAGGGGTCCTAATGTAGAGCGGCCTTGGAAAAAGTACTATATGGTATGGTATGGGCAGCGTTGCAATTAGATATACATTTTGATGCTCAACATGTAAACTGGGTAGGCTACCCCCCCATAAGAAACAAAGTTCCAAGATAAGACAGTGAACTTTATCAGATAAAACACAAGCACCCAGCTAAGCTATCCCCTGATTATCTCAGGTGTGCTAGCTGGAGGCGCTGGTTCAGCTTGTATCAGTCGTTGGTATCTTCCTTTCCTTTCCTTCCTCGGTTGTATAAGTAGTGTATGTTGCAGGTTACCGGCTCCTTCCCAATATGAAAAGACAATATCACAGATTCAGTAAAAAAGTTTGTCTTTATTTGGCTCAACGCAAAAGCGTTTCAACGGTCCCAGCCGTCTTTCTCAAGAGCAATAAAAGTGCTTTACAAACCAAAGCATACCTTTCCGCTGCACAGGCGGCCTTTAAATACATGTCAGTTACGCTACCTGCTTCCCCATTGGAGGAGAGCAGGTTTACACCCGATTCAAAATTTCAATTGTAAATTTAAAATAAACATCTAAAAAAACATAAAAAACAATATTAATTATATTAGAAACTATAAGTTTGTTTTAAAATATAAAATTTCTGTAGATATCATCATTTTTGCCGGTTTTGTAGTTCCCTTTCAGGTAGTTTTCTGTTTCAAATTCTCTTTCAGGTCCGGTATGTCAGTGAAGATCACATGTTATAGGTTGTCCAATGAAATTCAGTTTCTGGTATAGTGATGTTTTGTAGTTCCCTTTCAGGTAGTTCTCTATTTTAGGTTCCCATTCAGGTCTGATATGTCAGTGGGTATCACATGTTATCGAATGTCCAATGAAAAAACAGTTTCTGATTTTCTCAAAATAAAAAGACATAAGTGTTATTCACAAATACAAAGTTTCTTATATGAATTCTGCTTATCCAAATATTTAGGGGAGGTAGAATAAATTGCCATTTAGAAGTATGTTACAAGTTGGAATAGATACTTTTCATAATTAAACATTCATATTATAAATAGACTTCTATATTTATTGAATGTTAAATATTGACTCAGCGACTTGTGTGTTGCATGTAATTTCTTGAAATTAAGTGTGAGAATTATATTCTTTTGTATAATATGTGTATATATAAACATTAAGTGTGATGATATGACTTGAACTGTCTGTATAAATACATGTTTATTTTGCCCCCCCCCCCTTTTTTTTTTTTTTGTGTGTGTCCTTATAATCGTATTCACCTCAACAAGAACAAAAAATGTTACTTATTTATTTAGGCCCCATATTTTCATCTTTTGAATTTATCATTTATTTTGCCCCCCCTTTCCTATGTTAATAGTTTTTTAGACAAAGGCAGCAATTTTTGTGTCCTTATTTAGACCCCATTGGGCATATGTTCTAAGTGTATGTATCCATTTTAATTCTCTTTGGTCTAGTTGTTTTGCCAGATTACCACCCCTCCAATGAAGTTCAACCTTCTCAATTCCTATCCATAGAAAGGATTCTTTTGTGAAATGTTCACAATTGTTGCAGTGTAGCGGCACTCCGTGGTCATCATGATTTTTTTCTATTTTATTTTGATGTTCCATGATTCTTGTTTTTAAAAATCTGGACGTTTGTCCTAAATACTGGATTTTGCAGCCACATTGCAACAAATATATCACATTTTTACTTTTGCAAGTAATGAATTCTTTTATTTCAAATTTTTTTCCCGTAACTGTGGAGTCAAATGTTTTGTGTGTTCTTCTGGTGTAGTTACAACCTTTGCATTTGCCGCAAGTGAAGAAGCCTGTCATGTTACTTATTTGTAAAGGTTTTTTGGGGGCTATGCCTTTTATGAGTGAGGGAGCTAATTTTTGTTTCAAATTTTGTCTTTTTCTGAAGATAACTGTGGGCTTAGCTGGAATTATAGGTCCTAGATATTCATCCTCCTTTATAATGTGCCAGTGTTTTTGTATAATTTTTTTGATTGTATGATGTTCTACATTAAATGTGGTCACAAATTTAGGGAAATTATTATTAAATGAGGTCTCATTTTTGTGTTTGTTTTCTAACATGGTTGATCTTTTTTTATTTCCAACTTCTTTTCTTTCTTTTTCTAAAGCTCTATGGTCATATCCCTTTTGTATGAATCTTTCTTTGAGTATTCTTGATTGTTGTTCGTAATCATCTATATTGCTGCAGTTCCTGCGTATTCGTAGGAATTGGCTTTTTGGTACTGACTTTAGCCAGTTAGGATGGTGGCAGCTATCATGTCTAATGTAGGTGTTAGTGTCACACTTCTTAAAGTATGTTTTGCTGTGGATTTTTTCATCTATAGTGTAAAGAGTTAAATCTAAAAAATGTATTTCTTTTTTGTCATATTCTACTGATAATGTGACTTGCTGATTATTGTTATTAAGTATTTGTACAAATTCTATGAGTTTGGACTCACCCCCCTTCCATATGCACAGAATTTGTACAAATACTTAACAATAATCAGCAAGTCACATTATCAGTAGAATATGACAAAAAAGAAATACATTTTTTAGATTTAACTCTTTACACTATAGATGAAAAAATCCACAGCAAAACATACTTTAAGAAGTGTGACACTAACACCTACATTAGACATGATAGCTGCCACCATCCTAACTGGCTAAAGTCAGTACCAAAAAGCCAATTCCTACGAATACGCAGGAACTGCAGCAATATAGATGATTACGAACAACAATCAAGAATACTCAAAGAAAGATTCATACAAAAGGGATATGACCATAGAGCTTTAGAAAAAGAAAGAAAAGAAGTTGGAAATAAAATAAGATCAACCCTGTTAGAAAACAAACACAAAAATGAGACCTCATTTAATAATAATTTCCCTAAATTTGTGACCACATTTAATGTAGAACATCATACAATCAAAAAAATTATACAAAAACACTGGCACATTATAAAGGAGGATGAATATCTAGGACCTATAATTCCAGCTAAGTCCACAGTTATCTTCAGAAAAGGACAAAATTTGAAACAAAAATTAGCTCCCTCACTCATAAAAGGCATAGCCCCCAAAAAACCTTTACAAATAAGTAACATGACAGGCTTCTTCACTTGCGGCAAATGCAAAGGTTGTAACTACACCAGAAGAACACACAAAACATTTGACTCCACAGTTACGGGAAAAAAATTTGAAATAAAAGAATTCATTACTTGCAAAAGTAAAAATGTGATATATTTGTTGCAATGTGGCTGCAAAATCCAGTATTTAGGACAAACGTCCAGATTTTTAAAAACAAGAATCATGGAACATCAAAATAAAATAGAAAAAAATCATGATGACCACGGAGTGCCGCTACACTGCAACAATTGTGAACATTTCACAAAAGAATCCTTTCTATGGATAGGAATTGAGAAGGTTGAACTTCATTGGAGGGGTGGTAATCTGGCAAAACAACTAGACCAAAGAGAATTAAAATGGATACATACACTTAGAACATATGCCCAATGGGGTCTAAATAAGGACACAAAAATTGCTGCCTTTGTCTAAAAAACTATTAACATAGGAAAGGGGGGGCAAAATAAATGATAAATTCAAAAGATGAAAATATGGGGCCTAAATAAATAAGTAACATTTTTTGTTCTTGTTGAGGTGAATACGATTATAAGGACACACACAAAAAAAAAAAAAAAAAAAGGGGGGCAAAATAAACATGTATTTATACAGACAGTTCAAGTCATATCATCACACTTAATGTTTATATATACACATATTATACAAAAACAGAATTTATGCTTACCTGATAAATTACTTTCTCCAACGGTGTGTCCGGTCCACGGCGTCATCCTTACTTGTGGGATATTCTCTTCCCCAACAGGAAATGGCAAAGAGCCCAGCAAAGCTGGTCACATGATCCCTCCTAGGCTCCGCCTACCCCAGTCATTCGACCGACGTAAAGGAGGAATATTTGCATAGGAGAAACCATATGTTACCGTGGTGACTGTAGTTAAAGAAAATAAATTATCAGACCTGATTAAAAAAACCAGGGCGGGCCGTGGACCGGACACACCGTTGGAGAAAGTAATTTATCAGGTAAGCATAAATTCTGTTTTCTCCAACATAGGTGTGTCCGGTCCACGGCGTCATCCTTACTTGTGGGAACCAATACCAAAGCTTTAGGACACGGATGAAGGGAGGGAGCAAATCAGGTCACCTAAATGGAAGGCACCACGGCTTGCAAAACCTTTCTCCCAAAAATAGCCTCAGAAGAAGCAAAAGTATCAAATTTGTAAAATTTAGAAAAAGTGTGCAGTGAAGACCAAGTCGCTGCCTTACATATCTGATCAACAGAAGCCTCGTTCTTGAAGGCCCATGTGGAAGCCACAGCCCTAGTGGAGTGAGCTGTGATTCTTTCAGGAGGCTGCCGTCCGGCAGTCTCATAAGCCAATCGGATAATGCTTTTAATCCAGAAGGAGAGAGAGGTAGAAGTTGCTTTTTGACCTCTCCGTTTACCAGAATAAACAACAAACAAAGCCAAAGTTTGTCTGAAAACCTTAGTAGCTGCTAAGTAAAATTTGAGAGCACGAACTACATCCAAGTTGTGCAACAAACGTTCCTTCTTTGAAACTGGATTAGGACACAAAGAAGGCACAACTATCTCCTGGTTAATGTCTTTGTTAGAAACAACTTTTGGAAGAAAACCAGGTT
Organism: Bombina bombina; assembly: GCF_027579735.1. Lineage (NCBI taxonomy): Eukaryota > Metazoa > Chordata > Amphibia > Anura > Bombinatoridae > Bombina > Bombina bombina. Next base: position 1,369,846,085 of record NC_069499.1, read on the forward strand.
TAGTACGCAAAACCACCTTATCTGCATGGAACACCAGATAAGGAGAAGAACACTGCAGAGCAGATAATTCTGAAACTCTTCTAGCAGAAGAAATTGCAACCAAAAACAAAACTTTCCAAGATAATAACTTAATATCAACGGAATGTAAGGGTTCAAACGGAACCCCCTGAAGAACTGAAAGAACTAGGTTGAGACTCCAAGGAGGAGTCAAAATTTTGTAAACAGGCTTGATTCTAACCAGAGCCTGAACAAAGGCTAGAACATCTGGCACAGCTGCCAGCTTTTTGTGAAGTAACACAGACAAGGCAGAAATCTGTCCCATCAAGGAACTTGCAGATAATCCTTTTTCCAATCCTTCTCGAAGGAAGGATAGACTCTTAGGAATCTTAACCTTGTCCCAAGGGAATCCTGCAGATTCACACCAACAGATATACCAAGTTATGTGGTAATTTTCTGGTTACAGGCTTTCAGGCCTGAACAAGAGTATTAATAACAGAATCTGAGAACCCTCGCTTTGATAAGATCAAGCGTTCAATCTCCAAGCAGTCAGCTGGAGTGGGTCGAACGGACCTAGAACAAGAAGGTCTCGTCTCAAAGGTAGCTTCCATAGTGGAGCCGATGACATATTCACCAGATCTGTATACCAAGTCCTGCGTGGCCACGCAGGAGCTATCAAAATCACCGACGCCCTCTCCTGATTGATCCTGGCTACCAGCCTGGGGATGAGAGGAAACGGCGGGAACACATAAGCTAGTTTGAAGGTCCAAGGTGCTACTAGTGCATCCACTAGAACCGCCTTGGGATCCCTGGATCTGTACCCGTAGTAAGGAACTCTGAAGTTCTGACGAGAGGCCATCAGATCCATGTCTGGAATGCCCCACGGTTGAGTGACTTGGGCAAGATTTCCGGATGGAGTTCCCACTCCCCCGGATGCAATGTCTGACGACTCAGAAAATCCGCTTCCCAATTTTCCACTCCTGGGATGTGGATAGCAGACAGGTGGCAGGAGTGAGACTCCGCCCATAGAATGATTTTGGTCACTTCGTCCATCGCTAGGGAACTCCTTGTTCCCCCCTGATGGTTGATGTATGAACTTGGCCCTTGCTAGCTGAGGCCAAGCTTTGAGAGCATTGAATATCGCTCTCAGTTCCAGAATATTTATCGGTAGAAGAGATTCTACCCGAGACCAAAGACCCTGAGCTTTCAGGGATCCCCAGACCGCGCCCCAGCCCATCAGACTGGCGTCGGTCGTGACAATGACCCACCCTGGTCTGCGGAAGGTCATCCCTTATGACAGGTTGTCCAGGGACAGCCACCAACGGAATGAGTCTCTGGTCCTCTGATTTACTTGTATCTTCGGAGATAAGTCTGAATAGTCCCCATTCCACTGACTGAGCAGGAACAGTTGTAATGGTCTAAGATGAATGCGCACAAAAGGAACTATGTCCATTGCCGCTACCATCAAACCTATCACTTCCATGCACTGCGCTATGGAAGGAAGAGGAACGGAATGAAGTATCCGACAAGAGTCTAGAAGTTTTGTTTTTCTGGCTTCTGTCAGAAAAATCCTCATTTCTAAGGAGTCTATTATAGTTCCCAAGAAGGGAACCCTCGTTGACGGAGATAGAGAACTCTTTTCCACGTTCACTTTCCATCCGTGAGATCTGAGAAAGGCCAGGACAATGTCCGTGTGAGCCTTTACTTGAGGAAGGGACGACGCTCGAATCAGAATGTCGTCCAAGTAAGGTACTACAGCAATGCCCCTTGGTCTTAGCACCGCCAGAAGGGACCCTAGTACCTATGAGAAAATCCTAGGAGCAGTGGCTAATCCGAAAGAAAAACGCCACGAACTGGAAATGCTTGTCCAGGAATTCAAACCTTAGGAACCGATGATGTTCCTTGTGGATAGGAATATGTAGATACGCATCCTTGAAATCCACCTTGGTCATGAATTGACCTTCCTGGATGGAAGGAAGAAGTGTTCGAATGGTTTCCATCTTGAACGATGGAACCTTGAGAAACTTGTTCAAGATCTTGAGATCTAAGATTGGTCTGAACGTTCCCTCTTTTTTGGGAACTATGAACAGATTGGAGTAGAACCCCATCCCTTGTTCTCCTAATGGAACAGGATGAATCACTCCCATTTTTAGCAGGTCTTCTACCCAATGTAAGAATGCCTGTCTTCTTATGTGGTCTGAAGACAACTGAGACCTGTGGAACCTCCCCCTTGGAGGAAGCCCCTTGAACTCCAGAGAATAACCTTGGGAGACTATTTCTAGCGCCCAAGAGTCCAGAACATCTCTTGCCCCAGCCTGAGCGAAGAGAGAGAGTCTGCCCCCCACCAGATCCGGTCCCGGATCGGGGGCCCGCATTTCATGCTGTCTTGGTAGCAGTGGCAGGTTTCCTGGCCTGCTTTCCTTTGTTCCAGCCTTGCATAGGTCTCCAGGCTGGATTGGCTTGAGAAGTATTACCTTCCTGCTTAGAGGACGTAGCCCTTGGGGCTGATCCGTTTCTGCGAAAGGGACGAAACTTAGGTTTATTTTTGGTCTTGAAAAGACCTATCCTGAGGAAGGGCGTGGCCCTTGCCCCCAGTGATATCAGAGATAATCTCTTTCAAGTCAGGGCCAAAGGGTGTTTTCCCCTTGAAAGGAATTTCAAGCAATTTGTTCTTGGAAGACGCATCCGCTGCCCAAGATTTTAACCAAAGCGCTCTGCGCCACAATAGCAAACCCAGAATTTTTTCGCCGCTAACCTAGCCAATTGCAAGGTGGCGTCTAGGGTGAAAGAATTAGCCAATTTAAGAGCACGAATTCTGTCCATAATCTCCTCATAAGAAGAAGAATTACTAATAATCGCCTTTCCTAGCTCAAACTAGAAACACGCGGCTGCAGTGACAGGGACAATGCATGCAATTGGTTGTAGAAGGGAACCTTGCTGAACAAACATCTTTAGCAGACCTTCTAATTTTTTATCCATAGGATCTTGGAAAGCACAACTATCTTCTATGGGTATAGTGGCGCGCTTGTGTAGAGTAGAAACCGCCCCCTCGACCTTGGGGACTGTCTGCCATCAGTCCTTTCTGGTGTCGACTATAGGAAAACAATTTTATAAATATGGGGGGAGGTACTAAAGGTATACCGGGCCTGTCCCATTCTGTACTAACAATGTACGCCACCCGCTTGGATATAGGAAAAGCTTCGGGGGGCCCCGGGGCCTCTAAGAATTTTTCCATTTTACATAGTGGTTCTGGAATGACCAGATAATCACAATCATCCAAATTGGATAACACCTCCTTAAGCAGAGCGCGGAGATGTTCCAAATTAAATTTAAAAGTAATCACATCAGGTTCAGCTTGTTGAGAAATGTTTCCTGAAATTTCTCCCTCAGACAAAACCTCCCTGGCCCCCTCAGACTGGTGTAGGGGCCCTTCAGAAACCATATCATCAGCGTTCTCATGCTCTACAGAATTTTCTAAAACAGAGCAGTCGCGCTTTCACTGATAAGTGGGCATATTGGCTAAAATGTTTTTGATAGAGTTATCCATTACAGCCGTTAAATGTTGCATAGTAAGGAGTATTGGCGCACTAGATGTACTAGGGGCCTCCTGTATGGGCAAGACTGGTGTAGACGAAGGAGGGGATGATGCAGTACCATGCTTACTCCCCTCACTTGAGGAATCATCTTGGGCATCATTTTTACTAAATTTTTTTATGACATAAAATACATATAGTTAAATGAGAAGGAACCTTGGTTTCCCCACAGTCAGAACACAATCTATCTGGTAGTTCAGACATGTTAAACAGGCATAAACTTGATAACAAAGCACAAAAAACGTTTTAAAATAAACCGTTACTGTCACTTTAAATTTTAAACTAAACACACTTTATTACTGCAATTGCGAAAAAGTATGAAGGAATTGTTCAAAATTCACCAAAATTTCACCACAGTGTCTTAAAGCCTTAAAAGTATTGCACACCAAAATAACGGAACCGGAGCCGTTTTTATATTTAACCCCTTTACAGTCCCTGGAATCTGCTTTGCTGAGACCCAACCAAGCCCAAAGGGGAATACGATACCAAATGATGCCTTCAGAAAGACCTTTCTATGTATCAGAGCTCCACACACATGCAGCTGCATGCCATGCTGTCCTCAAAAACAAGTGCGCCATACCGGCGCGAAAATGAGACTCTGCCTATGCTTTGGGAAAGCCCCTAAAGAATAAGGTGTCTGAAACAGTGCCTGCCGATATTATTATATCAAAATACCCAGATAAAATGATTCCTCAAGGCTAAATATGTGTTAATAATCAATCGATTTAGCCCAGAAAAAGTCTACAGTTTAAATAAGCCCTTGTGAAGCCCTTATTTACAATCATAATAAACATGGCTTACCGGATCCCATAGGGAAAATGACAGCTTCCAGCATTACATCGTCTTGTTAGAATGTGTCATACCTCAAGCAGCAAGGGACTGCAAACTGTTCCCCCAACTGAAGTTAATTGCTCTCAACAGTCCTGTGTGGAACAGCCATGGATTTTAGTTACGGTTGCTAAAATCATTTTCCTCATACAAACAGAATTCTTCATCTCTTTTCTGTTTCTGAGTAAATAGTACGTACCAGCACTATTTGAAAATAACAAACTCTTGATTGAATAATGAAAAACTACAGTTAAACACTAAAAAACTCTAAGCCATCTCCGTGGAGATGTTGCCTGTACAACGGCAAAGAGAATGACTGGGGTAGGCGGAGCCTAGGAGGGATCATGTGACCAGCTTTGCTGGGCTCTTTGCCATTTCCTGTTGGGGAAGAGAATATCCCACAAGTAAGGATGACGCCGTGGACCGGACACACCTATGTTGGAGAAAGAATATAATTCTCACACTTAATTTCAAGAAATTACATGCAACACACAAGTCGCTGAGTCAATATTTAACATTCAATAAATATAGAAGTAGAATGTTTAATTATGAAAAGTATCTATTCCAACTTGTAACATACTTCTAAATGGCAATTTATTCTACCTCCTCTAAATATTTGGATAAGCAGAATTCATATAAGAAACTTTGTATTTGTGAATAACACTTATGTCTTTTTATTTTGAGAAAATCAGAAACTGTTTTTTCATTGGACATTCGATAACATGTGATACCCACTGACATATCAGACCTGAATGGGAACCTAAAATAGAGAACTACCTGAAAGGGAACTACAAAACATCACTATACCAGAAACTGAATTTCATTGGACAACCTATAACATGTGATCTTCACTGACATACCGGACCGGAAAGAGAACTTGAAACAGAAAACTACCTGAAAGGGAACTACAAAACCGGCAAAAATGATATCTACAGAAATTTTATATTTTAAAACAAACTTATAGTTTCTAATATAATTAATATTGTTTTTTATGTTTTTTTAGATGTTTATTTTAAATTTACAATTGAAATTTTGAATCGGGTGTAAACCTGCTCTCCTCCAATGGGGAAACAGGTAGCGTAACTGACATGTATTTAAAGGCCGCCTGTGCAGCGGAAAGGTATGCTTTGGTTTGTAAAGCACTTTTATTGCTCTTGAGAAAGACGGCTGGGATCGTTGAAACGCTTTTGCGTTGAGCCAAATAAAGACAAACTTTTTTACTGAATCTGTGATATTGTCTTTTCATATTGGGAAGGAGCCGGTAACCTGCAACATACACTACTTATACAACCGAGGAAGGAAAGGAAGATACCAACGACTGATACAAGCTGAACCAGCGCCTCCAGCTAGCACACCTGACATATTCACACAGACCTTGGGAGAGACTGTGGGACGGCTGCGGTTCACCAGAAGGGGAAAGTATTAATACATATTATACACCTGTTTGCATGTATCCCCTGATTATCTGTCTGTTATGTGAGGACCTAAGACTATAGGCTACTTTATTAGCGGGTTAAATCTCTCCCACGGAGGGGTAGTGTATGGAAATGCTTCCGTGTGCAGGTTTGTACCAGAAAAGGAACCAAGAATGGATCATTGCTTATGAAAATGAGCTACTTACTAAACAACTCAAAATGTATAAAATTTACAGGGAAGGTGTTCTATCAATGCGTGCCAGGCTAAGAACCCAGAGGGAATGAGTGAATTTTAAAGCTTGCATGTGTGTACAACCAAATACCAACTGCATCTAAAAATATTTGTACTCTTGAGTAGCATGGTTTAGATACTATTATGCAGGAATGGCTGCGGGTCTGATCTTTTTATAGGTGGCTAAAGATGCACTACCTTACAATCAATAGGCCCCACTCAGAACCCAATAGGAGTCATTGTACACCAGTGAATTTTAAAAAGTAAAAGTAGCCATTGCCCTGTTCATGTAATTATAGTAGATCATATATTAAAAGGCTAAAGTCAAAGTGGAGAGCTGAGTATACTTAAGAAAACATAGTTGGGAGCATATATGGGCGTTACATTGTCCAGTCTCAGATCTAAGTAGTGGTACAACTACTTAATGAACTTATATTATGTCCTATAACCCTGCAAGAAAAAAAAAAGAAAAATATTTCTTAATATTAACTTCCCCAAATATGAAACTGACAGTCTTCAGAAGGAAATACATGAACCTGACTCATGGCAAATATAAGTACAATACATATATTTAGAACTTTATATAAATGCATAAAGTGCCAAACCATAGCTGAGGTGTCTTAAGTAATAAAAAACATACTTACCAAAAGACACCCATCCACATATAGCAGATAGTCAAACCAGTACTAAAACAGTTATCAGTAGAGGTAATGGTAAATGAGAGTATATCGTCGATCTGAAAAGGAAGGTAGGAGATGAATCTCTACGACCGATAACAGAGAACCTATGAAATAGACCCCCGTTAGGGAAATCATCTTATTCAATAAGCGATACTCCCTTCACGTCCCTCCGACATTCGCTGTACTCTGAGAGGAATCGGGCTTCAACAATGCTGAGAAGCGCATATCAACGTAGAAATCTTAGCACAAACTTACTTCACCACCTCCATAGGAGGCAAAGTTTGTAAAACTGAATTGTAGGTGTGGTGAGGGGTGTATTTATAGGCATTTTGAGGTTTGGGAAACTTTGCCCCTCCTGGTAGGATTGTATATCCCATACGTCACTAGATCATGGACTCTTGCCAATTACATGAAAGAAAGGGGATTTAAAGGGACAGTCAATTTTTTGTTTGCTTAAAAAGATAGATAATTCCTTTATTACCCAGTCCCCAGTTTTGCTTAAACAACACTTATATTAACATACCTTTCACCTCTATGACTACTTGTATCTATGCCGCTGCAGATTGCCCATTATCTTATTTAATATTTTAAGCTTGTTTACAATCTTGCATTTTAGCCAATCAGTGCTGGTTGGCAGGAAACCATTATTCTCCACGGGAGTGAGCACAATGTTATCCATATGGCTAAATGGAACTGTGTCTTGAATATACAACAAAAAAAAACTAAAATACACACAAACATACATACATATATATATATATATATATATATATATACACACACACATATATATATGTCATATTTGGCTTGCAGGACAATCAGACTCATGGTCTCATTTCCTATACATTATAAGACAGCTTCATGTCTCCTCACTATCCAGGCTGTTCTATCTGTTGTTCTGGGTAGTTCAACACATTTTTAGCTTTGATACCACTGCTGTTTCTCCTAGTGAGGAGGTGTTTGCTACTAATTGTATACCAGGTTCTGGAGTTGTGGATCAACAAATTGTAGTGTTGACATCACCACAGAGAGAAGCAAGAACCATAGTATTAGATATTTAAAACTGTGGTTCCAGTAGGAAAAAAAAGCTATGAGATGTTAAAAACAGCTTCTAATGGTGCTAAGATGTAGCAGATACATCTCACATATACTGTATGTATGGTGAAACCATAATTACAGAAAGGCCACAAGCAAAACATAGCTGCTTGTGGATGTGCTGGAATGAGAGAGATGGTAACCCATGACAGAGACACTGCATGTTTGAAAATGTAGGAAAAGAAAAATCTCCAGGCTACACAATGAGAGTGAAAAGAAAACAATAAATGAAACCGTAATCTCTTGCTTCTGTGCGGTCACTGCTAAAAAAGGTACCCATGTCTGGAGCCTTTAGAGAGATGCTGCAGAGGAAGAGCGGACCCTTGTGAAGGGGTTAAAGAATGTGGCACATCAAAGGAGTATTACAGGAAAACATTGCAGAACATCCTGGAAGAAAGGCCTTTACTACCTAACCCTGATGCTTACGGTCTTTAAACATGTTTAAAGCCATAAGGCACATACATTCTAAATGGAGATTTTCTGAATGGATCCAATCATCTGGGTTGAGTGAGCTTTCTTTATATAGAATGGGAAAGGTTGATGAAGGGGTTAGAGCAGAATCCAGAGAGCTCCCTCTGGCATCCAATTAAGTATTAATTACAGAAGTTATACATTTCCTGGGTTAAAAAGTCAGAGAAGAAATGTGGGGGAAGTCAGACTTAAAATGATTAATTCATATCCCAGATCACAAAAGAGATTGTCCAGTGAGAGAAAAGCTGCACATTATGTTCTGGAGAGCTAATATATACACTATGTGATACCTGCAACATTACAACACATTCAGCAAAGGACGTTAGCACTCTTGAAATTCACATGAACAGAACAAAGATGAATCACTGCTAAATTTGATAAAGAATCGGTGTTCATGGTGATGTAGCCTTCTCTTTGAAAAAACGAGAGAAAAGTGGTTGGTGGAAACAGAGTTTACAGCTGAACAATGAAGTTTCTATCTATCTTCAAGTTTTGGCTATATTAATCCAATGATAATGAACAATTTACTCATGTTTGTGTTGTGTTGAAATAAAGACTAATGATCAGTGACAAGGTGCAACAGGCCTCAGAGATGACTTCTAACACTTGGCAATCAAGTTCTTCATGCTTACAGTTGTGACATATGAATGTCCATCTGTACACTCTATTTTGCTATAGTTTGATTCCGAAGTTTAGGTCTATGAAGAAAAACTTCCTTTTATGCTCCAGATAGTTCCTAGCTTGGCTATAATTAAACTGAAGCTGGGAGGAAAAAGAGGAGACCCAACTAGCACTAGAAAACTGTCACCACAAGACTGTGGGCCTGATATTCAAAACCTTGCCAGCATGGAGAGAAATCACGCAAAACCTTTGGGATGATTTTTATACCTTGTATTGTAATGTAAGAGTCTGTATTTCACATAAAGAACACTACATAGCAACAAGTATTTCTCAAGATAAAACGTGTACCTAATTATTTTAAGGGCCTTGCCCTACCAATGAAACTTCTTCGATAATCTTGCCTGAGCGGCAAGGTTTTAAATATCAGGCCCTGTGAGATAAATATTTACCCACACACACATATTTATATATCTCAATAATGGTAAATAAGGTCATCAATGTAAAATGATATAAAAATAAATTATAAGCCCTTTATATTTAATAAAAATGGAAATGAAATGTTGCTAATAGAAATCTTCATACCTTGGCTCAGCCCTGTGAGTAGCACTGAAAAACTAAGAGTGGACAATTTAAATTTAGTGTGGTAAAATAAAAACCCAGACTGAAACCCCACCTGGTCATGTGGGTATATTCTTAAACCAAACCTTCTAATTAAAAAGTAGTAACAAATGGGAAGGAAGCTCGATGAATGCTACTTGGTGAACCGAGCCAAGATACTGAATTTAAAAAAATAATAATAATTTCTATTTATCTTGGCTCACCCCAGTAGAAACCACAAATATTTACCAAGCAGCATAATATAAAGACAGCAGAATATGAAATATACACAAACTTTAACACTTATACTGAAAATAGAATGTATGTAAAGCAAAGAAAGGGAACAACATCCCGCGTAGTGTGAAAAGCGGTTACCAGTTCCCTGAGGGAAAGCAGATGACTTGAAGACATGAAACTAACAAACCAATCATCTTATGTAGGAATTTAGGAGATGACCAAAGAAGCACATTGTTGCAAAAGAATTTCAGAGGGACTAAAGCATGTTATTGTCCACACCTTAGTTGAGGTAATAACTAAAAGAAATGTCTTCACAAAAGTAGATGTCACCAAGGCTTCTGGAATAAGAGGAAAATCTCTTACACTTCATACCTAAGCTATAACAAACTAATATGGACCAAAGCAATTCTAAGCCCATCTTATTGGACTTTCAGAGCAATGAAACCAAATCCTTTCATAAAACTTTTCATGGAAAAATTAAAGAAAAATGATGTACAACTACAACAATAAAGAAAAGAAATCCAGGGCATGACATCAGGCTTAAGATGGAAACACTGCAAGCTCGCAAAAGTGTATACACCACTAGATCAGAAATTGCAAAATTCATTAAATGTCACTCAGCTACCAAGTCATCAGATGTAGGGCTGGTATATTAAGATGAAAGAGGGGACTGTGAATTAGTAGGTGTGGATGTAAAAGCAGAGTATAAAGTCTGCCCTCAGTCATTGCCAGCAGAAATTTAGCCTAGGGACATCTTTGCCATTAAAGGGACAGTCTAGTCAAAATTAAACTTTCATTATTCAGATATGACTTGTAATTTTTAATCAATTTTCCAATTTACTTTTATCATCAAATTTGCTTTGTTCTCTTGGTATTCTTAGTTGAAACTAAACCTAGGTAGGCTCATATGCTAATTTCTAAGCCCTTGAGGGCTGTCTCTTATCACATGCTTTTTAAATTGCTTTTCACAACAAGAGACTGAAAGGACATGTGGGCCATATAGATAACACTGTGTTAACGCCCCGGGGGGTTATCTAAGATTTAGCACAAGACAATACTAAATGAAAGTCAATAGATAATAAACCGTCACAGTCATATGATCAGGGGGCTGGAAGAAGGTTCTTAGATACAAGGTAATCAAAGAGGTAAAAAGTGTATTAATATTAACTGTATTGGTTATGCAAAACTGGGGAATGGGTAATAAAGGGATTATGTAACTTTTAAAACAATACAAATTCTATTGTAGACTGTCCCTTTAAGGTAGAACTGCCATCATCACATCTTTGCATTGAATTTTCCACATTTCGGAAAAACGACTTTTATGGTGAAGGTGTCCCATGCATACTCATCCAAAAGTTGAAATCAACTGACCACCTCTACTTGATAAATGTATCAGATCTATCATTGGAGTCATTTAAACATGGGTCAGATGATGAAAAATGGATCTGATGAGACACCAATCACCCAGAAAAAGTTCTTATCTCTAGAGATACAATATTCAATGTGTTAGAGACAGATGGACTGCTATTATATTCATAATATGTTTCTGTTTACTGCAGAATCTGATTGGCTTCCTGCAACAGAGCTGTGCAATATAAAATAATCACATGACTGTCCAAGAATAATTTCACATTCCAGTCTGTAAATGATCTTAAAAATATAAAATGATTATAAAGTGCTCTGAGCTCCAACACAGTTATCGACAACTGCCTTAATGAACTGAATCATTTAGGGCTGCAACTAATGATTATTTTCATAATCGATTAATCGGATAAAAATAAATAATTTTTCCCTATATTTTAAAGCAAAATCCGCACACTGAGTGTAATAAATATAAACTTTATACAAAAAATTTACAACTTTATATTAACACAACTGTTGGTCCAATTTTTTAAGCAGCAGAACAATTTTTTATTATTAAGCAAAACCAAACCACAAACTTTTTGAAAAGAGGTAGAACTAGTAAGAGGTAGACTACCACTATTTCTAACGTTGTTATTCACTCTTTCAGAAACTTTGCATTGAAATTCAAAAATCTCCACATGCTCCTGGCTGAGGCTGGCTCTCTTTTGCAGCTATTTAGCCTTCAGCAGAGAAGAGGCACTTAGATGGTGTTGACGTGCCTGAGATGCATAAGTAGGCTTTGCCAATTTCACCAATGTGGGCTATTTATCTTTGTTAGCTCTCCACCAATGCAAGGGGCCTCTTAACAAAGTACGCCTGGACTTCATTCTGACATAAAAATATTTTGAATATCTTTAGGCAATGGTAAACAACCAGCTATAAGGTTAGGGGAAAAATATCTAGTCCCCTCTTAAAATAACAGATATATACTTACAGAGGTTGAATTTGGTACATATTACATTTAATTAAAAATATTAAAAACAAAAAAAAGGCAGAAGGGCTAAAGACTATAGATCAGTGACAGGAAACGGCCTTACACATTTATCTATACAGTACGTATAATCAGCAATAGCAAGCGATCCACTAAAACTGTGTAAACAGGTAATAGTGCACATCAATTCATATAACAAATGCCATCAATCTAGGGTTAGGTGTAAATAACAAGCTCAGCTATATCATGCAAAGCATAGTCCCAAATCACCTGATTTAATATAAACAATCCAAATGATGACTCCTATTATTTCTGGGTTGCACATAAAGACAGGGGTAGTTGTAAACTTAAAAAGAAACTTATAGTGTTCTGAAAAAGTGAAAAGTAAACATCTGTAGACGTCCTTTAGTCTAAGGGCATAACCATAAAACACAATATCATGTGAAGGAGCTCACTGGAGTAAAGCAGCTGGTGCTGTGCACAGACCAACTAATTGCAAACCAACTAATCGATTATGAGATTTGATGACAAACTATTTTCATAATCGATTATTATTGATTATGTCGATTAGTTGTTGCAGCTCTAGAATCATTTATAGTTACTCCCCATCCTAGGTCGCTGGAATATATGTGTCAAGCATACCCAATGGGAGCCTGTCAGAAGTACCCAGAACTAACCCTGATGTGACTGAATCAACAAATAGCACAAATCTGGTTTTACTTTTATACAAAAGGAACACAAACGGTAAATAAAATGTGAAGAATCCTTGATCTGAAAATATCTTCCATCTGGCCAGTTGTACCATTGGGATAGTGGAGGAAGGCTCTGCTATGAGCCTCATTCTGACAAAGTAATGGACTGTAGTCTTTTAACAACATAATACAGTATTGAAAAATACCAAAAATAAAATTACTATCCTCTAGGCTGAACAATCTAGTCATGTATAGCAAGGAAAAACATGAGGAGTAACAAGCCTCACTACACATTATTAAATAATACAAAAAAGAAACTTGAAAAACAGAATTTATGTTTACCTGATAAATTACTTTCTCCAACGGTGTGTCCGGTCCACGGCGTCATCCTTACTTGTGGGATATTCTCTTCCCCAACAGGAAATGGCAAAGAGCCCAGCAAAGCTGGTCACATGATCCCTCCTAGGCTCCGCCTACCCCAGTCATTCGACCGACGTTAAGGAGGAATATTTGCATAGAAGAAACCATATGGTACCGTGGTGACTGTAGTTAAAGAAAATAAATTATCAGACCTGATTAAAAAAACCAGGGCGGGCCGTGGACCGGACACACCGTTGGAGAAAGTAATTTATCAGGTAAACATAAATTCTGTTTTCTCCAACATAGGTGTGTCCGGTCCACGGCGTCATCCTTACTTGTGGGAACCAATACCAAAGCTTTAGGACACGGATGAAGGGAGGGAGCAAATCAGGTCACCTAAATGGAAGGCACCACGGCTTGCAAAACCTTTCTCCCAAAAAACAGAATTTATGTTTACCTGATAAATTTCTTTCTCCAACGGTGTGTCCGGTCCACGGCGTCATCCTTACTTGTGGGATATTCTCTTCCCCAACAGGAAATGGCAAAGAGCCCAGCAAAGCTGGTCACATGATCCCTCCTAGGCTCCGCCTACCCCAGTCATTCGACCGACGTTAAGGAGGAATAATAGCATAGGAGAAACCATATGGTACCGTGGTGACTGTAGTTAAAGAAAATAAATTATCAGACCTGATTAAAAAACCAGGGCGGGCCGTGGACCGGACACACCGTTGGAGAAAGAAATTTATCAGGTAAACATAAATTCTGTTTTCTCCAACATAGGTGTGTCCGGTCCACGGCGTCATCCTTACTTGTGGGAACCAATACCAAAGCTTTAGGACACGGATGAAGGGAGGGAGCAAATCAGGTCACCTAAATGGAAGGCACCACGGCTTGCAAAACCTTTCTCCCAAAAATAGCCTCAGAAGAAGCAAAAGTATCAAACTTGTAAAATTTGGTAAAAGTGTGCAGTGAAGACCAAGTCGCTGCCCTACATATCTGATCAACAGAAGCCTCGTTCTTGAAGGCCCATGTGGAAGCCACAGCCCTAGTGGAATGAGCCGTGATTCTTTCGGGAGGCTGCCGTCCGGCAGTCTCGTAAGCCAATCTGATGATGCTTTTAATCCAAAAAGAGAGAGAGGTAGAAGTTGCTTTTTGACCTCTCCTTTTACCTGAATAAACAACAAACAGGGAAGATGTTTGTCTAAAATCCTTTGTAGCATCTAAATAGAATTTTAGAGCGCGAACAACATCCAAATTGTGCAACAAGCGTTCCTTCTTTGAAACTGGTTTCGGACACAGAGAAGGTACGATAATCTCCTGGTTAATGTTTTTGTTAGAAACAACTTTTGGAAGAAAACCAGGTTTAGTACGTAAAACCACCTTATCTGCATGGAACACCAGATAAGGAGGAGAACACTGCAGAGCAGATAATTCTGAAACTCTTCTAGCAGAAGAAATTGCAACTAAAAACAAAACTTTCCAAGATAATAACTTAATATCAACGGAATGTAAGGGTTCAAACGGAACCCCCTGAAGAACTGAAAGAACTAAATTGAGACTCCAAGGAGGAGTCAAAGGTTTGTAAACAGGCTTGATTCTAACCAGAGCCTGAACAAAGGCTTGAACATCTGGCACAGCTGCCAGTTTTTTGTGAAGTAACACCGACAAGGCAGAAATCTGTCCCTTCAGGGAACTTGCCGATAATCCTTTTTCCAATCCTTCTTGAAGGAAGGATAGAATCCTAGGAATCTTAACCTTGTCCCAAGGGAATCCTTTAGATTCACACCAACAGATATATTTTTTCCAAATTTTGTGGTAAATCTTCCTAGTTACAGGCTTTCTGGCCTGAACAAGAGTATCGATAACAGAATCTGAGAAACCTCGCTTCGATAAAATCAAGCGTTCAATCTCCAAGCAGTCAGCTGGAGTGAAACCAGATTCGGATGTTCGAACGGACCCTGAACAAGAAGGTCTCGTCTCAAAGGTAGCTTCCAAGGTGGAGCCGATGACATATTCACCAGATCTGCATACCAAGTCCTGCGTGGCCACGCAGGAGCTATCAAGATCACCGACGCCCTCTCCTGATTGATCCTGGCTACCAGCCTGGGGATGAGAGGAAACGGCGGGAACACATAAGCTAGTTTGAAGGTCCAAGGTGCTACTAGTGCATCCACTAGAGCCGCCTTGGGATCCCTGGATCTGGACCCGTAGCAAGGAACTTTGAAGTTCTGACGAGAGGCCATCAGATCCATGTCTGGAATGCCCCAAAGTTGCGTGACTTGGGCAAAGATTTCCGGATGGAGTTCCCACTCCCCCGGATGCAATGTCTGACGACTCAGAAAATCCGCTTCCCAATTTTCCACTCCCGGGATGTGGATAGCAGACAGGTGGCAGGAGTGAGACTCCGCCCATAGAATAATCTTGGTCACTTCTTCCATCGCTAGGGAACTCCTTGTTCCCCCCTGATGGTTGATGTACGCAACAGTCGTCATGTTGTCTGATTGAAACCGTATGAACTTGGTCCTCGCTAGCTGAGGCCAAGCCTTGAGAGCATTGAATATCGCTCTCAGTTCCAGAATATTTATCGGTAGAAGAGATTCTTCCCGAGACCAAAGACCCTGAGCTTTCAGGGATCCCCAGACCGCGCCCCAGCCCATCAGACTGGCGTCGGTCGTGACAATGACCCACTCTGGTCTGTGGAATGTCATCCCTCGTGACAGGTTGTCCAGGGACAGCCACCAACGGAGTGAGTCTCTGGTCCTCTGATTTACTTGTATCTTTGGAGACAAGTCTGTATAGTCCCCATTCCACTGACTGAGCATGCACAGTTGTAATGGTCTTAGATGAATGCGCGCAAAAGGAACTATGTCCATTGCCGCTACCATCAACCCGATCACTTCCATGCACTGAGCTACGGAAGGAAGAGGAACGGAATGAAGTATTCGACAAGAGTCCAGAAGCTTTGTCTTTCTGGCCTCTGTTAGAAAAATCCTCATTTCTGAGGAGTCTATAATTGTTCCCAAGAAGGGAACCCTTGTTGACGGGGATAGAGAACTCTTTTCCACGTTCACTTTCCAGCCGTGCGATCTGAGAAAGGCCAGGACGATGTCCGTGTGAGCCTTTGCTCGAGGGAGGGACGACGCTTGAATCAGAATGTCGTCCAGGTAAGGTACTACTGCAATGCCCCTTGGTCTTAGCACAGCTAGAAGGGACCCTAGTACCTTTGTGAAAATCCTTGGAGCAGTGGCTAATCCGAAAGGAAGCGCCACGAACTGGTAATGTTTGTCCAGGAATGTAAACCTTAGGAACCGATGATGTTCCTTGTGGATAGGAATATGTAGATACGCATCCTTTAAATCCACCGTGGTCATGAATTGACCTTCCTGGATGGAAGGAAGGATAGTTCGAATGGTTTCCATCTTGAAAGATGGGACCTTGAGAAATTTGTTTAAGATCTTGAGATCTAGGATTGGTCTGAATGTTCCCTCTTTTTTGGGAACTATGAACAGATTGGAGTAGAACCCCATCCCTTGTTCTCTCAATGGAACAGGATGAATCACACCCATTTTTAACAGGTCTTCTACACAATGTAAGAACGCCTGTCTTTTTATGTGGTCTGAAGACAACTGAGACCTGTGGAACCTTCCCCTTGGGGGAAGTCCCTTGAATTCCAGAAGATAACCCTGGGAGACTATTTCTAGCGCCCAAGGATCCAGAACATCTCTTGCCCAAGCCTGAGCGAAGAGAGAGAGTCTGCCCCCCACCAGATCCGGTCCCGGATCGGGGGCCGATATTTCATGCTGTCTTGGTAGCAGTGGCAGGTTTCTTTGCCTGCTTTCCCTTGTTCCAGCCTTGCATTGGTCTCCAAGCTGGCTTGGCCTGAGAAGTATTACCCTCTTGCTTAGAGGACGTAGCACCTTGGGCTGGTCCGTTTTTACGAAAGGGACGAAAATTAGGTCTATTTTTTGCCTTGAAAGGCCGATCCTGAGGAAGGGCATGACCCTTACCCCCAGTGATATCAGAGATAATCTCTTTCAAGTCAGGACCAAACAGCGTTTTCCCCTTGAAAGGAATGTTTAGTAGCTTGTTCTTGGAAGACGCATCAGCCGACCAAGATTTCAACCAAAGCGCTCTGCGCGCCACAATAGCAAACCCAGAATTCTTAGCCGCTAACTTAGCCAATTGCAAAGAGGCGTCTAGAGTGAAAGAATTAGCCAATTTGAGAGCATTGACTCTGTCCATAATCTCCTCATAAGGAGGAGAGGCACTATCGAGCACCTTAATCAGTTCATCAAACCAGAAATATGCGGCTGTAGTGACAGGGACAATGCATGAAATGGGTTGTAGAAGGTAACCCTGCTGAACAAACATCTTTTTAAGCAAACCTTCTAATTTTTTATCCATAGGATCTTTGAAAGCACAACTATCCTCTATGGGAATAGTGGTGCGTTTGTTTAAAGTAGAAACCGCTCCCTCGACCTTGGGGACTGACTGCCATAAGTCCTTTCTGGGGTCGACCATAGGAAACAATTTTTTAAATATGGGGGGAGGGACGAAAGGAATACCGGGCCTTTCCCATTCTTTATTAACAATGTCCGCCACCCGCTTGGGTATAGGAAAAGCTTCTGGGAGCCCCGGCACCTCTAGGAACTTGTCCATTTTACATAGTTTCTCTGGGATGACCAAATTTTCACAATCATCCAGAGTGGATAATACCTCCTTAAGCAAAATGCGGAGATGTTCCAATTTAAATTTAAAAGTAATCACATCAGATTCAGCCTGCTGAGAAATGTTCCCTAAATCAGTAATTTCTCCCTCAGACAAAACCTCCCTGGCTCCCTCAGATTGGGTTAGGGGCCCTTCAGAGATATTAATATCAGCGTCGTCATGCTCTTCAGTAACTAAAACAGAGCATCCACGCTTACGCTGACAAGGGTTCATTTTGGCTAAAATGTTTTTGACAGAATTATCCATTACAGCCGTTAATTGTTGCATAGTAAGGAGTATTGGCGCGCTAGATGTACTAGGGGCCTCCTGAGTGGGCAAGACTCGTGTAGACGAAGGAGGGAATGATGCAGTACCATGCTTACTCCCCTCACTTGAGGAATCATCTTGGGCATCATTGTCATTATCACATAAATCACATTTATTTAAATGAATAGGAATTCTGGCTTCCCCACATTCAGAACACAGTCTATCTGGTAGTTCAGACATGTTAAACAGGCATAAACTTGATAAGAAAGTACAAAAAACGTTTTGAAATAAAACCGTTACTGTCACTTTAAATTTTAAACTGAACACACTTTATTACTGCAATTGCGAAAAAACATGAAGGAATTGTTCAAAATTCACCAAACTTTCACCACAGTGTCTTAAAGCCTTGAAAATATTGCACACCAATTTTGGAAGCTTTAACCCTTAAAATAACGGAACCGGAGCCGTTTTAAGCTTTAACCCCTTTACAGTCCCTGGTATCTGCTTTGCTGAGACCCAACCAAACCCAAGGGGAATACGATACCAAATGATGCCTTCAGAAGTCTTTTATAAGTATCAGAGCTCCTCTCACATGCGACTGCATGCCATGCCTCTCAAAAACAAGTGCGCAACACCGGCGCGAAAATGAGACTCTGCCTATGCTTTGGGAAAGCCCCGAAAGAATAAGGTGTCTAAAACAGTGCCTGCCGATATTATTATATCAAAATACCCAGAATAAATGATTCCTCAAGGCTAAATAAGTGTTAATATCAATCGATTTAGCCCAAAAAATGTCTACAGTCTAAATAAGCCCTTGTGAAGCCCTTATTTACAATCGTAATAAACATGGCTTACCGGATCCCATAGGGAAAATGACAGCTTCCAGCATTACATCGTCTTGTTAGAATGTGTCATACCTCAAGCAGCAAAGGACTGCAAACTGTTCCCCCAACTGAAGTTAATGCTCTCAACAGTCCTGTGTGGAACAGCCATGGATTTTAGTTACGGTTGCTAAAATCATTTTCCTCATACAAACAGAATTCTTCATCTCTTTTCTGTTTCTGAGTAAATAGTACGTACCAGCACTATTTGAAAATAACAAACTCTTGATTGAATAATGAAAAACTACAGTTAAACACTAAAAAACTCTAAGCCATCTCCGTGGAGATGTTGCCTGTACAACGGCAAAGAGAATGACTGGGGTAGGCGGAGCCTAGGAGGGATCATGTGACCAGCTTTGCTGGGCTCTTTGCCATTTCCTGTTGGGGAAGAGAATATCCCACAAGTAAGGATGACGCCGTGGACCGGACACACCTATGTTGGAGAAATAGCCTCAGAAGAAGCAAAAGTATCAAACTTGTAAAATTTGGTAAAAGTGTGCAGTGAAGACCAAGTCGCTGCCCTACATATCTGATCAACAGAAGCCTCGTTCTTGAAGGCCCATGTGGAAGCCACAGCCCTAGTGGAATGAGCCGTGATTCTTTCGGGAGGCTGCCGTCCGGCAGTCTCGTAAGCCAATCTGATGATGCTTTTAATCCAAAAAGAGAGAGAGGTAGAAGTTGCTTTTTGACCTCTCCTTTTACCGGAATAAACAACAAACAAGGAAGATGTTTGTCTAAAATCCTTTGTAGCATCTAAATAGAATTTTAGAGCGCGAACAACATCCAAATTGTGCAACAAACGTTCCTTCTTTGAAACTGGTTTCGGACACAGAGAAGGTACGATAATCTCCTGGTTAATGTTTTTGTTAGAAACAACTTTTGGAAGAAAACCAGGTTTAGTACGTAAAACCACCTTATCTGCATGGAACACCAGATAAGGAGGAGAACACTGCAGAGCAGATAATTCTGAAACTCTTCTAGCAGAAGAAATTGCAACTAAAAACAAAACTTTCCAAGATAATAACTTAATATCAACAGAATGTAAGGGTTCAAACGGAACCCCCTGAAAAACTGAAAGAACTAAGTTGAGACTCCAAGGAGGAGTCAAAGGTTTGTAAACAGGCTTAATTCTAACCAGAGCCTGAACAAAGGCTTGAACATCTGGCACAGCTGCCAGCTTTTTGTGAAGTAACACAGACAAGGCAGAAATCTGTCCCTTCAGGGAACTAGCAGATAATCCTTTTTCCAATCCTTCTTGAAGGAAGGATAGAATCTTAGGAATCTTAACCTTGTCCCAAGGGAATCCTTTAGATTCACACCAACAGATATATTTTTTCCAAATTTTGTGGTAAATCTTTCTAGTTACAGGCTTTCTGGCCTGAACAAGAGTATCGATAACAGAATCTGAGAACCCTCGCTTCGATAAGATCAAGCGTTCAATCTCCAAGCAGTCAGCTGGAGTGAAACCAGATTCGGATGTTCGAACGGACCCTGAACAAGAAGGTCTCGTCTCAAAGGTAGCTTCCAAGGTGGAGCCGATGACATATTCACCAGATCTGCATACCAAGTCCTGCGTGGCCACGCAGGAGCTATCAAGATCACCGACGCCCTCTCCTGATTGATCCTGGCTACCAGCCTGGGGATGAGAGGAAACGGCGGGAACACATAAGCTAGTTTGAAGGTCCAAGGTGCTACTAGTGCATCCACTAGAGCCGCCTTGGGATCCCTGGATCTGGACCCGTAGCAAGGAACTTTGAAGTTCTGACGAGAGGCCATCAGATCCATGTCTGGAATGCCCCACAGCTGAGTGACTTGGGCAAAGATTTCCGGATGGAGTTCCCACTCCCCCGGATGCAAAGTCTGACGACTCAGAAAATCCGCTTCCCAATTTTCCACTCCTGGGATGTGGATAGCAGACAGGTGGCAGGAGTGAGACTCCGCCCATAGAATGATTTTGGTCACTTCTTCCATCGCTAGGGAACTCCTTGTTCCCCCCTGATGGTTGATGTACGCAACAGTTGTCATGTTGTCTGATTGAAACCGTATGAACTTGGCCCTCGCTAGCTGAGGCCAAGCCTTGAGAGCATTGAATATCGCTCTCAGTTCCAGAATATTTATCGGTAGAAGAGATTCTTCCCGAGACCAAAGACCCTGAGCTTTCAGGGATCCCCAGACCGCGCCCCAGCCCATCAGACTGGCGTCGGTCGTGACGATGACCCACTCCGGTCTGCGGAATGTCATCCCTTGTGACAGGTTGTCCAGGGACAGCCACCAACGGAGTGAGTCTCTGGTCCTCTGATTTACTTGTATCTTCGGAGACAAGTCTGTATAGTCCCCATTCCACTGACTGAGCATGCACAGTTGTAATGGTCTTAGATGAATGCGCGCAAAAGGAACTATGTCCATTGCCGCTACCATCAAACCGATCACTTCCATGCACTGCGCTATGGAAGGAAGAGGAACGGAATGAAGTATCCGACAAGAGTCTAGAAGTTTTGTTTTTCTGGCCTCTGTCAGAAAAATCCTCATTTCTAAGGAGTCTATTATTGTTCCCAAGAAGGGAACCCTTGTTGACGGAGATAGAGAACTCTTTTCCACGTTCACTTTCCATCCGTGAGATCTGAGAAAGGCCAGGACAATGTCCGTGTGAGCCTTTGCTTGAGGAAGGGACGACGCTTGAATCAGAATGTCGTCCAAGTAAGGTACTACAGCAATGCCCCTTGGTCTTAGCACAGCTAGAAGGGACCCTAGTACCTTTGTGAAAATCCTTGGAGCAGTGGCTAATCCGAAAGGAAGCGCCACGAACTGGTAATGCTTGTCCAGGAATGAGAACCTTAGGAACCGATGATGTTCCTTGTGGATAGGAATATGTAGATACGCATCCTTTAAATCCACTGTGGTCATGAATTGACCTTCCTGGATGGAAGGAAGAATAGTTCGAATGGTTTCCATCTTGAACGATGGAACCTTGAGAAACTTGTTTAAGATCTTGAGATCTAAGATTGGTCTGAACGTTCCCTCTTTTTTGGGAACTATGAACAGATTGGAGTAGAACCCCATCCCTTGTTCTCTTAATGGAACAGGATGAATCACTCCCATTTTTAACAGGTCTTCTACACAATGTAAGAATGCCTGTCTTTTTATGTGGTCTGAAGACAACTGAGACCTGTGGAACCTCCCCCTTGGGGGAAGCCCCTTGAATTCCAGAAGATAACCTTGGGAGACTATTTCTAGCGCCCAAGGATCCAGAACATCTCTTGCC
Source organism: Bombina bombina (assembly GCF_027579735.1). Taxonomy (NCBI): domain Eukaryota; kingdom Metazoa; phylum Chordata; class Amphibia; order Anura; family Bombinatoridae; genus Bombina; species Bombina bombina. The sequence goes on from NC_069499.1 coordinate 1,369,868,355, forward strand.
CAAGCCTGAGCGAAGAGAGAGAGTCTGCCCCCCACCAGATCCGGTCCCGGATCGGGGGCCAACATTTCATGCTGTCTTGGTAGCAGTGGCAGGTTTCTTGGCCTGCTTTCCCTTGTTCCAGCCTTGCATTGGTCTCCAAGCTGGCTTGGCTTGAGAAGTATTACCCTCTTGCTTAGAGGACGTAGCACTTTGGGCTGGTCCATTTCTACGAAAGGGACGAAAAACAGAATTTATGTTTACCTGATAAATTACTTTCTCCAACGGTGTGTCCGGTCCACGGCGTCATCCTTACTTGTGGGATATTCTCTTCCCCAACAGGAAATGGCAAAGAGCCCAGCAAAGCTGGTCACATGATCCCTCCTAGGCTCCGCCTACCCCAGTCATTCGACCGACGTTAAGGAGGAATATTTGCATAGGAGAAACCATATGGTACCGTGGTGACTGTAGTTAAAGAAAATAAATTATCAGACCTGATTAAAAAAACCAGGGCGGGCCGTGGACCGGACACACCGTTGGAGAAAGTAATTTATCAGGTAAACATAAATTCTGTTTTCTCCAACATAGGTGTGTCCGGTCCACGGCGTCATCCTTACTTGTGGGAACCAATACCAAAGCTTTAGGACACGGATGAAGGGAGGGAGCAAATCAGGTCACCTAAATGGAAGGCACCACGGCTTGCAAAACCTTTCTCCCAAAAATAGCCTCAGAAGAAGCAAAAGTATCAAACTTGTAAAATTTGGTAAAAGTGTGCAGTGAAGACCAAGTCGCTGCCCTACATATCTGATCAACAGAAGCCTCGTTCTTGAAGGCCCATGTGGAAGCCACAGCCCTAGTGGAATGAGCTGTGATTCTTTCGGGAGGCTGCCTTCCGGCAGTCTCGTAAGCCAATCTGATGATGCTTTTAATCCAAAAAGAGAGAGAGGTAGAAGTTGCTTTTTGACCTCTTCTTTTACCGGAATAAACAACAAACAAGGAAGATGTTTGTCTAAAATCCTTTGTAGCATCTAAATAGAATTTTAGAACGCGAACAACATCCAAATTGTGCAACAATCGTTCCTTCTTTGAAACTGGTTTCGGACACAGAGAAGGTACGATAATCTCCTGGTTAATGTTTTTGTTAGAAACAACTTTTGGAAGAAAACCAGGTTTAGTACGTAAAACCACCTTATCTGCATGGAACACCAGATAAGGAGGAGAACACTGCAGAGCAGATAATTCTGAAACTCTTCTAGCAGAAGAAATTGCAACTAAAAACAAAACTTTCCAAGATAATAACTTAATATCAACGGAATGTAAGGGTTCAAACGGAACCCCCTGAAGAACTGAAAGAACCAAATTGAGACTCCAAGGAGGAGTCAAAGGTTTGTAAACAGGCTTAATTCTAACCAGAGCCTGAACAAAGGCTTGAACATCTGGCACAGCTGCCAGCTTTTTGTGAAGTAACACAGACAAGGCAGAAATCTGTCCCTTCAGGGAACTTGCAGATAATCCTTTTTCCAATCCTTCTTGAAGGAAGGATAGAATCCTAGGAATCTTAACCTTGTCCCAAGGGAATCCTTTAGATTCACACCAACAGATATATTTTTTCCAAATTTTGTGGTAAATCTTTCTAGTTACAGGCTTTCTGGCCTGAACAAGAGTATCGATAACAGAATCTGAGAACCCTCGCTTCGATAAGATCAAGCGTTCAATCTCCAAGCAGTCAGCTGGAGTGAAACCAGATTCGGATGTTCGAACGGACCCTGAACAAGAAGGTCTCGTCTCAAAGGTAGCTTCCAAGGTGGAGCCGATGACATATTCACCAGATCTGCATACCAAGTCCTGCGTGGCCACGCAGGAGCTATCAAGATCACCGACGCCCTCTCCTGATTGATCCTGGCTACCAGCCTGGGGATGAGAGGAAACGGCGGGAACACATAAGCTAGTTTGAAGGTCCAAGGTGCTACTAGTGCATCCACTAGAGCCGCCTTGGGATCCCTGGATCTGGACCCGTAGCAAGGAACTTTGAAGTTCTGACGAGAGGCCATCAGATCCATGTCTGGAATGCCCCACAGCTGAGTGACTTGGGCAAAGATTTCCGGATGGAGTTCCCACTCCCCCGGATGCAATGTCTGACGACTCAGAAAATCCGCTTCCCAATTTTCCACTCCTGGGATGTGGATAGCAGACAGGTGGCAGGAGTGAGACTCCGCCCATAGAATGATTTTGGTCACTTCTTCCATCGCTAGGGAACTCCTTGTTCCCCCCTGATGGTTGATGTACGCAACAGTTGTCATGTTGTCTGATTGAAACCGTATGAACTTGGCCCTCGCTAGCTGAGGCCAAGCCTTGAGAGCATTGAATATCGCTCTCAGTTCCAGAATATTTATCGGTAGAAGAGATTCTTCCCGAGACCAAAGACCCTGAGCTTTCAGGGATCCCCAGACCGCGCCCCAGCCCATCAGACTGGCGTCGGTCGTGACAATGACCCACTCTGGTCTGCGGAATGTCATCCCTTGTGACAGGTTGTCCAGGGACAGCCACCAACGGAGTGAGTCTCTGGTCCTCTGATTTACTTGTATCTTCGGAGACAAGTCTGTATAGTCCCCATTCCACTGACTGAGCATGCACAGTTGTAATGGTCTTAGATGAATGCGCGCAAAAGGAACTATGTCCATTGCCGCTACCATCAACCCGATCACTTCCATGCACTGAGCTATGGAAGGAAGAGGAACGGAATGAAGTATCCGACAAGAGTCTAGAAGTTTTGTTTTTCTGGCCTCTGTCAGGAAAATCCTCATTTCTAAGGAGTCTATTATTGTTCCCAAGAAGGGAACCCTTGTTGACGGAGATAGAGAACTCTTTTCCACGTTCACTTTCCATCCGTGAGATCTGAGAAAGGCCAGGACAATGTCCGTGTGAGCCTTTGCTTGAGAAAGGGACGACGCTTGAATCAGAATGTCGTCCAAGTAAGGTACTACAGCAATGCCCCTTGGTCTTAGCACAGCTAGAAGGGACCCTAGTACCTTTGTGAAAATCCTTGGAGCAGTGGCTAATCCGAAAGGAAGCGCCACAAACTGGTAATGTTTGTCCAGGAATGCGAACCTTAGGAACCGATGATGTTCCTTGTGGATAGGAATATGTAGATACGCATCCTTTAAATCCACCGTGGTCATGAATTGACCTTCCTGGATGGAAGGAAGAATAGTTCGAATGGTTTCCATCTTGAACGATGGAACCTTGAGAAACTCGTTTAAGATCTTGAGATCTAAGATTGGTCTGAACGTTCCCTCTTTTTTGGGAACTATGAACAGATTGGAGTAGAACCCCATCCCTTGTTCTCTTAATGGAACAGGATGAATCACTCCCATTTTTAACAGGTCTTCTACACAATGTAAGAATGCCTGTCTTTTTATGTGGTCTGAAGACAACTGAGACCTGTGGAACCTCCCCCTTGGGGGAAGTCCCTTGAATTCCAGAAGATAACCTTGGGAGACTATTTCTAGCGCCCAAGGATCCAGAACATCTCTTGCCCAAGCCTGAGTGAAGAGAGAGAGTCTGCCCCCCACCAGATCCGGTCCCGGATCGGGGGCCAACATTTCATGCTGTCTTGGTAGCAGTGGCAGGTTTCTTGGCCTGCTTTCCCTTGTTCCAGCCTTGCATTGGTCTCCAAGCTGGCTTGGCTTGAGAAGTATTACCCTCTTGCTTAGAGGACGTAGCACTTTGGGTTGGTCCGTTTCTACGAAAGGGACGAAAATTAGGTTTATTTTTTGCCTTGAAAGGCCGATCCTGAGGAAGGGCGTGGCCCTTACCCCCAGTGATATCAGAGATAATCTCTTTCAAGTCAGGGCCAAACAGCGTTTTCCCCTTGAAAGGAATGTTAAGTAGCTTGTTCTTGGAAGACGCATCAGCCGACCAAGATTTCAACCAAAGCGCTCTGCGCGCCACAATAGCAAACCCTGAATTCTTAGCCGCTAACCTAGCCAATTGCAAAGTGGCGTCTAGGGTGAAAGAATTAGCCAATTTGAGAGCATTGATTCTGTCCATAATCTCCTCATAAGGAGGAGAATCACTATCGACCGCCTTTATCAGCTCATCGAACCAGAAACATGCGGCTGTAGCGACAGGGACAATGCATGAAATTGGTTGTAGAAGGTAACCCTGCTGAACAAACATTTTCTTAAGCAAACCTTCTAATTTTTTATCCATAGGATCTTTGAAAGCACAACTATCCTCTATGGGTATAGTGGTGCGTTTGTTTAAAGTGGAAACCGCTCCCTCGACCTTGGGGACTGTCTGCCATAAGTCCTTTCTGGGGTCGACCATAGGAAACAATTTTTTAAATATGGGGGGAGGGACGAAAGGAATACCGGGCCTTTCCCATTCTTTATTAACAATGTCCGCCACCCGCTTGGGTATAGGAAAAGCTTCTGGGAGCCCTGGCACCTCTAGGAACTTGTCCATTTTACATAGTTTCTCTGGGATGACCAACTTGTCACAATCATCCAGAGTGGATAATACCTCCTTAAGCAGAATGCGGAGATGTTCCAACTTAAATTTAAATGCAATCACATCAGGTTCAGCTTGTTGAGAAATGTTCCCAGAATCAGTAATTTCTCCCTCAGACAAAACCTCCCTGGCCCCATCAGACTGGGTTAGGGGCCCTTCAGAAATATTATTAACAGCGTCGTCATGCTCTTCAGTATCTAAAACAGAGCAATCGCGCTTACGCTGATAAGTGTTCATTTTGGCTAAAATGTTTTTGACAGAATTATCCATTACAGCCGTTAATTGTTGCATAGTAAGGAGTATTGGCGCGCTAGATGTACTAGGGGCCTCCTGAGTGGGCAAGACTCGTGTAGACGAAGGAGGGAATGATGCAGTACCATGCTTACTCCCCTCACTTGAGGAATCATCTTGGGCATCATTGTCATTGTCACATAAATCACATTTATTTAAATGAATAGGAATTCTGGCTTCCCCACATTCAGAACACAGTCTATCTGGTAGTTCAGACATGTTAAACAGGCATAAACTTGATAACAAAGTACAAAAAACGTTTTAAAATAAAACCGTTACTGTCACTTTAAATTTTAAACTGAACACACTTTATTACTGCAATTGCGAAAAAACATGAAGGAATTGTTCAAAATTCACCAAATTTTCACCACAGTGTCTTAAAGCCTTAAAAGTATTGCACACCAAATTTGGAAGCTTTAACCCTTAAAATAACGGAACCGGAGCCGTTTTGAACTTTAACCCCTTTACAGTCCCTGGTATCTGCTTTGCTGAGACCCAACCAAGCCCAAAGGGGAATACGATACCAAATGACGCCTTCAGAAAGCCTTTTCTAAGTATCAGAGCTCCTCTCACATGCGACTGCATGCCATGCCTCTCAAAAACAAGTGCGCCACACCGGCGCGAAAATGAGGCTCTGCCTATGCTTTGGGAAAGCCCCTAAGAATAAGGTGTCTAAAACAGTGCCTGCCGATATTATTATATCAAAATACCCAGATAAAATGATTCCTCAAGGCTAAATATGTGTTAATAATGAATCGATTTAGCCCAGAAAAAGTCTACAGTCTTAATAAGCCCTTGTGAAGCCCTTATTTACGATCGTAATAAACATGGCTTACCGGATCCCATAGGGAAAATGACAGCTTCCAGCATTACATCGTCTTGTTAGAATGTGTCATACCTCAAGCAGCAAGAGACTGCTCACTGTTCCCCCAACTGAAGTTAATTGCTCTCAACAGTCCTGTGTGGAACAGCCATGGATTTTAGTGACGGTTGCTAAAATCATTTTCCTCATACAAACAGAAATCTTCATCTCTTTTCTGTTTCTGAGTAAATAGTACATGCCAGCACTATTTCAAAATAACAAACTCTTGATTGAATAATAAAAACTACAGTTAAACACTAAAAAACTCTAAGCCATCTCCGTGGAGATGTTGCCTGTACAACGGCAAAGAGAATGACTGGGGTAGGCGGAGCCTAGGAGGGATCATGTGACCAGCTTTGCTGGGCTCTTTGCCATTTCCTGTTGGGGAAGAGAATATCCCACAAGTAAGGATGACGCCGTGGACCGGACACACCTATGTTGGAGAAATTAGGTTTATTTTTTGCCTTGAAAGGCCGATCCTGAGGAAGGGCGTGGCCCTTACCCCCAGTGATATCAGAGATAATCTCTTTCAAGTCAGGGCCAAACAGCGTTTTCCCCTTGAAAGGAATGTTAAGTAGCTTGTTCTTGGAAGACGCATCAGCTGACCAAGATTTCAACCAAAGCGCTCTGCGCGCCACAATAGCAAACCCAGAATTCTTAGCCGCTAACCTAGCCAATTGCAAAGTGGCGTCTAGGGTGAAAGAATTAGCCAATTTGAGAGCATTGATTCTGTCCATAATCTCCTCATAAGGAGGAGAATCACTATCGACCGCCTTTATCAGCTCATCGAACCAGAAACATGCGGCTGTAGCTACAGGGACAATGCATGAAATTGGTTGTAGAAGGTAACCCTGCTGAACAAACATCTTTTTAAGTAAACCTTCTAATTTTTTATCCATAGGATCTTTGAAAGCACAACTATCCTCTATGGGTATAGTGGTGCGTTTGTTTAAAGTGGAAACCGCTCCCTCGACCTTGGGGACTGTCTGCCATAAGTCCTTTCTGGGGTCGACCATAGGAAACAATTTTTTAAATATGGGGGGAGGGACGAAAGGAACACCGGGCCTTTCCCATTCTTTATTAACAATGTCCGCCACCCGCTTGGGTATAGGAAAAGCTTCTGGGAGCCCCGGGACCTCTAGGAACTTGTCCATTTTACATAGTTTCTCTGGGATGACCAACTTGTCACAATCATCCAGAGTGGATAATACCTCCTTGAGCAGAATGCGGAGATGTTCCAACTTAAATTTAAACGTAATCACATCAGGTTCAGCTTGTTGAGAAATGTTCCCTGAATCAGTAATTTCTCCCTCAGACAAAACCTCCCTGGCCCCATCAGACTGGGTTAGGGGCCCTTCAGAACCATTATTATCAGCGTCGTCATGCTCTTCAGTATCTAAAACAGAGCAGTCGCGCTTACGCTGATAAGTGTTCATTTTGGCTAAAATGTTTTTGACAGAATTATCCATTACAGCCGTTAATTGTTGCATAGTAAGGAGTATTGGCGCGCTAGATGTACTAGGGGCCTCCTGAGTGGGCAAGACTCGTGTAGACGAAGGAGGGAATGATGCAGTACCATGCTTACTCCCCTCACTTGAGGAATCATCTTGGGCATCATTGTCATTGTCACATAAATCACATTTATTTAAATGAATAGGAATTCTGGCTTCCCCACATTCAGAACACAGTCTATCTGGTAGTTCAGACATGTTAAACAGGCATAAACTTGATAACAAAGTACAAAAAACGTTTTAAAATAAAACCGTTACTGTCACTTTAAATTTTAAACTGAACACACTTTATTACTGCAATTGCGAAAAAACATGAAGGAATTGTTCAAAATTCACCAAATTTTCACCACAGTGTCTTAAAGCTTTAAAAGTATTGCACACCAATTTTGGAAGCTTTAACCCTTAAAATAACGGAACCGGAGCCGTTTTTAACTTTAACCCCTTTACAGTCCCTGGTATCTGCTTTGCTGAGACCCAACCAAGCCCAAAGGGGAATACGATACCAAATGACGCCTTCAGAAAGTCTTTTCTAAGTATCAGAGCTCCTCTCACATGCGACTGCATGTCATGCCTCTCAAAAACAAGTGCGCAACACCGGCGCGAAAATGAGGCTCTGCCTATGATTTGGGAAAGCCCCTAAAGAATAAGGTGCCTGCCGATATTATTATATCAAAATACCCAGAATAAATGATTCCTCAAGGCTAAATATGTGTTAATAATGAATCGATTTAGCCCAGAAAAAGTCTACAGTCTTAATAAGCCCTTGTGAAGCCCTTATTTACGATCTTAATAAACATGGCTTACCGGATCCCATAGGGAAAATGACAGCTTCCAGCATTACATCGTCTTGTTAGAATGTGTCATACCTCAAGCAGCAAGAGACTGCTCACTGTTCCCCCAACTGAAGTTAATTGCTCTCAACAGTCCTGTGTGGAACAGCCATGGATTTTAGTGACGGTTGCTAAAATCATTTTCCTCATACAAACAGAAATCTTCATCTCTTTTCTGTTTCTGAGTAAATAGTACATACCAGCACTATTTCAAAATAACAAACTCTTGATTGAATAATAAAAACTACAGTTAAACACTAAAAAACTCTAAGCCATCTCCGTGGAGATGTTGCCTGTACAACGGCAAAGAGAATGACTGGGGTAGGCGGAGCCTAGGAGGGATCATGTGACCAGCTTTGCTGGGCTCTTTGCCATTTCCTGTTGGGGAAGAGAATATCCCACAAGTAAGGATGACGCCGTGGACCGGACACACCTATGTTGGAGAAATCTTATTTTCTGATTGCTGCAGTGAGTATCACATTGTAAATGAAAACACATGCAAAAAAATAAAAAATGTATTGAAAATAATTAAATACTATGGTGAACCTTATAAGTACTGATGAGTGGCAGTAACGGGAATATGTTGATACACAACTCTGAGATCCACAGTCTACCTTCAATGAATCTACAGTTATAATAGAAATTTGTGAGTTCACATTATTGTTCAACGCCTTAATAAAGCTAAGAGCCCTCTTTCTTGGGAATCAAACAATTTGCAAATAGAAACCAGTTTTGTTCAGTCATAAGAAAACCTGATGTGACCACATCCAGAATCAATCTGAAACCATGGTTGCCCAGGATTATAGAAACAGCAATAGACATGTACATACTGGACAGCTCTGGGCAATAGACATGTACATACTAGACAGCTCTTGGCAATAGACATGTACATACTAGATAGCTCTTGGCAATAGACATGTACATACTAGACAGCTCTTGGCAATAGACATGTACATACTAGACAGCTCTTGGCAATAGACATGTACATACTAGACAGCTCTTGGCAATAGACATGTACATACTGGGCAGCTCTTGGCAATAGACATGTACATACTGGGCAGCTCTTGGCAATAGACCTGTACATACTAGACAGCTCTTGGCAATAGACATGTACATACTAGACAGCTCTTGGCAATAGACCTGTACATACTGGACAGCTCTTGGCAATAGACATGTACATACTGGACAGCTCTGGGCAATAGACATGTACATACTGGACAGCACTTGGCAATAGACATGTACATACTGGACAGCTCTTGGCAATAGACCTGTACATACTGGGCAGCTCTTGGCAATAGACCTGTACATACTGGGCAGCTCTTGGCAATAGACCTGTACATACTGGGCAGCTCTTGGCAATAGACATGTAAATACTGGACAGCTCTTGGCAATAGACCTGTACATACTGGACAGCTCTTGGCAATAGACATGTACATACTGGGCAGCTCTTGGTAATAGACCTGTACATACTGGGCAGCTCTTGGTAATAGACCTGTACATACTGGGCAGCTCTTGGCAATAGACATGTAAATACTGGACAGCTCTTGGCAATAGACATGTACATACTGGACAGCTCTTGGCAATAGACCTGTACATACTGGGCAGCTCTTGGCAATAGACCTGTACATACTGGACAGCTCTTGGCAATAGACCTGTACATACTGGGCAGCTCTTGGCAATAGACATGTAAATACTGGACAGCTCTTGGCAATAGACCTGTACATACTGGACAGCTCTTGGCAATAGACATGTACATACTGGGCAGCTCTTGGTAATAGACCTGTACATACTGGGCAGCTCTTGACAATAGACATGTAAATACTGGACAGCTCTTGGCAATAGACATGTAAATACTGGACAGCTCTTGGCAATAGACCTGTACATACTGGACATCTCTTGGCAATAGACCTGTACATACTGGACAGCTCTTGGCAATAGACCTGTACATACTGGGCAGCTCTTGGCAATAGACCTGTACATACTGGGCAGCTCTTGGCAATAGACCTGTACATACTGGGCAGCTCTTGGCAATAGACCTGTACATACTGGGCAGCTCTTGGCAATAGACATGTACATACTGGACAGCTCTTGGCAATAGACATGTACATACTGGGCAGCTCTGGGCAATAGACATGTACATACTGGGCAGCACTTGGCAATAGACATGTACATACTGGACAGCACTTGGCAATAGACATGTACATACTGGACAGAACACTTGGCAATAGACATGTACATACTGGACAGCACTTGGCAATAGACATGTACATACTGGACAGAACACTTGGCAATAGACATGTACATACTGGGCTGCTCTTGGCAATAGACATGTACATACTGGACAGCTCTTGGCAATAGACATGTACATACTGGGCAGCTCTTGGCAATAGACATGTACATACTGGGCAGCTCTGGGCAATAGACATGTACATACTGGGCAGCTCTGGGCAATAGACATGTACATACTGGGCAGCTCTTGGCAAAAGACATGTACATACTGGACAGCTCTTGGCAGATATAATCTCATGCCAACTCTACTTGAGAGAAGATTGTAGATTTGTCTCTCCATGGCATTTACTTGTATTTGAGATCTCCAATTTTGGGAATAACGTGTTCTTTGGGTACAGAATATATTGAGACAAAATACTGAGGAAGAGGAAAAATACTGAGGAAGAGAAAATATGACCTTTATAATTCTGAAGAATCTAGGTATTGTCCAAACAACAATTTACCCTTGGAAAACAAACCACCAGTATTTGCTTTGGAACTGGCATCTGCATTAGATTGTCTCAGCCACAGCAACTTTAACTATGCATTGTGAAATACAGTTTAATGTACTTTATTCATTTTGCAACCTGTTTCCGTAGTTAAACTATAAAATTTGTGTTTCTTCCACACACACTCAGAAAGGCTGGGGTGTATTGTGCAAGATTTAAAATGAGGACACTGCAACATGCTACACAGAGATTTAAAGGAGCAGTCTACACCAGAATTGTTATAATTTTAAAATATAGATAATGCCCTTATTACCCATTCCCTAGTTATATTATTACACTTTTTACCTCTGATTACATTGTATCTAAGCCTCTGCAAACTGCCCCCTTATTACAGTTCTTTTGACAGACTTGCATTTTAGCCAATCAGTGGCGACTCCTAGGAAACTCCACGTGCGTGAATAAAGTGTATCTATATGGCGAACATGAACTAACACCCTCTAGTGGTGAAAAACTGTCAAAATGCATTCAGATTAGCTTTCAACTAAGAATACCAAGAGAACAAAGCAACATTGGTGATAAAAGTAAATATGAAAGGTGTTTAAAATGACATGCCCTATCTGAATCATGACAGAACTACATTCAGCGAGGGGTCAGTTACTAGTGGTGTTCCCCAACGGTCAGCTCTTGGGCCTATTTTGTTTAACATGTTCAGCAGTGATATCGGAATTGACCTTCAGGTGAAGGTTTGCTTGTTTGTTGATGATTATAAAAAAAAATTTACAGAAAAAATAACAGAGTTGATGTTCCAGGAGGGGTGGATCAAATTATATTAAAAAACGTGAGGACTGGGCAAATAAAAAGGGATCTGATATTTAATATTACCAAGAGTAAAATTATGCATTTAGGATCCAAAAACCCAAAGGCAAACAATAGCCTCAATGGTACATTACTGACTAACTAGAGGAACAGGAATTATTTCAGATTATTTAAAATGTGGTACACAATGCAGCAGTGCAGCCAGTAAGGTCAGTCAAATACTTGGCTGCATTAGAAGAAATAGCAAAGTTCTTATGCCACTTTACTGATTATTAGTTAAGTCTCACCTGGAATACTGTATTTATAGCCTTCTAAAAATCTGTACGCCAGAAGTCTACAAATTAGAAACTGTTTAAAGGAGAGCTACTAAAATAGTACACAGTCTAAAATATAAAACGTACAAAGAAAGACTCTGTGATCCAAATATTTATAGTTTAGAGGAGAGAAGGGAAAGAGGTGACACAATAGAAACTATCAAATATAAGAAAGGACTTAAAGGGAAATAAACCCCAAAATTTTTCTTTCAGATAGAGAATACACTTTTAAACAGTCCAATTTACTTCTATTATCTAATTTGCTTCATTCTTTAGGTATCCCTTGTTGAAGAAATAGCAATGCACATGGGTGAGCGATTTACACAAGGCATCTATGTGCAGCCACCACTCAGCAGCTACTGAGCCTATCTAGATATGATTTTCAACAAAGGATATCAAGAGAATGAAGCAAATTAGATAATATAAATAAATTCGAAAGTTGTTTAAAATTACATGCTCTCTCTAAATCATGAATGGAAAATTTTGGGTTTCATGTCCCTTTAATAAAGTGGAAGCTGAAAGCATTTCCCACAAAAAAACAAATGCCAAAACAAGGGGTCACAATCTAAAGTTAGAAGGTAGCAGATTCAGGAGAAATGTTAGGAAGACGCTTTTTTTTTTTTTAAAAAACAGAAAGGGCGGTGGATCATGGAATAAACACAAAGGGCCAGATTACAAGTGGAGTGGTATTTAACGCTCCCGCTCAGTCGGTAACTCTGCTAGAAGTAAGCTTATTGTTCATGTCGGGTAGCGATCATATTACAAGTTAAAAGGAAACTGTTCTCACTCACGCGCTAACCCAAAGCGCATAAAAAGCCGAACTTAGAATATCTCACACGTGATAACTTATTCTGCAAATGTTTCTCTATGAAAAGAATCTGATTGGGCTACCGATCATAGAAGAATATATTACTCGTGCAAGAGCTTGATCAACTTTTTCCCTGAATTTCAGGTGTCATCCTATCTATAAATAAAGGCATTGTGTATCCTTTGGAGGCAGTTGTTTGCAACACTTGCAGATGCTGTTGGTGGAGAAGCCCTTTGTGACAATGCTGCTGTTACAGAAGGAGCAGGAAGAGTGTTTCTGGAATTGGAGGGAAATGCTAATTGCACTTTCATTGCTATGGCCCTCCTCATTTAATTTTGTGAGTATTTTTTAATGTCTTTAGGACACCTCTGGTATGCAAGGATGTGTTTTGTCATCCTGGCAGAATTTGTAAAACCATATTTCTTGTTAACAGTGTTTACAAACTGCAATGTTTCCAAATGCTGGATGTCGGTCTCACCATTTTACTGGGAGGATGAAAAAAAAAAGGAAGTGGCCAGATCACAGGTAAACACTATGCTGAGATGGGGGGAGCAGAATCAAGTTATCATTTAGATAAAGGTTATGAAGATAAACTAATGCAGTTAAAATATGGTTACATTTTCAGAATTAAGAGGAATTTAAATCTCGTACCTTTCAATTAAAGGGATATGAAACCCAAAAATCTCCTTATGTGATTCAGACAGAGCATACAATTTTAAAAAAGTTTCAAATTTACTTCTATTATCAAATTTGGTTAGTTCCAATGATATTCTATGTTAAAGAGATACCTAGGTAGGTATCTGGAACACTTCATGGCAGGAAATAGTGCTGACATCTAGTGCTCTTGCAAATAAATTACCATTCTTGCAAAACTGCTGTCATAACACTCAAGAAATGGGCAGGTTCCTAAGCTTACTTCACTGCTTTCCAACAAAAAGATACAAAGAGAACAAAGAAAAATTGATAATAGAAGTAAATTAGTTGTTTAAAATCGCATCATCCATATGAATAAAAAAAAAAAATGTGGGTTTCATATCCTGTTAAAGGGACAGGAAACCCCAACATTTAATTTTGTGATTTGGATAGAACATAATTTACTTCTATTATCAAATTTGCTTTATTCTCTTGTTGTGCTTTGTTGAAGAAACATTGGCAGCTAGCTGAACAAATCTATTTAGCCAAGCCCAAGAGACAAATGTGTGCAGACACCAACCAGCAGCTAGCTCCCACTAGTGTAGGATGTGTACATATTCTTTTTCAGCAAGGGATACAAAAAGAACAAAGCACATTTGAAAATAGAAGTGACTTTTAAAACAAAATTTATGCTTACCTGATAAATTTATTTCTTTCCGGACATGGAGAGTCCACAACGTCATTCCAATTACTAGTGGGATATTCAACTCCTGGCCAGCATGAGGAGGCAAAGAGCACCCCAGCAAAGCTAAGTGTAACTTCCCTTACCCATAATCCTCAGTCATACAGCCGTAGGGAAATGGAAAAAGAAGACAACACAAGGGTGAAAAAGGTGCCTGAGGTTTACTCAAAAAAAAAAACAACCTGCCGAATTATTTTAAAAAGAGGGCGGGGTCGTGGACTCTCCATGTCCGGAAAGAAATTTATCAGGTAAGCATAAATTTTGTTTTCTTTCCTATGACATGGAGAGTCCACAACGTCATTCCAATTACTAGTGGGAACCAATACCCAAGTTAGAGAACACGGAATGAACAGGGAGGGAGAAAAAGGCAGGAGGACCTAAACAGAAGGCACCACCGCTTGAAGAACCCTTCTCTCAAACGAGGCCTCAGCCAAGGCAAAAGTATCAAATTTGTGGAATTTGGAAAAAGTATGCAGAGAGGACCATGTAGCCGCCTTGCAAATTTGTTCCACAGAGGCTTCATTTTTGAAAGCCCAAGAAGAGGAGACAGCCCAAGAGGAAAGAGCTCTAATTCTCTCAGGAGGCTGCTGTCCAGCAGTCTCGTATGCAAAACAAATCAAATTTGTCAACCAGAGAGAAAGATAAGTAGAAGCCGCCTTCTGACCCTTACGTTTTCCAAAGAAAACAACAAAGAGGGCAAAAGATTGCCGAAATCTTTAGTAGCTTGTAAATAACATTTTAGAGCGCGCACAACATCCAAGTTATGCAAAAACCGGTCCTTATGATAAGAAGAATTAGGACAAAAAGAAGGAACAACAATTTCCTGATTAATGATTCGATCCGATACTACTTTAGGGAGAAAACCCAATATAGTACAAAGGACCGCCTTATCTGAATAAAAGATAAGGTACGGAGAATCACACTGCAGAGCTGAAAGCTCAGAAACTCTGCGAGCAGAAGAAATAGCAAGGAGGAGCAAAACCTTCCAAGATAACAATTTGAAATCAACAGCATGCATCAGCTCAAGCGGAACCACTGTAAAACAATAAGGACTAGATTAAAACTCCAAGGAGGAGCAACAGGTTTAAACACAGGCCTGATTCCAACAAGGGCCGGTACAAAAGCTCGAACATCTGGTAAGTCTGCCAGACGTTTGAGCAAAAGAATAGATAATGCGGAAATCTTACCTTTCAAAGAACTGACTGACAAAACCTGTCACCAGGCCATCCTGAAGAAAAGAAAAAATCTGGCAATCCTCACCCGGCTCCAGGAGAAAACTTCAGATTCACACCAATGAAGGTATTTACGCCATACTTTATGGTAAATCTTGCGAGTAACAGGATTATGAGCCTGAAGCAAAGAAAGAACTAGGCGTTCAATCTCCAAGCAGTCAGCTTCAGAGAATCCAGGATCAGATGGAGGAAAGGACCCTGAATTAGAAGGTAGAGATGACATCCTTACAAGATCTGCGAACCATATCCTGTGAGGCCATGCAGGAGCAATTAGGTATTACCGATACTCACTCCTATTTGAGACAAGCAAAGACTCGTGAAAGGAGAGCAAGCTGAGGAAACTGATATGCCAGAGTAAACATCCAAGGAACCACTAGAGCATCTAACAGAACGGCCTGAGGATCTCTTGATCTAGAACCGTACTGTGAGACCTTGGCAATTTGGCAGAACGCCATCAGATCCAACTCTGGAACCCCCCACCTGAAGGTTATCTGAAAGAACACTTCAGGATGGAGAGCCCACTCTCCGGGTATGAAAAGTCTGCCTGCTCAGAAAGTCCGTGTCCCAAATGTCCACTTCTGGAATGTGGATGGCAGATAGGAGACAGTCGCAAGCTTCCTCCCACTGCATAATGTGAGTCACCTCCTTCATGGTCAAGGAACTTCGAGTTCCTCCACTGAGGAGGATGATGTCCGACTGAAATCTGATAAACCGGACTAAAGATAATTGAGGCCATGCTGTCAAGGCATAGAAGATTGCTCACAACTCCCATATGTTTATGGGAAGAGGAGACTCTTCCCGAGACCACAGGTCCTGAACCTTCAGAGAACCCCAAACAGCTTCCCAGCCTGATAGGCTGGCGTCCGTAGTCATAATCACCCAGGAAGGTCTCAGGAAGCAAGTGCCCCGAGACAGATCTTCCTGAGAAAAGCACAACGATAGAAAATCTCTGGTAGGGGGTCCAGATTTATCCTCTGCGATAAATCTGAAAGGTCTCCATGTCATTGATGGAGCATGCAAAGTGGCAGCGGTCGCAGATGGAACCGAGCAAAAGGAATGATGTCCATGGAAGCCACCATCAGACCAATCACCTCCATGCATTGAGCCACTGATGGACGAAAGGTAAACTGGAAGGAAAGGCAAGAAAAAATCCCTAACCCTGTTTCGCCAGAGGAGCTGCGTTAAGTTAACAACCAGCACCCAGTGGTAAATTTGAACCCTGGACCTTCGGCTTGCAAGCCCAGTGAGCTATCCACTAAGCCACAAAATAGCACATACTTAGTGGGATCTGAATCCACGTCTTCATTCTAAGACCAGAACACCCATCACTGAGAAGATGTAAATCTTGAGTCTTGCATCTGAGACTAATCGGCCAACCTGACTCACCCCAGAGAAGATCGGAGTCTTTTTTATTTTTTAAAAAGAAACATCCAACCTAGGACCATACAATTCTCCTAAAAAAAACAGGACAGATTGAGAAAACCTCTAATTCCTATGAAAAAAGAAAAAGAGAGAGAGACAGAGACAGAAAGAGAGACAGGGACATAAACAAAAAGACTCTGGGAAAATTATGCAATCCCAGAAGAAATACAATAAACTCAAATCGAAAGAGATTATAAAACAGTAATATAAGATAAAACTTATAAATTCCAAAAGATACTGAATAAAAAATAAGTATCACCTGGGATGTAAGACACAAACATCCCATGTCTCTCATATGAGAAAAACAAAAGGAATTCATACACCAATAATATGGTAACACAAAAATAAACAGTGTCTAGGGACGTTAAGAAAATTGAATGGTACATGATACCTATTTAGTAGCCATGAAAAATATTACGATTCCCATACCAAACCCCAAAATGGACTTGTAGCGGAGAACCCGAATTACTGTATATAGAAGCAGTAAGAAAAGAATAGTTAGACCTCACAACGTGGCAGTCACATAAAAATCCTTTGTCTGTACTCTTTTAAAGGGACCGCCCAGGAACAAAAGGCAGAAACAACCCTATATATGGGAAACTCTCTGATTTACAAAGAGCTACCCTAAACGGATGAGGGAAGCAACAGTAAGCAGGAAAAAGGCACAGAGGAAAATGCTGTAATTCTGGATATGAAAAGTAGAAGGAAAAATAAATTTGCCAACAACTGATAAAGATTAAACTATCCCCACATGGTAATATTAAAAAATATTTATACAAAGAGGGATAGCCTAGATCAGAGCTTTCCAAACTTTTCATGTTGGCGACACACTTTTTAGACTTGCATCATTTTGCGACACAGTAATTCAGTTGTACTGGCAAACAGGAGGTTAAACTAACTTGTTTTAAGAGATACAGACACATACATAAATGATGTAATAACAAAATGTATTTACAAGTAACAGTAAGTATGTGCAAGAATTAAAAAAACTTTTAATTTCACCAATAGCTACTTACTATTTTAATGGGATGTATGAGGTTGATGGGAACAACACGGTTTATTAATATTTGGTGTAATATTAGATAGGCACTTGCATTTTATCATCAAGCATTTTTAAGCTTCCCCGTCCTATCCATATATCAAGAGCAGGAGCAGCAATGCACTACTGGGAGCTAGTTGCAAAAAAAACCCCACTGACTTCTGACTTCAGCTCAGCATTCAAGCTGCCGCCCTTAGAGCTCTGCGAGTCTGACTGACTACTGCCCGCGCTGCAAACACACTGCTGTCCCACTCACTGACTACACATGCAATCACAAGCCGATTGAGGAGACTACAAGTGCAGTCAGGAGCCAATGTGCAGCCAAAGTTGCCAATGGGAATAGTTTCAGTTTCCACTGAGCTGCGCCAATAGGTTAAGATGATCTGTGAACCCCTAGGTATCAATCACGTGTCAACCATGTGATATGCGTAGCAGGCAGGCGGAAAGTCAGAAACCAAAAAAAATAAAAAAATTAAATTTAAAAAAATTTGTGCTGAAGCAGGGACACACCTACACACTGCTGCCGACACACTAGTGTGTCCCGACACACAGTTTGGAAAGCACTGGCCTAGATAGTCTAAGGATACACCCTAGAACTAAACATAGCATAAGCAGATACCATGCTTATTAAAGCTGTTCAGAGTAGATTTATTCTGTGAATAAATTAAAACATATCCACAGCAGACATGACATGTCAGTACCAGAAAACACCAGCAGATGGCAGTAAATAATTGTAGATCCCTTAGGATTAACACAATATCAAAGTGAATATAACTTCTACAAATTCACTATATAAAACCATCATAATAAAATAAAGTACTTAAATCGCTACTACAGTTGAAAAGTGATGTATAAGTACATTTAGAATCCAAAACCGCAATACAGAGATTGCAGAAAAAAAACTCCATCGCCATTCTGACATTAAATCACCAGGAAATCTGTAAAACTGACAGAAACTGAGCGTAGAAAAACACAGCACTGAACGCTGAGAAAAAGCTCAAAACCACTAAGCCATCGAGCTGACATCAGGATGGTTAACAGAGATAAGGAACGGCTCCTCAAATAGGCCTAATATTGAGTCCTAACCAGAGTAATGGCCATAGAGCACAGTATGATCAGCGCGAAAAGAACAGCCGTATCAACAGTCTCTCACTTAGACCATAAAAGCTATAAGAATAAAAAGTACTGGGACGTACCGCCATTACAGATTTCAAGTTAGGATACTTCTGCAAAGCGCAACTCGCAACAGCATAGGGCTTAAGAGCCAATACACCCGATGACAGCGGGAAGATTAAAATGGTGCCGCCTGAAGAAATAAAAAGTGTGCATATCGGAAAATATATTACACAAAAAAACAAAGTATCCCTAAATGATCCGATTAAATGGATCCTGAAAGGCTCCCAGAATATCGTGAAATGCCCTCCACATATAGAAAAAGGTACTGTCACTGACTAAATAGTGTGCTCCAACTGTGATAAGCACCAAAAAACATTGGTAGTAACGGATTGTACAGGGGTAAAAAAGTGGGAAGTAAAAATCACCCGACTTAGATTCCCACATAGCATAAAAATCCGGCAAACCTGTAGAAAGGCCCGGCACTGACAGCGGCAAATCCCCTGTCCCTGGTAGTGAGTCAGACGTCTGCTCAGCCGCAACATATCTCAAACTATTGGAAACTATTGGATATATATTGACCGCCAACAGGGACCTGTAGAAAAAGAAAGAACAAAGAAACCAACTCTGGCTGTCTCCAAAGGGGTAGTAAAGTGTTAGAAGTAAAGCAAAGACTACCTTGCCGCCTTCTAACTGCTAAAAGCCAGCACTACTCTTACTAAAGAGATTGACGTGGACACAGCTAGACCCCCAATACTTGCTTGTAAGGAAAAGTACCCATAAAAGGATCAATATCTTCAGACACCAACTTTGCACAACCTCCATTGACAAAGGCAAAGAGAATGACTGTGGATTATGGGTAAGGGAAGTTACACTTAACAGCTTTGCTGGGGTGCTCTTTGCCTCCTCCTGCTGGCCAGGAGTTGAATATCCCACTAGTAATTGGAATGATGTTGTGGACTCTCCATGTCATAGGAAAGAAATGACATGCTCTATCTGAATCATGCAAGTTTAGTTTTGATTTTCCTATCCCTTTAAGGCCCGAGAAGACAGAAACAACTCAATCAACTATACAAACAAGATGGCGCCCACAAGCAAAATAAACTAAAACATTTTTCCCTGCAGTGCCCCCTAGAGACAGAAAATGCATATTTTTCTTTTTTTGATAGTATTTCTTAATATTTTAATTGTATTTCAGGATTTGCTTGTCTTCAGGGTACAGGAATTGCAATGATTTGAAACTTTACATAAAGTCTCATACATTTTTTTATAAAAGTCTTCAGGTTATATAGTTTTTAGAAATAATATTGGGAAAAAATAGGAAAACCTTTCCACAATTTTTTTATTTTTTGGGCCTTCCCTTCTCTAACCAAATAGTGTAGTGTCAAACCTACAAGTTCTCAAAGAAATGAATAAACAGTTACCTGCTTTTAAAATCAAAAATATTTTACATATATTGTAATACTGATTCCTGAACGATGTAATAAAAGTAAGCTGCCACCCCTCAATTCTCTTTCATGTACCAGCTTTTTGCAGTAAATTATCAAATAGGGACATACCGATACCAATACTAGTATAGGTATCGGTGCCGATACTGAGCATTTGTACAATACCTCAACCAATACTTTTGGGCAGCGCCGTGAGGGAAGGAGGGAATCAACACGAGAAAGCTTCTGCCCTTAGTGTGCCCAAAACCGCGCTAACACAAATAGTTCAAAACAGTAGCGGGGCGGACCCAGTGAGAGCGCAATTACAGGGAGCCTGGTCACCAGAGTTAGGCGTCAAATCTGTTCAGCGACAGTGTGTGCAGCATGCAAATAAAATATATGTGAAGAGCTTAGTTTAAATACTGCTGCCAATTCATTCTCAGTCTGTGATTGAAATGAGCCATAAATTCCTGCGGAGTCCCGCAATCTAGTGCTGCGGAGACACAGGTGGTGGCGGCAGCAATAAAGCAGATTCACTGGCAGTGAAAGTGTCACTAATAATGTCATACATATCTAGTTATTAACTCTTATGAATAGGCGGGACAGACCTGGGACACCAGCAGTAAATATTACACTATAGAACACAGGTGTCCATTGTAAACTGATTATGTAG
The DNA here is from genome assembly GCF_027579735.1 of Bombina bombina. Lineage (NCBI taxonomy): Eukaryota > Metazoa > Chordata > Amphibia > Anura > Bombinatoridae > Bombina > Bombina bombina. The sequence goes on from NC_069499.1 coordinate 1,369,889,273, forward strand.
TTCTTTTTATCCTCTTGTTTCACCCAAAAGAGCGCAATTCTTCACAAGTTGAGTAACAGGGGTTGTTCCTTCAGCAAATGAGCATAAGCAGCATGTAGCTGATATTATATTAGTTGCAAATGGCTCTGCCGCTCACCTTTTGCAACACACAATGCCCATGTGTGCCTCATTATTAGAGCAGAAAGTTTGTCTGCTCTCTGTAACTGACTTATTCCTGCCCTCACTACAACTTGGCTTAAAGGTTCAACGTAAGTGCTGTTAGGGTTTAGTTATTATTATTCTTTATTTATAAAGCGCCAACAGATTCCGCAGTGCTGCCCATGGGTACAAGGATAAAAGTACAATGGATAAACAGTACAATAAGAGACAACATTTTACAGAAAAATACAAGGGAAGTTAATGGCCCTATTCCCGTAGGAACTTACAATCTAGATGGGGTGGGAGTATGGGAAACAGGAGGTGGGGACTGCAAAGGTGAGAATGATATTAGTGAGGAGATAGATGAGGGCAACTGGTAGGTAAGTGAAGTTCATTTGTTAATGAGTCGGGTGATAAGCTTCCATGAACAAAAAGGTCTTTAGGGAACGTTTAAAGGAGGAGAGGTTAGGGGAAAGTCTGACAGCTCTAGGAAGTGCGTTCCAGAGGGTTGGTGCCACACGAGAGAAGTCCTGTAGTCTGGCATGAGAGGAGGTGATGGTAGAGGACGCAAGAAGCAGGTCATTGTTGGATCTTAGGGGGCGGGCTGGGGTATATTTGTTGATGAGTGAGGACAGATAGGGTGGGGCAGCATTGGTGAGGGCTTTGTAGGTCAGGGTGAGAATTTTAAATTTCATTCTGCTGTGAATGGGGAGCCAGTGAAGGGACTCACAGAGAGGTGCAGCAGAAACAGAGTGTTGAGAGGTGGATTAGCCTTGCAGATGCATTTAGGATGGATTGAAGGGGAGAGAGGCGGGAGAGAGGGAGGCCAGTTAGTAAGTTATTTCAGTAGTCAAGTCAGGAAATTACCAGGGAGTGTATTAGCTGTTTAGTAGCTTCAGCACACAGAAACGGACGAATTTTGGAGATATTGTGTAGGTGGTTGCGGCAGGATGAAGAGAGCAATTGGATGTGGGGAATGAAAGACAGATTTGAGTCAAGTGCGACTCTGAGGCAGCGGACTTGGGGTGATGGGGAGATAGTCGTGCCGCCAACAGTGATGGAAAAATTAGAAACTGGAGTCGAGTTAGAGGGGGGGGGTGGGGGATTAGAAGTAGTTCGGTCTTGGACATGTTTATTTTTAGGAGGTGAGAGGCCATCCAGGAGGAAATGCCAGATAAGCAGTCGCTGATGTGAGAATTGACAGAAGGAGAAAGTGCAGGGGTGGAAAGGTAGATCTGGGTATTATCAGCATAGAGGTGATAGTTGAAGCCATAGCTGTTGATGAGTTTACCCAGTGAAGAAGTGTAAATAGAGAAGAGTAGAGGACGCAGGACAGAGCCTTGAGGTACTCAAACAGATAGGAGGCAATGGAGAGGAAGAGTCACCAGCAAAAGAGACGGAGAAGAATCTATTAGAGAGATAAGAGTGAATCCAGGAGAGGGCAGTGTCACAAATTGATTCGTGTGAGATTCTGCTAAATGAAAAGATTGAGCCAGTACCAAGATATCGTCCAAATAAGGAAATACCGCAATACCCTGCTCTCTGATTACAGATAGAAGGGCACCTAGAACCTTCGAAAAGATTCTTGGAGCTGTTGCTAAGCCAAATAGAAGAGCGACAAATTGGTAATGCTTGTCTAGAAAACAGAATTTATGCTTACCTGATAAATTACTTTCTCCAATGGTGTGTCCGGTCCACGGCGTCATCCTTACTTGTGGGATATTCTCTTCCCCAACAGGAAATGGCAAAGAGTCCCAGCAAAGCTGGCCATTTAGTCCCTCCTTGGCTCCGCCCACCTCAGTCATTCGACCGACGGACAGGAGGAAATATATATAGGAGAAACCATATGGTACCGTGGTGACTGTAGTTAGAGAAAATAATTCATCAGACCTGATTAAAAAACCAGGGCGGGCCGTGGACCGGACACAATGTTGGAGAAAGTAATTTATCAGGTAAGCATAAATTCTGTTTTCTCCAACATTGGTGTGTCCGGTCCACGGCGTCATCCTTACTTGTGGGAACCAATACCAAAGCTTTAGGACACGGATGAAGGGAGGGAGCAAATCAGGTTACCTAAACGGAAGGCACCACAGCTTGCAAAACCTTTCTCCCAAAAATAGCCTCCGAAGAAGCAAAAGTATCAAATTTGTAAAATTTGGCAAAAGTGTGCAGTGAAGACCAAGTCGCTGCCTTACATATCTGGTCAACAGAAGCCTCGTTCTTGAAAGCCCATGTGGAAGCCACAGCCCTAGTAGAGTGAGCTGTGATTCTTTCAGGAGGCTGCCGTCCGGCAGTCTCATAAGCCAATCGGATGATGCTTTTAAGCCAAAAGGAAAGAGAGGTAGAAGTCGCTTTTTGACCTCTCCTTTTACCAGAATAAACAACAAACAAGGAAGATGTTTGTCTGAAATCTTTTGTAGCCTCTAAATAGAATTTTAGAGCACGGACTACGTCCAAATTGTGTAACAAACGTTCCTTCTTTGAAACTGGATTCGGACACAAAGAAGGTACAACTATCTCCTGGTTAATATTTTTGTTAGAAACAACCTTAGGAAGAAAACCAGGCTTAGTACGCAAAACCACCTTATCTGCATGGAACACCAGATAGGGCGGAGAACACTGCAGAGCAGATAACTCTGAAACTCTTCTAGCAGAAGAAATTGCAACCAAAAACAAAACTTTCCAAGATTGTAACTTAATATCTATGGAATGTAAAGGTTCAAACGGAACCCCTTGAAGAACTGAAAGAACTAGATTTAGACTCCAGGGAGGAGTCAAAGGTCTGTAAACAGGCTTGATCCTAACCAGAGCCTGAACAAATGCTTGAACATCTGGCACAGCTGCCAGTCTTTTGTGTAGTAAGACAGATAAAGCAGAGATCTGTCCCTTTAGAGAACTTGCAGATAATCCTTTCTCCAAACCTTCTTGTAGAAAGGAGAGAATCCTAGGAATCTTTATCTTATTCCATGGGAATCCTTCGGATTCACACCAACAGATATATTTCTTCCATATTTTATGGTAAATTTTTCTAGTTACCGGTTTTCTGGCCTGAACCAGAGTATCTATCACAGAATCTGAAAACCCACGCTTCGATAGAATCAAGCGTTCAATCTCCAAGCCGTCAGCTGGAGGGAGACCAGATTTGGATGTTCGAATGGACCCTGAACAAGAAGGTCCTGTCTCAAAGGTAGCTTCCATGGTGGAGCCGATGACATATTCACCAGGTCTGCATACCAAGTCCTGCGTGGCCACGCAGGAGCTATCAAGATCACCGAGGCCCTCTCCTGATTGATCCTGGCTATCAGCCTGGGAATGAGAGGAAATGGTGGAAATACATAAGCTAGGTTGAAGGTCCAAGGTGCTACTAGTGCATCTACTAGAGTCGCCTTGGGATCCCTGGATCTGGACCCGTAGCAAGGAACCTTGAAGTTCTGACGAGACGCCATCAGATCCATGTCTGGAATGCCCCATAATTGAGTTATTTGGGCAAAGATCTCCGGATGGAGTTCCCACTCCCCCGGATGGAATGTCTGACGACTCAGAAAATCCGCCTCCCAGTTTTCCACTCCTGGGATGTGGATCGCAGACAGGTGGCAGGAGTGATCCTCCGCCCATTGAATTATTTTGGTCACTTCTTTCATCACCAGGGAACTCCTTGTTCCCCCCTGATGATTGATATATGCAACGGTTGTCATGTTGTCTGATTGGAACCTTATGAATCTGGCCTTTGCTAGTTGAGGCCAAGCCCTGAGAGCATTGAGTATCGCTCTCAGTTCCAGAATGTTTATCGGGAGAAGAGACTCTTCCCGAGACCATAGACCATGAGCTTTCAGGGATTCCCAGACCGCGCCCCAGCCCACTAGACTGGCGTCGGTCGTGACAATGATCCACTCTGGTCTGCGGAAGCTCATTCCCTGGGACAGATGGTCCAGGGTCAGCTACCAACGGAGTGAATCTCTGGTCTTTTGATCTACTTGAATCATTGGAGACAAGTCTGTATAATCCCCATTCCACTGTTTGAGCATGCACAGTTGTAATGGTCTTAGATGAATTCGTGCAAAAGGAACTATGTCCATTGTTGCAACCATCAACCCTACTACTTCCATGCACTGCGCTATGGAAGGACGAGGAACAGAATGAAGCACTTGACAAGAGCTTAGAAGTTTTGATTTTCTGACCTCTGTCAGAAAAATCCTCATTTCTAAGGAATCTATTATTGTTCCCAAGAAGGGAACTCTTGTCGACGGAGACAGAGAACTTTTTTCTATGTTCACTTTCCATCCGTGTGATCTGAGAAAGGCTAGAACGATGTCCGTATGAGCCTTTGCTTTTGACAGGGACGACGCTTGTATTAGAATGTCGTCCAAGTAAGGTACTACTGCAATGCCCCTCGGTCTTAGAACCGCTAGAAGGGACCCTAGCACCTTTGTGAAAATCCTTGGAGCAGTGGCTAACCCGAATGAGAGAGCCACAAACTGGTAATGCTTGTCCAGAAAAGCGAACCTTAGGAACTGATGATGTTCTTTGTGGATAGGAATATGTAGGTACGCATCCTTTAGATCCACGGTAGTCATAAATTGACTTTCCTGGATAGTGGGTAGAATCGTTCGAATGGTTTCCATCTTGAACGATGGTACCCTGAGAAATTTGTTTAGGATCTTCAAATCCAAAATTGGTCTGAAAGTTCCCTCTTTTTTGGGAACTACGAACAGATTGGAATAAAATCCCATTCCTTGTTCCTTTATTGGAACTGGGTGTATCACTCCCATCTTTAACAGGTCTTCTACACAATGTAAGAATGCCTGTCTCTTTATTTGGTTTGAGGATAAGTGAGACATGTGGAACCTTCCCCTTGGGGGTAGTTCCTTGAATTCCAGGAGATAACCCTGAGAAACTATTTCTAGCGCCCAGGGATCCTGAACATCTCTTGCCCAAGCCTGAGCAAAGAGAGAGAGTCTGCCCCCCACTAGATCCGGTCCCGGATCGGGGGCTACTCCTTCATGCTGTTTTGTTAGCAGCGGCAGGCTTCTTGGCCTGCTTACCCTTGTTCCAGCCTTGCATCGGTTTCCAGGCTGGTTTGGGTTGTGAGGCATTACCCTCTTGCTTAGAGGATGCAGAATTAGAGGCTGGTCCGTTCCTGAAATTACGAAAGGGACGAAAATTAGACTTATTTTTAGCCTTGAAAGACCTATCTTGTGGAAGGGCGTGGCCCTTTCCCCCAGTGATGTCTGAAATAATCTCTTTCAATTCTGGTCCAAATAGAGTTTTACCTTTGAAAGGGATGTTAAGCAATTTTGTCTTGGATGACACATCCGCTGACCAAGACTTTAGCCAAAGCGCTCTGCGCGCCACGATAGCAAATCCTGAATTTTTCGCCGCTAATCTAGCTAATTGCAAAGCGGCATCTAAAATAAAAGAGTTAGCCAATTTAAGTGCTTGAACTCTGTCCATAACCTCCTCATATGGAGTCTCTCTACTGAGCGACTTTTCTAGTTCCTCAAACCAGAAACACGCTGCTGTAGTGACAGGAACAATGCATGAAATTGTTTGTAGAAGGTAACCTTGCTGTACAAAAATCTTTTTAAGCAAACCCTCCAATTTTTTATCCATAGGATCTTTGAAAGCACAACTATCTTCGATAGGAATAGTAGTGCGTTTGTTTAGAGTAGAAACTGCCCCCTCGACCTTAGGGACTGTGCCATAAGTCCTTTCTGGGGTCGACCATAGGAAATAATTTCTTAAATATAGGGGGGGGGGGGACAAAAGGTATGCCGGGCTTTTCCCACTCCTTATTTACTATGTCCGCCACCCGCTTGGGTATAGGAAAAACGTTGGGGTGCACCGGAACCTCTAGGAACTTGTCCATCTTGCATAATTTCTCTGGAATGACCAAGTTGTCACAATCATCCAGAGTAGATAACACCTCCTTAAGCAGTGCGCGGAGATGTTCTAATTTAAATTTAAATGTCACAACATCAGGTTCAGCTTGTTGAGAAATCTTTCCTGAATCTGAAATTTCTCCATCTGACAAAACCTCCCTCATGGCCCCTTCAGATTGGTGTGAGGGTATGACAGAACAATTATCATCAGCGCCCTCCTGCTCTTCAGTGTTTAAAACAGAGCAATCGCGCTTTCTCTGATATGCAGGCATTTTGGATAAAATATTTGCTATGGAGTTATCCATTACAGCCGTCAATTGTTGCATGGTAATAAGCATTGGCGCACTAGATGTACTAGGGGCCTCCTGCATGGGCAAAACTGGTGTAGACACAGTAGGAGATGATGTAGTATCATGTTTACTCCCCTCATCTGAGGAATTATCTTGGGCAATTTCATTATCTGTGGCAGTACCGTCCTTACTTTGTTTGGACGCTATGGCACAATTATCACATAAATTTAAATGGGGAGACACATTGGCTTTCATACATATAGAACATAGCTTATCTGAAGGTACAGACATGTTAAACAGGCTTAAACTTGTCAACAAAGCACAAAAAACGTTTTAAAACAAAAACGTTACTGTCTCTTTAAATTTTAAACAGAAAACACTTTATTACTGAATATGTGAAAAAGTATGAAGGAATTGTTCAAAAATAACCAAAATTTCACCACAGTGTCTTAAAGCATTAATAGTATTGCACACCAAATTTCAGAGCTTTAACCCTTAAAATAACGGAACCGGAGCCGTTTATAAATTTAACCCCTATACAGTCCCAGCTATAGTCTTTGCTGAGACCCAACCAAGCCCAGAGGGGAATACGATACCAATTGACGCCTTCTAGAAGCTTTTCCAGCAATTTTTAGATCCTCACACATGCATCTGCATGCCCTGCTCTCAAAAAACAACTGCGCAGTAATGGCGCGAAAATGAGGCTCAGTCTATAACTAGGAAGGCCCCCTGACTGGAAAAGGAGTCTAACACAGTGCCTGCCGTTTAATAAACGTTCCCAAAGTTTATAAATGCAAATTGTCAGCATAAATATGAATAAAATGCCCAAATAAAGCAATCGATTTAGCCCATAAGAATGTCTACCAGTTTTTTAGCCCATAATAAGCCCTTTATTCTGTTTGACTAAGAAAATGGCTTACCGGTCCCCATGAGGGGAAATGACAGCCTTCCAGCATTACATGGTCTTGTTAGAAATATGGCTAGTCATACCTTAAGCAGAAAAGTCTGCTAACTGTTTCCCCCAACTGAAGTTACTTCATCTCAACAGTCCTATGTGGAAACGGCAATCGATTTTAGTTACTGTCTGCTAAAATCATCTTCCTCTCACAAACAGAAATCTTCATCCTTTTCTGTTTCAGAGTAAATAGTACATACCAGCACTATTTTAAAATAACAAACACTTGATAGAAGAATAAAAACTACATTTAAACACCAAAAAACTCTTAACCATCTCCGTTGAGATGTTGCCTGTGCAACGGCAAAGAGAATGACTGGGGTGGGCGGAGCCTAGGAGGGACTATATGGCCAGCTTTGCTGGGACTCTTTGCCATTTCCTGTTGGGGAAGAGAATATCCCACAAGTAAGGATGACGCCGTGGAGCGGACACACCAATGTTGGAGAAAAGAGATTTTTAAAAACCGATAGTGGTCTGGATGAATCGTGTGAAGATATGCATCCTGTAAGTCTATTGAGGACATGTAATGACCTTGTTGAACAAAAGGCAGAATAGTCCTTATAGTCACCATCTTGAAATTTAGGACTCTTACAAATTGATTCAAAAACTTCAGATCCAGAACTCGGGACAATGAATAGATTTGAATAAAAACCCAGACCCTGTTCCAGAAGTGGAACTGGTACAATTACCCCTGAAAGCTCCACATCTGAAACACATATCCGAAAGGCCTGAGCTTTCAACAGGATTTGATGGAACGTGAGAGAAAAAATCTTCTCACAGGAGGTCTTATTCTGAAACCTATTCGATACCCTTGAGAAACTATATTCTGAATCCAAGGATTCTGAACGGAACCTGCCCAAATGTCTTGAAATAATTTCAATCTGCCCCCCACCAGTAGAACTGGATTGAGGGCCGCACCTTCATGCAGTCTTGGGGGCTGGCTTTGGCTTCTTATAAGGCTTGGATTTATTCCAACTCAAAGATGGCTTCCAATTGGAGCCAGAGTCCTTAGGGGAAGGAGAGTTTTTTTGTTCTCTATTCTGACGAAAGGAACGAAAACGATTAGAAGCTTTAGATTTACCCTTAGACTTTTTATCTTGGGGCAAAAAAACTCCCTTCTCTCCGGTAATAGTGGAAATAATAGAATCCAACTGAGAACCAAATAAATTATTACCCTGGAATGATAGAGATAGCAACCTAGATTTAGATACGTCAGCATTGCATGATTTGAGCCATAAAGCTCTTCTAGCTAAAATAGCCAAAACATAGATTTAACATCAATCTTGATGATATCAAAAATAGCATCACAGATAAAATGATTAGCATGTTGAAGCAATTGAATAATGTTATGCAAATCAGAATCTTTTTCCCGTTGTGCTAAGCTATCCAACCAAAAAGTTGAGGCAGCCGCAACATCAGCCATAGAAATGGCAGGTCTGAGAATATAGCCAGAATGTAAATAAGCTTTCCTTAGATAAGATTAAATTTTCCTATCTAAAGGATCCTTAAAAGAAGTACTATCTTCCATAGGAATAGTAGTACGTTTAGCAAGAGTAGAAATAGCCCCATCAACGTTAGGGACTTTTTCCCAAAACTCTAATTTAGTCACTGGCAAAGGATACAACTTTTTAAACCTTGAAGAAGGAACAAAAGTACCAAGCTTAGACCATTCCTTAGCAATCACATCAGAAATAGCATCAGGAACAGGAAAAGCCTCAGTAGTAGTCACAGGAGGTTTATAGATAGAATTTAAATGTTTACTGGATTTATTATCAAGAGGACCAGACGCCTCAATATCTAACGTTATCAACACTTCTTTAACAAGGAACGAGTATACTCAATCTTAAAAAGATAAGATGATTTATCAGTGTCAATGTCTGAAGTAGGATCTTCTGAATCAGAGAGATCCTCATCAGAGGTGGAAATATCAGTATGTTGTCGGTCATTACAAATTTCATCAGTAGTATGAGAAGTTTTAAAAGACCTTTTACGTTTATTTGAAGACAGAATAGCAGACATAGCCTTCTGTATTGCATCAACAATATAATTTTTCATATCAACAGGGATATATCATGTACTTTAGATGTTGAAGGAACAACAGATACTGTACTAGCACTAATAGAAACCTTTTCTGCATGCAAAAGCTTATGACAACTGTTACATACTACAGCTGGAGATATAATCTCCACTAGCTTACAACAGATGCACTTAGCTTTGGTAGAACTGTGTTCAGGCAGCATGGTTCCTACAGCAGCTTCTGAGACAGGATCAGATTGGGATATTGTGTAAAATATAAAATAAAAAATAACATTTAAACAAAAATATCTTATTTCCACATATAGCGATTTCAGGAATGGGAAATGCAAATGCTAAAATTGACAAAAAAGCAAATAGAATAGCCCTCTGAGCATAAAGAAGGCAAAGAGCATATAGGAAGTGAGTAAAAAAACCTAATTTTTTTTGGCGCCAAGAATGACGCACAACGCAAAAGGAAGTTGAAAATCTTTTTTGCCGCCAACAAACATCCGGAAATGACACAACTCGCGTCAAACACAATTTCGTGCCAAACAACCTGGCGTCAACTAAGACGCAGGAAATTACAAACTTGCATCATTATAGACGCATATTTGCGCCAAGAATGACGCAATAAATAACAGCATTTTGCCCGCAAGTTTTCAAAAGAAAAAACAAGTCAAATTGAAAAAAAGACTATACCCCAGGTAAGACAAACTTCCCATAATGAAACTGCCAGACTGCAAAGGGAAATACACATATTCCTGACTCATGGCAAATATAAATAAAATACATATATTTAAAACTTTATATTAATACCTAAAGCGCCAAACCATAGCTGAGTGTGTCTTAAATAATGATACATACTTACCGAAAGACACCCATCCACATATAGCAGATAGCCAAACCAGTACTGAAAACCATCAGCAGAGGTAATGGTATATAAGAGTATATCGTCGATCTGAAAAGGGAGGTAGGGGATGAATCCCTACAACCGATAAAAGAGAACCCTTGAAAAGATTTCCTGCGAGGGAAACCATAAAAAAATCAATAGGTGATACTCTCTTCACATCCCTCTGACAAACACTGTACTCTGAGATGAATTGGGCTTCAGAATGCTTAGAAGCGCTTATCATAGAAGAAATCATAAAAATCGAGCACAAACTTACTTCACCACCTCCATAGGAGGCAAAGTTTGTAAAACTGAATTGTGGGTGTGGTGAGGGGTGTATTTGTAGGCATTTTTAGGTTTGGGAAACTTTGCCCCTCCTGGTGGTATTATGTATCCCATACGTCACTAGCTCATGGACTCTTGCCATAGACGGAGTCTTGTGCCATACTGAACCGAAAAACTGCATTCATAAGATATTGTGAAAACACGGTCTTTGCATTGATTGATTGCTTTGGACAGTCTCTTATTAATTCCTTGTGACCTCACTTGTTTTTATAAATAAATTGTTCATTTTTTATTCACTTCTGAGTCCTTCCATTCCGGAAGAGCTGAGGATATTGTGAGGTAAAAGATATTCTTTTTTACATAGAGATGCTCAGGTGATATTTTCCTGTCAGCTTTATACAGTTATACTGCATCAGTTTCAAGTGATTTAGCATTTAAGTATTATGTCCCTTTACATCTAATTAGGGACATATATCTAGCAGAGTTAGCCTTGAGAAATCAGCAGGTGCATTTCAAGTTCTGTATATGCTAATTGCTAAATTACATGAAAATGCATAACTAAATATTGTATATACAAATCTCAAGGGTTTTACTGTCCCTTTAAGATAGCTCAGGAGCCAGCAGGTGGAGGTAAAAGTCCTGGACACACACAAAGTACACTCACTGCTGAAAGAAATGTGCAATTAAATGTTTAAAGGGATATATTTTAAGCAGAAAATATATGCTAGACATAATGATGTATTCAAAGCAAAGCTTATCATGAGAATAATAGGTACATGTATTTTATACATGTATACTAGTTATTTAAATATTAAACATATAAAGTGTAAAGGTTTAGTTCCTATAAAGTAAGGTCCACTGCCGTATACTCTGCAGCTGGTAAAAAAAAAGTAATTGGAAACACATTAAGGGAAAAACTATTTTATAGTATACTGTCCCTTTAAAAGGACAATAAAGTCAAAATTAAACTTTCACGATAGAGCATACAATTTTATCAAAGAGGAGTTAAAGATGTCCCCATTGTCACCAAGGCAGACATGAAAGACACTGTGTCCAAATAAGATCTCTGTTTACATTACAAATAGGTAATAGGTCACTGAATTAGGTTTGAAACTCCTGAAGGAAAGGGAAGTCTCATAAGTGCTGGAACTCAACTCAACATGTGACAACAGTAGAAATGAATGATAGGCTATAGGACTTTAAGAACTGTAGCTGTTGCAACAACTTGTGGCTACACGAGCTACAGAAAACCTTGTAAAAGCAGAAACCAACTGTCTACATGATATCAGGAACACCAAACCAAGCCTGGATATGGGATATGCTGATTTTTTGTGTGTGTTCCATCTCCATAGAACATTTTCATAGTCAAGGATGTTTTTCTGGCTTGGTGTGCAACCTTTAAAGAACATTTTTAGCTTTCAACAGTTTATTCTCTCCCTTACACTCCAACATTATAGAGAATTGAATTCCCTATAGGCATAACGCCCAACCGTGATTCACAACAGAGTATACATAACGTATCCATTTTTACCTTATTGTAAATTGAAACTTAGAGAAAATTAGTAGTATATGCTTTTAGCCTATTTTATTCATGGTAGGCCTCTCAGTCATCAATACACATACTAACCAATATGATTCACTTCTAAATCCTTCAATTTTTGTGGATTTTTGGTTTACCCCCATTCCTGTTAAGCCTTACTAGGATGCTGAACTAATAAATAGGAGTATACAGACATCTTTTCAATGGGATAAAATCACCTTTCTGGGAAATCAGAATTTTCTGTCATTTTAAAATGTATCTAATATTCGCATGGCTAGATATTTCATACCTAATATTATGCATAAAATTGCAAGACAGTAAAAAGTGACAAATTAAAACATTTCTCTTCTGATTTTTAATTATTACTTTTTTAACAATATAAGGAAGCAATCACACATTTATGGGGTTGGGAAGGGCTTAATGGAGGCTTAAAGGGACATGAAAACCAATGTATCCTTCATGATTCAGATAGAGTATGCCATTTTAAATAACTTTCCAACTTATTTCTGTTATCTAATTTGTTTGGTTCTCATTGTATCCCTTGTTGAAAAGTATACCCAGGTAGACTTGATCGTTGCTGATTGGTTTCCTGCACAAATATGCATCTTGCTATTGGCTTTCAGCCAACTCCAAGTAGTGCATTGCTATTCCTTCAACAAAGGATACCAAGAGAATGAAGCAAATTAGATAATAGAAGTCAATTTGAAAGTTGTTTAAAATTGTATCATCTATCTGAATCGTGAATGAAAAGTTTTGCGTCCCTTTAATGTGGGAAAATAAAAATGTGTATTTAAGAAATATGACTGTGTCCTCCCATAACTAAAAGTTATTTGCTAAAAAGCAGGACCTCTGAAAATAATGGCAGTACAATTTGTATGATTTACACACAGCAAAAAGTTTACATTTTTTTGTAAATGCAAATAGCTAAAACCAGTTGCGTGGCAAGGAATCAAACAATTCAAATCAAATTATTTTAATGCCCTTTAACTTTACAGCAGGACATTTATAAGAATCCCTTTACTGAAAAGTTAGTAAAGGTGAAAACCTGCATCAAAATAAATGGTCTAAAAATTAAATTTATGCTTACCTGATAAATGTATTTATTTCTTGACACAGTGAGTCCACGGATCATCAGTAATTACTATTGGGAATATCACTCCTGGCCAGCAGGAGGAGGCAAAGAGCACCACAGCAAAGCTGTTAAGTATCACCTCCCTTCCCTCAAACCCCAGTCATTCGACCGAAGGAAAAGGAGAGAAAGGATGTAACACAAGGTGCAGAGGTGCCTGAGGTTTCTAAAACAAAAAGACTGTCTGAACAAACAGGGTGGGCCATGGACTCACCGTGTCAAGAAATAAATACATTTATCAGGTAAGCATCAATTTCGTTTTATTTCTATTGACACGGTTAGTCCACGGATCATCAGTAATTACTATTGGGAATCAATACCCAAGCTAGAGGACAGAGATAAGGGTGGGACATGCCCTCGTGGAATGAGTCGTGATTCTCTCAGGGGGCTGCCGTCCAGCAGTTTCATAGGCAAAACGGATTAAATTCCTCAGTCACAGAGAAAGGGACGTAGCCGTAGCTTTCTGACCCTAGCGTTTCCCAGAGAAAACAACAAACAAGGAAGAGGACTGGCAAAATTCCTTAGTCGCTGCAAATAGTACTTCAACGCACGTACCACATTTGGGTTGTGCAACAAACGCTCCTTATGAGAAGATGGGTTAGGACACCGAGAAGGAACAACGATTTCTTGGTTAATTTTCCTATCCGAAACCACTTTGGGAAGGAAACCTAACTCAGTAAGTAGAACCACCTTATCGGAATGGAATATAAGGTAAGGGGATTCACACTGCAACGCCGAGAGTTCAGAGACTCTTCAAGCAGAAGAGATTGCAACAAGAAACAAAACTTTCCAAGATAACATCTTAATATCTAAGGAATGCAAAGGCTCAAACAGAGCCTGCTGAAGAACTCTAAGAACAAGGTTTAGACTACAGGGAGGAGTAAAATGCTTAAACACAGACCTGATTCTAGCCAAGGCCTGACAGAAGGATTGGACATCTGGCACATCCGCCAAACTTTTGTGCAACAATATAGATAATGTAGAAATTTGACCCTTCAAGGTACTTGCAAATAATCCCTTCTCCAGACCTTCCTGGAGAAAAGACAAAATCCTAGGAATCCTAAATTTACTCCAAGAGAACCCTTTTGATTCACACCAGAACAGATACTTGCACCATATCTTTTGGTAAATCTTTCTAGTCACCGGCTTACGAGCCTGGATCAAGGTCTCAATGACCGCCTCCGAAAAACAACGCTTAGAAAAAATTAAGCGTTCAATATCCAAGCAGTCTGCTTCAGAGAAGATTTGGATGAAAGAAGGGCCCTTGAAGTAGAAGGTCCTTCTTCAGTGGAAGTCTCCAAGGTGGAAGAGATGACATCTCCACTAGGTCTGCATACCAGATCCTGCAAAGGCCACGCTGGTGCAATGAGGATCACTGATGCCCTCTCCTGTTTGATTCGAGCAATGACCCGTGGAAGGAGAGTGAACGGAGGAAATAGGTAAGCTAGACTGAACTTTCAAGGAACCGCTAGAGCATCTATCAGTAAAGCCTGAGGATCCCTTGACCTCGACCCGTACCTCAGGAGCTTGGCATTCTGTCGAGATGCCATGAGATCCAGCTCCGGCTGTCCCCATTTGAGGATCAGACTGGAAAACACCCCCGAATGAAGTTCCCACTCCCCCAGGTGAAAAGTTTGTCTGTTCAGAAAATCAGCTTCCCAATTGTCCACTGCTGAAATGTGGATCGCAGATAGACAGCAATTGTGGGTCTCCGCCCACTGAATAATCTTGGTTACCTCTGCCATGGCCAAGGAACTCAGAGTTCCTCCCTGATGGTTGATGTAAGCCACTGACGTTATGTTGTCAGACTGGAATCTGATAAACCGGGCTGAAGCTGAAGCCAGGCCAGTAGAGCATTGAAGATTGCCCTCAACTCTAGAATGTTTATGGGAAGAACTGACTCCACCAAAGTCCATAGACCCTGAGCCTTCAACGAGCCCCAGACTGCTCCCCATCCCAGCAGGCTGGCATCCGTGGTCACAATCACCCAGGTAGGTCTGCGGAAGCAGGTTCCCTGGGATAGATGTTCCTGAGACAACCACCACGGAAGAGAGTTCCTTGTCGCCTGATCCAGTTCTAACCGCTGAGCATGCAGAGCTGTAAAGGTCTGAGATGGAACCGAGCAAACAAAATGATGTCCATAGCAGCCACCATCAGACCGATTACCTCAATACATTGGGCCACTGACGGCTGGGGAGAGAACTGAAGGGCAAGACAAGAGTCTAAGACCTTTGTTTTTCCGACCTCCGTTAGAAATATTTTCATTGATAGAGAATCTATTATGGTTCACAAGAACACTACCCTTGTAGCTGGAATCAAGGGATTCTTTCCCAAACTCACCTTTCATCCGTGATAGCACCGAAAAGATAACAAGATCTCTATGTGGGAGTTTGCTTGATGAAAAGAATGTCGTCCAGGTAAGGCGCCACTGCAATGCCCCGCAACCGAAGCACCGCCAACAGCACTCCCAGAACCTTTGAGAAAATTCTGTGCGCTGTGGCAAGGCCGAATGGAAGAGCCACAAACTGATAATGTTTGTCTAGAAACGCGAACCTCAGAAACCTGTGATGATCCCTGTGGAAGGGAAAATGCAGGTACGCTTCCTTTAAATCGACTGTTGTCATGAACTGACCCTCTTGAACCAACGGAAGAATGGAACGAATAGTTTCCATCTTGAAGGACGGTAATCTGAGGAACTTGTTTAGACTTTTGAGGTCTAAAATTGGTCTGAAAGTTCCCTCCTTTTTGGGAACCACGAACAGATTGGAATAGAATCCCAGACCCTGTTCCTGCATTGGCACAGGATCTATCACTCCCAGGTGGGAAAGATCCTGGACACAATGTAAGAACGCCTCTCTTTATCTGGTCTACAGATAATCTTGAGAGGAGGAACCTGCCCCTGGGAGGAAAAGTCTTAAACTCTAGTTTGTATTTTGTATCCCTGGGACACAATGTCCACCGCCCAGGGATCCGGAACATCCCGAATCCAGGCTTGAGTGAAGTGAGAAAGTCTGGCCCCAACAAGATGCGCTCCCGGATCGGGGGCCGACCCTTCATGCTGACTGACTCGTTAACTGGCTTCTTAGATTGCTTCCCCTTGTTCCAAGGCTGATTGGACTTCCAGGAAGACTTGGACTGTTCCTGCTTGGAAGAGGGAGGGGAAGGTTTACCTTTTAAAGTGTCAAAAGGAACGAAAATTACTCTGACATCCTTTCTGTTTATTTCTCTCATCCTGAGGGAGGAAATGTCCCTTTACTCCCGTAATATCTGAAATTATTTCGGCCAAGCCCGGCCCAAACAAGGTCTTAACCTTGTAGGGAATCGCTAAAAGCTTAGACTTAGATGACACATCTGCAGACCAGGACTTCAACCATAAGGCTCTGCTGGCCAGAACAGCGAACCTAGACATTTTTGCTCCCAACTTAATGACTTGTAGGGAAGCATCCGTGAGAAAGGAATTGGCCAACTTAAGAGCCTTGATCCTGCCCTAGATCTCTTCAAGGGGAGTATCTGTCTGAATAGAATCAGACAACGCATCAAACCAGTAAGCCGCTGCTCTGGTGACAGTAGCAATACACACCACAGGTTGCCATTGTAACCCCTGGTGTACATACATCTTTTTAAGTAACCTCTCCAACTTTTTTTTTCATAGGATCCTTAAAGGAACAGTTATACTCTATGGGAGTATAACTTAGGGACCATCTGCCAAGACTCCTTGATAGAGTCAGCTATTGGAAACATCTTCTAAAAATCGGGGATGGAGAAAAAGGGATACCAGGTCTCTCCTATTCCCGTGCAATAATCTCTGTAGCCCGGTCTGGTACAGGAAAAACCTCCACCGCGGAAGGTACATCAAAGTATTTGTTTAGCTTACTAAACTTCTTAGGATTGAATACGACAGTTGTGTCAGAGTCGTCCAAGGTAGCCAAAACCTCCTTAAGTAAATGGAGGTGTTCTAACAAACCTGAAGGATACAACTTCAGCATCAGAAGAAGGAATTACACTATCTGAGATTTCACCCTCAGATGCTACCGCAGTATCTTCCTCCTCAGACCTCTGGGAGGGAACTTTCGGAATAGCCACGACTGTGTCAGAAACATTTCTCATTGATTCTTTACATTTCCTCTTGCGCTTTCCCTGCAGCATGGGAAAAGCAGACAGCGCATCAGTTACCGCAGAGGATATGTGGGTATCAATGTCTTGCAAGGTAACTCCAACCGGAGTGTGAGAGGAAACGCAGGGCAATGCATGTGTAGACGATAATGTTTGGGATGCTTGAGGAGAAAGCTGCGGCATATCTTGAACAGGAGACCCCTGAACAGCATCCGCCTTAGCTAATGATGGCTCAGATTCAAAAAGTCTATCCCTGTAATGCAATGTTCTTTCAATACATGAGGAACAAAAAGGGATTGGTGGTTCCACATTGGAATCAAAACACAAGCTACATGTAACGTTTTGCAGGGCCTCTTGGTCCATCTTTACCCAATAACCAGACAAAATAAATAAAACTGCTTTTATTTAACTTTGAAAAATATCAACAACAACAACAAAAAAACGTTACTGTCAATTTTGAAATAAACCTTTAGTTTTTGTCTTTTATCTACCGCAAAGCAGCAGCTCACTATAAACCTCAGACAGCCTCTTCACCTCAGCACTCTTTGCTGAGGTGCCTACCTGTCCTGCTGGTAACCGGAATCAAAGCTTTTTCAACGATCCGGACTCAACCCAGAGCTGCTCAAAACGGCTACGAGGCAAACGCTAGCAGAGCCGCAACAATTACATCCACTCCAGAATTTACAGGAAGTGAACCGAAAAGGCGTGCAACACTAACTTGCCGTCTCAGAAAAGCCTGCCTTTCTTATTCGTGGGCGTACCTTAACAGAAACTGTCCGGCCGCCATTAACTGCAATGTAGTGCCGCTGACAGAGTTAGTAAAAAACACTACAGATTCTCCACCAAGTCTGGATCCAAACTGGAATAATAAAAAATATAACTGAGCCTCTCCAAAAGATTTTCGTCCCCAGTGTCTGCATAAACTGCCTACTTTAATCCTATTAACCCTAAATAAGATTACTAGTATGTAACGTCCAAACAGACTTAACTGTTGAAGTGCCATATTCTCTCTTACCCAAGAAAATAAAATTAGTCACTTACCTGTATTTCGATCCGCCCGGCAGCAGGGCAGCTCACCTTGTATGAGAGGGCATCATCCCCCACATGGACCCGTGGAAAATTAGGAAAGACTGAATAATCCTACTCAAGCTTTCAGGATAGGGCAGCAACAACTATTTGGGAGGCGCAGTGAGGATTATACCCCACAAGTTCCCAATTGCTTAAAAGCCACCACTGCTCTACTGAAGAGACTGACGTGGGCTACGGGGTAAACCCCAGGAAAGATCAGAACAAACCTGCTATGCTTTAAAATAATAAAATCTCGATTGAAGAATTTTCTTTCAGACACCTAAACTTTACCACGTCCTTGCAACGCAGGCAAAGAGAATGACTGGGTTTTGAGGGAAGGGAGGTGATACTTAACAACTTTGCTGTGGTGCTCTTTGCCTCCTCCTGCTGGCCATGAGTGATATTCCCAATAGTAATTACTGATGATCCGTGGACTCACCTTGTCTTTAGAAAAAAATAAACAATTTTTTTGTGAAATAAGAACAAACATTACCAAATTGAAAGCAAAACACAAAACCCCCAGTTTGCTGACAAACCATGTGACTTTAATTAGAATGCCAGTATCTAGACTCAGGAAACCCATATGTGGATAAAAAAAAACAACTAAATTTATGCTTACCTGATAAATTGATTTCTTCTATGGTAAGACGAGTCCACGGATTCATCCTTTACTTGTGGGATATTATCCTTCCCTACAGGAAGTGGCAAAGAGCACCACAGCAGAGCTGTCTATATAGCTCCTCCCTTAGCTCCACCCCCCAGTTATTCGACCGAAGGTACAAGAAGAAAAAGGAGAAACTACAAAAAAGGCAACCAAAAGGCAAGAGAGGTAGCCGTAGCTTTTTGACCTCTACGTTTTCCAGAATAGACAACAAAGAAGATGTTTGACGAAAATCTTTGGTCGCTTGCAAGTAAAACTTTAAAGCACAAACCAAGTTGTGCAATAGACGCTCCTTCTTAGAGGAAGGATTAGGACACAGAGAAGGAACAACAATTTCCTGATTAATATTCTTATTAGTAACAACCTTAGGAAGGAATCCAGGTTTGGTACGCAGAACCACCTTATCAGCATGGAAAACAAGATAAGGCGAGTCGCATTGCAATGCAGATAGTTCAGAAACTCTTCGAGCCGAAGAGATAGCAACTAAAAACAGAACTTTCCAAGATAGAAGCTTAATATCTATGGAATGCATAGGTTCAAACGGAACTCCTTGAAGAACGATATTCAAACTCCATTGCTGAATCAATTGTGCAAACACCTCCGGATGGAGTTCCCACTCCCCCGGATGAAAAGTCTGACGACTTAGAAAATCCGCTTCCCAGTTCTCCACTCCTGGGATATAGATTGCTGATAGATGGCAAGAGTGAGTCTCTGCCCATCAAATTATTTTGGTAACCTCTATCATCGCTAGAGAACTCTTTGTTCCCCCCTGATGATTGATATATGCTACAGTCGTGATATTGTCCGACTGAAATCTTACGAATCTGGCCTACGCCAGCTGAGGCCACGCCGGAAGCATGTTGAATATCACTCTCAGTTCTAGAATATTGATTGGGAGGAGAGTCTCCTCCTGAGTCCACAAACCCTGTGCTTTCAGGGAATTCCAGACTGCACCCCAGCCCAATAGGCTGGCATCCGTCGTCACTATGACCCACGCTGGCCTGCGGAAACCCATTCCCTTGGACAGATGATCCTGTGACAACCACCAAAGAAGAGAGTTTCTGGTCTCTTGGTCCAGATTTATCTGAGGAGATAAATCTGCATAATCCCCATTCCACTGTTTGAGCATGCAAAGTTGCAGTGGTCTGAGATGCAAGCGAGCAAACGGAACTATGTCCATTGCTGCTACCATTAAACTGATTACCTCCATACACTGAGCCACTGACGGCCGAGGAATGGAATGAAGAGCTCGGCAGATGGATAAAATCTTTGAGTTCCTGACCTCCGTCAGAAAATTTTTCATGTCCACCGAATCTATGAGAGTTCCCAGGAATGGAACTCTTGTGAGAGGGATAAGTGAACTCTTTTTTACGTTCACTTTCCACCTGTGAGATCTTAGAAAAGCCAACACGATGTCCGTGTGAGACTTGGCTAGTTGGTAAGTTGATGCCTGGATTAAGATATCGTCCAGATAAGGCGCCACAGCTATGCCCCGCGGCCTTAGAACCGCCAGAAGGGACCCTAGCACCTTTGTGAAAATTCTGGGAGCCGTGGCCAACCCGAAGGGAAGAGCCGCAAACTGGTAATGCTTGTCCAGAAAGGCGAACCTGAGGAACTGGTGATGATCTTTGTGGATAGGAATGTGTAGATACGCATCCTTTAAGTCCACAGTGGTCATATATTGACCCTCCTGGATCAATGGCAAAGTAGTCCGAATGGTCTCCATCTTGAAGGATGGGACTCTGAGGAATTTGTTTAGGATCTTGAGATCCAAAATTGGTCTGAAAGTTCCCTCTATTTTGGGAACCACAAACAGATTGGAGTAGAACCCTTGCCCCTGTTCTGTTTCCGGAACTGGGCAGATCACTCCCATGGAATATAGGTCTTCTACACAGTGTAAGAACGCCTCTCTTTTTGTCTGGTTTACAGACAATTGAGAAAGATAGAATCTCCCCTTTGGGGGAGAATCTTTGAAATCTAGAAGATACCCCTGGGTCACAATTTCTAATGCCCAGGAATCCTGAACGTCTCTTGCCCAAGCCTGAGCGAAGAGAGAAAGTCTGCCCCCTACTAGATCCGGTCCAGGATCGGGGGCTACCCCTTCATGCTGTCTTGGTGGCAGCAGCGGGCTTCTTGGCCTGTTTACCCTTGTTCCAAGCGTGGTTAGGTCTCCAGACTGACTTGGATTGAGCAAGATTCCCCTCTTGCTTTGCGGCAGGGGAAGAGGAAGAGAGACCACCTTTGAAGTTTCGAAAGGAACGTAAATTATTTTGTTTGGTCCTCATCTTATTCGTCTTATCCTGAGGAAGGGCATGGCCTTTCCCTCCAGTGATGTCTGAAATTATCTCTTTCAGTTCAGGCCCGAATAGGGTCTTACCCTTGAAAGTGATGGCTAAAAGCTTAGCTTTTGATGACACATCAGCAGACCAGGACTTAAGCCATAACGCTCTACGCGCTAAAATGGCAAAACCTGAATTCTTCGCCGCTAATTTAGTCAACTGAAAAGCGACATCTGTAATGAAAGAATTAGCTAGCTTGAGAGCCCTAATTCTACCCAGAATATCCTCTAATGGAGTCTCAACCTGAAGAGCCTCTTCCAGAGCCTCGAACCAAAAGGACGCTGCAGTAGTTACAGGAACAATGCACGCTATAGACTGGAGAAGAAAACCTTGATGAACAAATATTTTCTTCAGGAGACCCTCTAATTTTTTATCCATAGGATCTTTGAAAGCACAACTGTCCTCGATAGGTATAGTTGCACGCTTAGCTAGGGTAGAAATAGCTCCCTCCACCTTAGGGACCGTCTGCCACGAGTCCCGCACGGCGTCTGATATGGGAAACAATTTCTTAAAAGTAGGAGGGGGAGCAAACGGAATACCTGGTCTATCCCACTCCTTAGTAACAATTTCCGAAATCCTCTTAGGGACCGGAAAAACATCAGTGTAGGCAGGAACCTCTAGGAACTGTCCATTTTACACAATTTCTCTGGAACTACAATAGGGTCACAATCATCAAGAGTCGCTAAAACCTCCCTGAGCAATAAGCGGAGGTGTTCTATTTTAAATTTAAAAGCCGTCATATCTGAATCTGTCTGAGGGAACATATTTCCTAAGTCAGAAATCTCTCCCTCAGCCAGCAAATCCCTCACTTCAGAACATTGTGAGGGTACATCGGATATGGCTAATAAAGCGTCAGAAGGCTCAGCGTTTGTTCTCACACCAGACCTGCTGCGCTTCCCCTGCAACCCAGGCAGCTTAGATAAAACCTCTGTGAGGGTAGTATTCATAACTGCGGCCATATCTTGCAGGGTGAAAGAATTAGACGCACTAGAAGTACTTGGCGTCGCTTGTGCGGGCGTTAAAGGTTGTGACACTTGGGGAGAATTAGATGGTATAACCTGATTCTCTTCTGACTGAGAATCATCCTGCAACATACTTTTAGTAGCTAAAATATGTTCTTTACAATTTATTGACCTTTCAGTGCATGAGGGACACATTCTAAGTGGAGGTTCCACAATGGCTTCTAAACATATTGAACATTGACTTTCCACAATGTCAGACATGTTGAACAGGCTAGTAATGACTACAAACAAGCATGAAAACACTTTATTTAGTGAAAAAAATAATCATGCACACACGTTCTGCAAAACAGCCTAAACATGCACCAAATTTTTCAAAATTTTGTATGTAGACACACTATAGGTAGTTAGATTGCACCACAATTTTTTTTTTAACAATTTCGATCGAAAATAGGCCCAGATCCTGAAAAAAACACTCCCAGCACCTTGCCACAGCCCTGCTGTGGCCCTACCTGCCCTCAGGGATCGAAAGTGTGGGGTAAAAGCTTTGATTTGGCCCAAAACATACACCAGGGCCCTCAGGAGTTAGAGCTTGCTGCTTACTGACAAAACTAACTGCGCATCTGAGGCGTGAAAATAGGCCCCGCCGCCCATCTCACCCGATGTTTCCTCAGCCTTCAAGAACCGCACCAGAGCGGTTATAACTAGCAATGTGGGTTCTAAGACCCGAAAATTAAGCCATGTGTGCCCTTAATAAAGTTGCCCAAAACGTTTATTGCCCACAAAAACGTTAAAGCACTCCCAAATTAAAAAACGTTTGCTCACAAACATTTGCCATTCAGCGTCAACCATATTAGTAATTGGCCCCATATGCAAGCTAAGTAATGCCCTTCTTTTAGCTCTAGGATTACTGCTTACCCTTACCCTCCTGGGTATAATGTCAGCCTTTCTGAAATACACAGTCTCTCCAGAAAAATATGACTGAACATACCTCATTGCTGCATAGCATGAAACTGTTCCTCACACTGAAGTTTCCTGTACTCCTCAGCCTCTGTGGGAACAGCAATGGACCTTAGTTACAAATGCTAAGATCATCATCCTCCATCTGCTGCCTGAGAGTAAATAGTACACACCTGTACCATTTAAAATAAACTCTTGCTTGAAGAAATTAAAAAACTAATATTTTATCACCTCTTTCACTTTACCCTTCCTAGTACTTAGAGTAGGCAAAGAGAATGACTGGGGGGTGGAGCTAAGGGAGGAGCTATATAGACAGCTCTGCTGTGGTGCTCTTTGCCACTTCCTGTAGGGAAGGATAATATCCCACAAGTAAAGGATGAATCCGTGGACTCGTCTTACCTTTATAGAAGAAATGGTGCTAACCAGTAGCATTATTGGGTGCCAAATTTGATCACACTACAGCACTAAAGTTCTAATTGCAAAGAAACAAAACAGCAGCACATTTAACAGGACCTTCAAGAGACCTACAGCAAATCTACCACACAACCCAAACACCAATAATGCAATTACATTAAACAGAATATATATATAAAATTATATAAAAAATTTTTTATATAAAAATGTATATAAAATGACAGTTAAAGTAACTGGTGGCAGAAATATAAAACAATGGGCTTCTGTCCTTGTCCAGAGGACAGAATAAAAAATAACCACTGAGAGGAAGCATAATAATACCCACAAAGGTAGGGTTTCTAGTTTTGTTTTTTTTTGCCCAGCTCTAAGGGCCAATCTGCGAGTGCTACAAGGGTGAGCCAAAGGTAATTTTTAATAAAATAAAAGCCAATATTTTAGTATCTTTAATGATAAAAGTTGTTGACTGCAATACCCATAGGGGGCAAGAAACAGGGTCCACTGTTGGAAGCTAGAGTAGGGACAAATGGTATGAATTAGTGCAATAGCATAGCAATTAAAGGGCCATGATACCCAAATGTTGAAACACTTGAAAGTGATGCAGCATAGCTGCAAAAAGCGGACTATAAAATATCACCTGAACGTCTCTATGTAAAAAAGAAAGACATTTTACATCAAAATGTCCTAAGTATTCACACACCATTGTAAAGGACATTAAGCAGCAAATCAGTATGTCTGTCCCGAGACAGGCAAGGGAGTGAGCTTCATGCACACTTATGTTATTTCCCTATTCAGTTTAAGTAAGCTTATTAATAAATCTCAGAGTTAAAGGGACATAATACTCATATGCTAAATCACTTGAAACTGATGCAGTATAACTGTAAAACGCTGACAGGAAAATATCACCTGAGCATCTCTATGTAAAAAAGGAAGATATTTTACCTCACAATCTCCTCAGCCCAGCAGAGTAAGTTCTGTGTAAAAAGTTATACTCAGCTGCTCCCAGCTGCAGGTAAAAAAATAAAAAAAAAATGAAGAAATGAACAGCAGCCAATCAGCATCAGCAGTGCTGAGGTCATGAACTCTTACTGTGATCTCATAAGATTTGACTTAACTCTCATGAGATTTCATAGTAAGCTTCCTTTACCTGATTGGTGAAATAATTTGAGAGTGCACGATGCTAGTCCCTTCAGATGTCCCAGGACAGACACACTAAAATGCTGCTTAGAAATCCTTTACAATGGGAGGTGGCTACTGAGGAACTTTTGAGGTAAAATATCTTTCTTTTTTACATAGAGATGTTCAAGTGATATTTTCTAATCAGCTTTTTACAGCTATGCTGCATCACTTTCAAGTGTTTAAACATTTGGGTATTATGGCCCTTTAAGTGAAATCTCATGAGATCACTGTAAAAGAGTTAATGACCTTAGCACTTTTAATGCCGATTGGCTGCTGTTCATTTCTTCCTTCCTTCCTTTTTTTAACCTGCAGCTGGACAGCAGCTGAAGAATAACTTTTCACACAGGACTTAATCTAGTAAACTGAGGAAATTGTGAGGTAAAATATCTTCCTTTTTTAAATAGAGATGCTCAGGTGATATTTTCCTGTCAGCTTTTAACAGTTATACTGTATCAGTTTCAAGTGATTTAGCATATGAGTATTATGTCTCTTTAACATAAGGAAACATTTGTAAAATAAACAAAGCATTACTGTTATTTATTCCTTTAAGAGTTTATTATTACCACAAGCATTTTTGCACTAATCATTATCCTCCATGACACTAAATTCAAGGGGACCTAAGCAGAAAAACAAAGGATAAAAGTGATACCTACCTGTGCAGAGTCTATGACAGCCACAATCATATTCAGAAGCTCTCCACTACGAAGAGTTTCATCTGGAAACTAAAATGAGAAGCAGTGTAAGTGGAGAAGGTAGCTCTCAAAGGGGTCCTGACAGGGAGTAATATTGAGTGGTCTCACCTCACTGTATATAGAAGGTGTTAGGTAGCACAAAAGTCGAACATCATCCTCTTGGCAGGCTTTCATGTCCATCATTAGACAGGTGTGAAGGTCTCCTAGCTGCGTAGCTTGAGCAAATGATTCATACAGATTCATCTTGCCAGATGCTGCCTTACTGGAATAGTAATGCATGGAAGGAAGAAGGAAGGACAAGTGGGGAGAAAAGGAAATTGTAGAGAAGATGGTAGGAAGCATTAACAAGGGATCAGGGCAGAGAGGTGAGTAAAAGAGAGAGGAACAGAAGAGAACAGAGGGGGAAGTATGAAAGAAAGAGATGCAAGAAAGGGTGTTGGGGAAAAAGATAAGAGGGGTAGAAAGATACACAGCATAAGAAAGAACAGGGGGTGGGGCAGGTAGATAGAAAAGATGAAGAGAAAAGAAGGAAGAAGGGAAACAAAGGTGTGAAGTGAAAAATATACAGGAGAAAGAGAGAAAAAGGGTGGAGTAGAGATAAAGTGGAGAATGTAGAAAGGAATAGATAGTGACCACAGAGATACATGAGGGAGAGGGAAATGGAAGATTGTAAAGGAGGAAGGGGGCAAAGATAGAAAGAAGAAAGGGCAGAATGGAGAATAAAACATATTAGGGTCAAGTAGGACAAGAGTAAGATGAGGAAATGCATACAAGAGAAAAAGTAGAAAGAAAGGGGAAGGGGAAAAGAAAACAGACACATTTAGTTAGCAAGGTGGGTAAAAATTGTTAAGGAACAAAAGTATCAATAGTGAGTGACTAGTGGACAAGAATAAAACCAAAAATGATCATATTTAGGGTTGAGAAGAATAAAAATGTATTAAGTTCAAGTGAAGGTGGAATTACAACAGATCTAACAAATACAATTAGCACTATTCCTGCTTTCTTTTAAGTGATCATCTCTGGCAGTGAATGGGTTAGGAGTGGGTGATGAAATAGAACAACAGTCTTGCTTTTTAATTAATTAGCTGTAATGAAGCAACAGGATGAAGCACAAGGAACTGGATGTCATTAGACAGGATGAAACCATTAATAGAGAGGTTTAACTATCGCTTTGCTGAAACAAACCGTTACAAAGAGGACAAGATGCAAGGTATCCTGTTCTCTTACCTGCATCAAATAATCTGTTATGTCTCCGGGAATCTAATAAAAGAAAATCTTAGACCTCATAAGGGGACAAAACTGCAAAGAAATGTATTCCCCGTCTCTTAAGATAGTACAGTAAATGATTGTCTTCTCGAGCAATCTCATCACCTGCAGGTGGTCTGCTATTACTAATGAAATGATTCAGTTGAATTATTTGTAGAATTTAAAAGAGAAGAACACAGAGGCGTCCAATGGCCTAATACCACAAAGACCACAGTGAAAAAAGAATAGTAAAAAAACTACTTGCAAACAAACTGCACCTTAAGGTGCAAAGAAGCAGACTGGAACCTCACAGTTGCCCAGCAAACTGGATGAGCGCAGCCGTATATCGAGGAATGGTTCCTCGCCTGTGGGGTTCAACAGTGTTCCTAGAGGTAGAGATACAGAGCCAACATAGCCCAGCACAGTTTTGTACAATTGTATGTGTGTAAAGAATAAACACACTTACGTATTTCAAAGCACCACCAGGTGCATTACCCACAGGTTGGAGCTTCTCAGCCGCCCAATTCCCAGGATTTCAGCAACCAAAGTTGTTTCCAAGTCGTATCACATACCCCACTTAATACGATATTATCCCATAGTATATGGGATTCCGTATTTACACGTATCACTTAGTCCTGCACAATCTCATTAGGAGTTATACCCTTATAGTATTGTATACCAAGAGGTACGGTTATTTTAGTTTTTTTTACACTATAGTTTCATAATTAATTACTATTCCACTCTAATTTAACCATATGGGTTATTACATTTCTTGTAATGGTTGTGGGCAGAATTTATACATTTATAGTAAATTTCCAGCACATTGGTATTTATATATTACATAGTGCAGATTAGGATTGATTTATTTGTAATAATAAGTTACTTCTTGAACATTTATTTCATTAAAATATGGTTAATTAACAAGGTTACATGTAGTTTCTGTTACAGTAATCTAATGTTGAACAAAAAATAAGGCTCTTTGTGATTCAACTGGTGTTTCAAACTGTTGTTACAAAACATGGGCTTATCAATAATTATACTGATTAGCATCATTTGACAAACAAATGTGGGTGGTTATCATGATACCCGGATGAGGGTTAAACAACAGCTGTTTCACTCACTATCATTGTCGGGTGAAATCTTCCGTGATCACATACGGTAGAATACTATAGTGCACTGATCTGTGATAGAGAAATAGAATACATAAGGATAAAGGTGCCCTCAAAGTTATATGTACCATGATAGTAATGTACAACATATATATGGATCCAGTCTGGTTACGGGAGGGAGGGGGTGGGTCCCTATGCACCAATAGGAGCTTATGCTTATTTCATCAGACTACCTGTATTATGATTGATTGATATTTATATGCTTATGTGGGATTAATTTGCGATGCATTATGCATACATGGGGGATATCCACTGTGTTACATTTTTGATACAATGTATGTTAAACATGAATATATTTAGATCTTATGGTTTACATAAAATTGGATTACTGTTTAGTTTACCATGTGTTTATTTGAGTATCTATAGCAACAATGTTTATTAGATAGGATACACATGTTGCTAATTAACATTGCACCTATCAGCTTTTATCATGTATCTTATATAGCAAGTGTATGTTCATTTTTTATTTCACTAGCCTGAGGAAACAGCCCCATAGAGGCTGAGAAACGCGTTGCTTTTAATAAAGTATTTTTTAATTTTATACACTTGCTGATGTGTTATATTTGGGGAGATTTGCTACACCCCTGAATTTTACTTGGAAATAACTTTTGTTGCTGAAATCCTGGGAATCAGTCAGCTGAGCGGCTGAGAAGCTCCAGCCTGTAGGTAATGCACCTGGTGATGCTTTGAAATACGTAAGTGTGTTTATTCTTTACACACATACAATTGTACAAAACTGTGCTGGGCTATGTTGGCTCTGTATCTCCTCCTCTAGGAACACTGTTGAACCCCACATGCGAGGAACCATTCCTCAATATACGGCTGCGCTCATCCAGTTTGCTGGGCAACTGTGAGGTTCCAGTCTGCTTCTTTGCACCTTAAGGTGCAGTCTGTGAGTAGTTTTTTTTTACTATTCTTTTTTCACTGTGGTCTTTGTGGTATTAGGCCATTGGGAGCCTCTGTGTTCTTCTCTTTTAGACTCATCGTTTACATCAGGATATTGACCCTCCTATGACAGAGACCTGACCTGTGCATATCTTTTGAAGCTACTTTTTTATCATTTGGACATTATTGGTTGTATGGACTTTCTTTTAGTAGCTAAATGATCAAATCCTTTACCTGTCAATTTTTTATATTTTATTTTTTTTAGATTATTTTGATGTGTGATTTTATATAATTTTTGTGATATCTATATTAAGATCGTCCCTGGAGGATTGGTGTGGTATTACACACCATATCTTTATTTTATATACAGTATTATTTGTAGAATTGCCTGTATCATACTCACTTGAGCATGTGAAACTCCTCCTTTGTCCGTTATAAAGTAGTGCAGTTGTGACCAACCTTGCCTGATTTTCAGAATCTATAACAGGTGTACTCCCCATTAGCAACCTTCATGTACTACCTTCTCTTCAGATGCGACAATCCCCAACCTTGCCTTCAGGTACCTAAGCAACTGTAACTTCTGGTAGCACAGCTGGGTTCTTGACCACCGGCAACACAGTATTCATGAGGCCCACTTTTATTACCATACTGTGACTGGCCCTAGAATACCAGTAGTTATTGAGATGTGCTGTCACCTCTCTTAAATACTTAAAATAACTTTGTTCCTCACTGACCAATACTTCAACTGATCTTCGGGTGTGATCCTCCATCCCTTTGCTTCAGGCTTTATGTACACTTCTTCCAATATTAATTTATTTGCTTCAAGAGTGACCCTTCCTTCTTTTGGTTTTAAGGACATTTTAACAAATTAGTAATGGTGGCTCTTCACTCACCTAGTTTATTAGCACAACTGTTGTAAAACCATCTCTCACCAGCTACAACTTGTGACCCAACCTAAAAACTTGTCACCATATAGTAGAAGAGCTGTGACCTCATGCCTCACCAGACCAACAGGAGGTACAAATCCCTTACCTGGCCTTCAAGTAGTACAGCAGGTGGTATCCAATCTTTGGCTGCTTCTGGTAAAGCTCAGACAGCAGGTCCAGAAGTAATGAGAATCCACTATTATCTTCCTGCATCTGGATTAGATTTCTAGAGACAGTGTATAGTTAATTTCAGTTCTAGAGAATGAAAACTCCAACAACCAAAACAAAATGTTAAGAGGGTATTCTATATAACGTACATGTTTTTCTAATTTCTTTATTCCTATCATCTGTCTCAGAGAAAAGTACCTCTATGTAAACCTTGGCTACAGCATGTATATGTCTATAATGCTGATGGTGTCCAAAAGCAGCTATTATCTACAGTATTTACATGATCATTAACTTAATTACATTCCTAATCTGTATCCCTTATCTATATTGACTACAAATTTCAGTATGCATGACAGATATTCATTGCAATCCATGAGTGGCCCTGCTGTCTATGGCAAACCACATTCTCAAACATACAGACACAAACATTTCTTCATGAGATAGTCATACTCTGCTTTCCCTCACACGTATGCATCACTGTGAGTCTATATATACTGTCCACTATGTGAAATATGCTGCTCTTTTTGATATATCAACATGGGAGGTTAGGTACGCAATGGACAAACAGTGATTATTAATCAACACAACTTGTTTTTTATATATATATAACATAATTTATGCTTACCTGATAAATTCCTTTCTTCTGTAGTGTGATCAGTCCACGGGTCATCATTACTTCTGGGATATTACTCCTCCCCAACAGGAAGTGCAAGAGGATTCACCCAGCAGAGCTGCATATAGCTCCTCCCCTCTACGTCACTCCCAGTCATTCGACCAAGGACCAACGAGAAAGGAAAAGCCAAGGGTGAAGTGGTGACTGGAGTATAAATTAAAAAATATTTACCTGCCTTAAAAACAGGGCGGGTCGTGGACTGATCACACTACAGAAGAAAGGAATTTATCAGGTAAGCATAAATTATGTTTTCTTCTGTTAAGTGTGATCAGTCCACGGGTCATCATTACTTCTGGGATACCAATACCAAAGCAAAAGTACACGGATGACGGGAGGGATAGGCAGGCTCTTTATACAGAAGGAACCACTGCCTGAAGAACCTTTCTCCCAAAAATAGCCTCCGATGAAGCAAAAGTGTCAAATTTGTAAAATTTGGAAAAAGTATGAAGCGAAGACCAAGTTGCAGCCTTGCAAATCTGTTCAACAGAGGCCTCATTCTTGAAGGCCCAAGTGGAAGCCACAGCTCTAGTAGAATGAGCTGTAATTCTTTCAGGAGGCTGCTGTCCAGCAGTCTCATAAGCTAAACGAATTATGCTACGAAGCCAAAAAGAAAGAGAGGTAGCGGAAGCTTTTTGACCTCTCCTCTGCCCAGAGTAAATGACAAACAGAGAAGACGTTTGTCGAAATTCCTTAGTTGCCTGTAAGTAAAATTTTAGAGCACGGACTACATCCAGGTTGTGCAGTAGACGTTCCTTCCTTGAAGAAGGATTTGGGCATAAAGAAGGAACAACAATCTCTTGATTGATATTCCTGTTAGTAACTACCTTAGGTAAGAACCCAGGTTTAGTACGCAGGACTACCTTATCCGAATGAAAAATCAAATAAGGAGAATCACAATGTAAGGCTGATAATTCAGAGACTCTTCGAGCCGAGGAAATAGCCATTAAAAATAGAACTTTCCAAGATAACAACTTTATATCAATGGAATGAAGGGGTTCAAACGGAACGCCCTGTAAAACATTAAGAACAAGGTTTAAACTCCATGGTGGAGCAACAGTTTTAAACACAGGCTTAATCCTGGCCAAAGCCTGACAAAAAGCCTGGACGTCAGGAACTTCTGACAGACGTTTGTGTAACAGAATGGACAGAGCTGAGATCTGTCCCTTTAATGAACTAGCAGATAAACCCTTTTCTAAACCTTCTTGTAGAAAAGACAATATCCTAGGAATCCTAACCTTACTCCAAGAGTAACCTTTGGATTCACACCAATATAGGTATTTACGCCATATCTTATGGTAAATCTTTCTGGTAACAGGTTTCCTAGCCTGTATTAAGGTATCAATAACTGACTCAGAAAACCCACGTCTTGATAAAATCAAGCGTTCAATTTCCAAGCAGTCAGCTTCAGAGAAGTTAGATTTTGATGTTTGAAGGGACCCTGTATCAGAAGGTCCTGTTTCAGAGGTAGAGACCAAGGTGGACAGGATGACATGTCCACCAGGTCTGCATACCAAGTCCTGCGTGGCCACGCAGGTGCTATTAGAATCACTGATGCTCTCTCTTGTTTGATTCTGGCAATCAATCGAGGAAGCAACGGGAAGGGTGGAAACACGTAAGCCATCCTGAAGTCCCAAGGTGCTGTCAGAGCATCTATCAGGACTGCTCCTGGATCCCTGGATCTGGACCCGTAACGAGGAAGCTTGGCGTTCTGTCGAAACGCCATGAGATCTATCTCTGGTTTGCCCCAACGTCGAAGTATTTGGGCAAAGACCTCCGGATGAAGTTCCCACTCCCCCGGATGAAAAGTCTGACGACTTAAGAAATCCGCCTCCCAGTTCTCCACTC
This sequence comes from Bombina bombina, assembly GCF_027579735.1. Classification (NCBI taxonomy): domain Eukaryota; kingdom Metazoa; phylum Chordata; class Amphibia; order Anura; family Bombinatoridae; genus Bombina; species Bombina bombina. Next base: position 1,369,921,687 of record NC_069499.1, read on the forward strand.
CCGGGATGTGGATTGCTGACAGGTGGCAAGAGTGAGACTCTGCCCAGCGAATTATCTTTGATACTTCCATCATAGCTAGGGAGCTTCTTGTCCCTCCCTGATGGTTGATGTAAGCTACAGTCGTGATGTTGTCCGACTGAAACCTGATGAACCCCCGAGTTGTCAACTGGGGCCAAGCCAGGAGGGCATTGAGAACTGCTCTCAATTCCAGAATGTTTATTGGCAGGAGACTCTCCTCCTGACTCCATTGTCCCTGAGCCTTCAGAGAATTCCAGACGGCACCCCAACCTAGAAGGCTGGCGTCTGTTGTTACAATTGTCCAGTCTGGTCTGCTGAATGGCATCCCCCTGGACAGATGTGGCCGAGAAAGCCACCATAGAAGAGAATTTCTGGTCTCTTGATCCAGATTCAGAGAAGGGGATAAGTCTGAGTAATCCCCATTCCACTGACTTAGCATGCACAGTTGCAGTGGTCTGAGGTGTAAGCGTGCAAAGGGTACTATGTCCATTGCCGCTACCATTAAGCCGATTACCTCCATGCATTGAGCCACTGACGGGTGTTGAATGGAATGAAGGGTGCGGCAAGCACTTTGAAGTCTTGTTAGCCTGTGCTCTGTCAGGTAAATCTTCATTTCTACAGAATCTATAAGAGTCCCCAGGAAGGGAACTCTTGTGAGTGGAACGAGTGAACTTTTCTTTTCGTTCACCTTCCATCCATGTGACCTTAGAAATGCCAGCACTAACTCTGTATGAGACTTGGCAGTTTGAAAGCTTGAAGCTTGTATCAGAATGTCGTCTAGGTATGGAGCTACCGAGATTCCCCGCGGTCTTAGTACCGCCAGAAGAGCACCCAGAACCTTTGTGAAGATTCTTGGAGCTGTAGCCAATCCGAATGGAAGAGCCACAAACTGGTAATGCCTGTCTAGGAAGGCAAACCTTAGGTACCGATAATGATCTTTGTGAATCGGTATGTGAAGGTAAGCATCTTTTAAATCTACAGTGGTCATGTACTGACCCTCTTGGATCATAGGTAAAATTGTCCGAATAGTCTCCATCTTGAACGATGGAACTCTTAGGAATTTGTTTAGGATCTTTAAGTCCAGGATTGGTCTGAAAGTTCCCTCTTTTTTGGGAACCACAAACAGATTTGAGTAAAACCCCTGTCCCTGTTCCGATCGTGGAACTGGATGGATTACTCCCATTAACAAGAGCTCTTGTACGCAGCGTAGAAACGCCTCTTTCTTTGTCTGGATTGTTGACAATCTTGACAGATGAAATCTCTCTCTTGGAGGAGAGTATTTGAAGTCCAGAAGGTATCCCTGAGATATTATCTCTAGCGCCCAGGGATCCTGAACATCTCTTGCCAAGCCTGGGCGAAGAGAGAAAGTCTGTCCCCCACTAGATCCGATCCCGGATCGGGGGCCCTCAATTCATGCTGTTTTAGGGGCAGCAGCAGGTTTCCTAGTTTGCTTGCCCTTGTTCCAGGACTGGTTAGGTTTCCAGCCTTGTCTGTAGCGAGCAACGGCTCCTTCCTGTTTTGGTGCAGAGGAAGTTGATGCTGCTCCTGCTTTGAAATTACGAAAGGAACGAAAATTAGACTGTCTAGTCTTGGCTTTGGCTTTGTCCTGAGGCAGGGCATGGCCTTTACCTCCTGTAATGTCAGCGATAATCTCTTTCAACCCGGGCCCGAATAAGGTCTGCCCTTTGAAAGGTATATTAAGCAATTTAGACTTAGAAGTAACATCAGCTGACCAGGATTTTAGCCACAGCGCCCTGCGTGCCTGAATGGCGAATCCTGAATTCTTCGCCGTAAGTTTAGTAAGATGTACTCCGAAATGAATGAATTAGCTAGTTTAAGGACTCTAAGCCTGTCCGTAATGTCGTCCAGAGTAGCTGAACCAATGTTCTCTTCCAGAGACTCAATCCAGAATGCCGCTGCAGCCGTGATCGGCGCAATGCATGCAAGGGGTTGCAATATAAAACCTTGTTGAACAAACATTTTCTTAAGGTAACCCTCTAACTTTTTATCCATTGGATCTGAAAAAGCACAGCTATCCTCCACCGGGATAGTGGTACGCTTAGCTAAGGTAGAAACTGCTCCCTCCACCTTAGGGACCGTTTGCCATAAGTCCCTTGTGGTGGCGTCTATTGGAAACATTTTTCTGAATATCGGAGGGGGTGAGAACGGCACACCGGGTCTATCCCACTCCTTAGTAACAATTTCAGTAAGTCTCTTAGGTATAGGAAAAACCTCAGTACTCGTCGGTACCGCAAAATATTTATCCAACCTACACATTTTCTCTGGTATTGCAACTGTGTTACAATCATTCAGAGCCGCTAACACCTCCCCTAGTAATACATGGAGGTTTTCCAGTTTAAATTTAAAATTTGAAATATCTGAATCCAGTCTGTTTGGATCAGAACCGTCACCCACAGAATGAAGTTCTCCGTCCTCATGTTCTGCCACCTGTGACGCAGTGTCTGACATGGCCCTAATATTATCAGCGCACTCTGTTCTCACCCCAGAGTGATCACGCTTACCTCTTAGTTCTGGTAATTTAGCCAAAACCTCAGTCATAACAGTAGCCATATCCTGTAATGTGATTTGTAATGGCCGCCCAGATGTACTCGGCGCTACAATATCACGCACCTCCCTCTGAGCGGGAGATGTAGGTACTGACACGTGAGGCGAGTTAGTCGGCATAACTCTCCCCTCGTTGTTTGGTGAAATTTGTTTAATTTGTACAGATTGACTTTTATTTAAAGTAGCATCAATACAGTTAGTATATAAATTTCTATTGGGCTCCACTTTGGCATTGCAACAAATGACACAGGTATCATCCTCTGAATCAGACATGTTTAACACACTAGCAAATAAACTTGCAACTTGGAAATACAATTCAATTAGAATAATATTAAAACGTACTGTGCCTTTAAGAAGCACAGAAGATCTATGACAGTTGAAAATTAATAAATTGAAACAGTTATAGCCTCAATCCTTGTAAACAACACAACTTTAGCAAAGGTTTAATCCCATTAGCAAAGATAACAAATTCTGAAAGCAGGAAACAAATTACAGAATAAACGTTTTTCATCTCAGTCAAACTATAATTCTCACAGCTCTGCTGAGAGAAATTACCTCCCTCAAAATAAGTTTTGAAGACCCCTGAGCTCTGTAGAGATGAACCGGATCATGCAGGGAATACAATGAGTTGCTGACTGAAATATTTGATGCGTAGTAAAAGCGCCAAAAAACGGCCCCTCCCCCTCACACACAGCAGTGAGGGAGAACAGAAACTGTCAGAAAACAGATTAAGAAACTGCCAAGTGGAAAAATAGTGCCCAAACATTTATTCACTCAGTACCTCAGCAAATGAAAACGATTTTACATTCCAGCAAAAACGTTAAACATAATCTCTAGTTATTAAACAGCTTTATGTATTTCTTACAGTGTAATTCTAGTGAAGTACCATTCCCCAGAATACTGAAGTGTAAAGTATACATACATGAAATTATATCGGTATGGCAGGATTTTCTCATCAATTCCATTGTCAGAAAATAAAAACTGCTACATACCTCTATGCAGATTCATCTGCCCGCTGTCCCCTGATCTGAAGTTTACCTCTCCTCAGATGGCCGAGAAACAGCAATATGATCTTAACTACTCCGGCTAAAATCATAACAAAAACTCTGGTAGATTCTTCTTCAAACTCTGCCAGAGAGATAATAACACACTCCGGTGCTATTTTAAAATAACAAACTTTTGATTGAAGATATAAAACTAAGTATAATCACCATAGTCCTCTCACACATCCTATCTAGTCGTTGGGTGCAAGAGAATGACTGGGAGTGACGTAGAGGGGAGGAGCTATATGCAGCTCTGCTGGGTGAATCCTCTTGCACTTCCTGTTGGGGAGGAGTAATATCCCAGAAGTAATGATGACCCGTGGACTGATCACACTTAACAGAAGAAATATATATATATATATATATATATATATATATACATATATATATGTATGTCTCATGCGTTCCAGCTTACCGAAATATCAGGTAGAGTGGTTTTCCAACAGACTCCTCAAGTGACCTGGAAAAGACAGATAGTTGTTGCAAGTGTCTTACCAATAGGATAGTAAAGAATAATGCTGATCATAAAAGTAATCATCAACTATTACAAGGGTATCAAATTAAAAGAACATGAATCCCAATATTTTTCTGTAATGATTCGGACATAACATACAATTTTAAACAACTTTCCAATTGCTTTATTCTTTTGGTATCCTTTGTAGAAGCAGCAGCAACACACTACTAGGAGCTAGCTGAACACAACAGGTAACCCAATGACAAGAGGCATATATGAGCCATCACCAATCAGCAGCAAGCTTCCAGTAGTACATTGTGGCTACTAAGCCTACCTAGGTATGCTTTTCAACAAAGGATGCCAAAAGAACAAAGCAAATGAGAAAATAGAAGTAAAATAGTAAGTTGTTTAAAACTGCAAGTTGAATCTGAATCATTAAATTTTATTTTGACTATACTGTCCCTTTATAGGGCCATTAAACTCAAATTGAAAGTCTAACACATTATTATAATATACATTAAGCATATTGCTGCCTTTTGCTGTTAAAAACATCAGAAAATTGTATGTTTTCCACTTTCTCTCAGGAAGTTTGACTTAGGGACAGAATTAGCATTATCCAAAAGTCCTAATCAGTTACAGGCTTGCTCATTTGAGCCTGCAACTGATATTTATGGTATGGCATAAACCACTGATTCATAACCTCTCTTTGCCAAGTTAGAGTATGAAAATCACCCTGGCTTATTCAACTGGGGTGACTGACAAGCCTTACTCTCAGGCAATTTGTTGCGTGCGGCCATGGGGCAGCATTGATAAATATGGGGAAAAAATGCACCCCACAATTTGTGATGAAATGTGGATAGGTTCACAACATGTTAACCCTTTCTGTACACAAATTGATAAATCTAGCTATTAATATTGTTACATTTTCTGTGAATTAGTTTCCCCCACACCTTGTCTCAATAGTCATTTGCTCTCTTCATGTGTCTCATCAATTTTGGCATCAACAATATTGTTAGGAAAAGCATTCTTTACAATACCAGTGTGTTAATATTATTGTGTGTGTGTGTGTATATATATATATATATATATATATATATATATATATATGTATGTATGTATGTTACGGGTTAAGTCAGATAGGATTACCTGGGTAAAACTGACATTAGCCCAGCTGCTATGGGTAAAGCCCGATGTAAGATCATACATTGGGCTTTACCAGGTAATCCTAGGATTACCCAAACGCTTGTGGATAAAGCTACCTGCTTAAAGGGACAGTCTACTCCAGAATTGTTATTGTTTAAAAAACATAATTTATGCTTACCTGATAAATTTATTTCTCTTGTAGTGTATCCAGTCCACGGATCATCCATTACTTGTGGGATATTCTCCTTCCCAACAGGAAGTTGCAAGAGGATCACCCATAGCTCCTCCCCTAACTGTCATATCCAGTCATTCGACCGAAAACAAACAGAGAAAGGAGAAACCATAGGGTGCAGTGGTGACTGTAGTTTAATTAAAATTTAGACCTGCCTTAAAAGGACAGGGCGGGCCGTGGACTGGATACACTACAAGAGAAATACATTTATCAGGTAAGCATAAATGATGTTTTCTCTTGTTAAGTGTATCCAGTCCACGGATCATCCATTACTTGTGGAATACCAATACCAAAGTTAAAGTACACGGATGATGGGAGGGACAAGGCAGGATTAAGCGGAAGGAACCACTGCCTGAAGAACCTTTCAACCCAAACAAAGCCTCCGAAGAAGCAAAAGTATCAAATTTGTAAAATTTTGAAAAAGTGTGAAGCAAAGACCAAGTCGCAGCCTTGCAAATCTGTTCAACAGAGGCCTCATTTTTGAAGGCCCAGGTGGAAGCCACAGCTCTAGTAGAATGAGCTGTAATCCTTTCAGGGGGCTGCTGTCCAGCAGTCTCATAGGCTAGGCTTATTACGCTCTGAAGCCAAAAGGAAAGAGAGGTTGCCGAAGCTTTTTGACCTCTCCTCTGTCCAGAGTAAACGACAAACAGGAAAGATGTTTGACAAAAATCCTTAGTAGCTTGTAAGTAAAACTTCAAGGCACGGACTACGTCCAGATTATGTAAAAGACGTTCCTTCTTTGAAGAAGGATTAGGGCACAACGATGGAACAACAATCTCTTGATTGATATTCTTGTTAGAAACCACCTTAGGTAAAAACCCAGGTTTGGTATGCAGAACTACCTTATCTGCATGAAAAATCAGATAGGGAGAATCACATTGTAAGGCAGATAGCTCAGAGACTCTCCGAGCCGAGGAAATAGCCATCAAAAACAGAACTTTCCAAGATAAAAGTTTAATATCAATGGAATGAAGGGGTTCAAACGGAACTCCTTGAAAAACCTTAAGAACCAAGTTTAAGCTCCACGGGGGAGCAACAGGTTTAAACACAGGCTTAAATCTAACCAAAGCCTGGCAAAATGCCTGGACGTCTGGAACCTCTGCCAGACGCTTGTGCAAAAGAATAGACAGAGCAGAAATCTGTCACTTTAAGGAACTAGCTGATAATCCTTTGTCCAAGCCCTCTTGGAGAAAAGACAATATTCTAGGAATCCTAACTTTACTCCATGAGTAAGTCTTGGATTCACACCAATAAAGATATTTACTCCATATCTTGTGGTAGATTTTCCTGGTAACAGGCTTTCGTGCCTGTATTAAAGTATCAATGACTGACTCGGAGAAGCCACGCTTTGATAGAATCAAGCGTTCAATCTCCATGCAGTCAGTTTCAGAGAAATTAGATTTGGATGATTGAAAGGACCTTGTATCAGAAGGTCCTGTCTTAGAGGCAGAGTCCATGGTGGAAAGGATGACATGTCCACTAGGTCTGCATACCAAGTCCTGCGTGGCCACGCAGGTGCTATCAGAATCACCGATGCTCTCTACTGTTTGATTTTGGCAATCAGTCGAGGGAGCAGAGAAAACGGTGGAAACATATAAGCCAGGTTGAAGAACCAAGGCGCTGCTAGAAGATCTATCAGCGTCGCTTCTGGGTCCCTGGACCTGGATCCGTAACAAGGAAGCTTGGCGTTCTGGCGAGACACCATGAGATCCAATTCTGGTTTGCCCCAACGGAGAACCAATTGAGCAAACACCTCCGGATGGAGTTCCCATTCCCCCGGATGAAAAGTCTGACGACTTAGAAAATCCACCTCCCAGTTCTCCACGCCTGGGATATGGATTGCTGACAGGTGGCAAGAGTGGTACTCTGCCCAGCGAATTATTTTTGAGACTTCTAACATCGCTAGGGAACTCCTGGTTCCCCCTTGATGGTTGATGTAAGCCACAGTCGTGATGTTGTCCGACTGAAATCTGATGAACCTCAGTGTTGCTAACTGAGGCCAAGCCAGAAGAGCATTGAATATCGCTCTTAACTCCAGAATATTTATTGGAAGGAGTTTCTCCTCCTGAGTCCACGATCCCTGTGCCTTCAGGGAATTCCAGACTGCACCCCAACCTAGAAGGCTGGCATCTGTTGTTACAATTGTCCAATCTGGCCTGCGAAAGGTCATACCTTTGGACAGGTGTACCCGAGACAACCACCAGAGAAGAGAATCTCTGGTCTCTTGATCCAGATTTAGCAGAGGGGACAAATCTGTGTAATCCCCATTCCACTGACTCAGCATGCATAATTGCAGCGGTCTGAGATGAAGGCGCACAAATGGCACTATGTCCATTGCCGCTACCATTAAGCCGATTACCTCCATACACTGAGCTACCGAAGGGCGCGGAATGGGGTGAAGAACACAGCAAGCATTTAGAAGTTTTGATAACCTGGACTCCGTCAGGTAAATTTTCATTTCTACAGAATCTATAAGAGTCCCTAAGAAGGAGACTCTTGTGAGTGGGGATAGAGAACTCTTTTCCTCGTTCACTTTCCACCCGTGCGACCTCAGAAATGCCAGAACTATCTCTGTATGAGACTTGGCAACTTGAAAGCTTGACGCCTGTATCAAGATGTCGTCTAGATACGGAGCCACCGCTATGCCTCGCGGTCTTAGAACCGCCAGAAGTGAGCCCAGAACCTTTGTAAAGATTCTCGGGGCTGTAGCCAACCCGAAGGGAAGAGCTACAAATTGGTAATGCCTGTCTAGAAAGGCAAACCTTAGAAACCGATGATGATCTTTGTGAATCGGTATGTGAAGGTAGGCATCCTTTAAGTCCACTGTGGTCATGTACTAACCCTCTTGGATCATGGCTAGGATGGTCCGAATAGTTTCCATTTTGAAAGATTGAACTCTGAGGAATTTGTTTAAGATCTTTAGATCCAAAATTGGTCTGAAGGTTCCCTCTTTTTTGGGAACCACAAACAGATTTGAATAAAAACCCTGTCCTTGTTCCGTCCGCGGAACTGGATGGATCACTCCCATAACTAGGAGGTCTTGCACACAGCGTAGGAATGCCTCTTTCTTTATCTGATTTGCAGATAGCCTTGAAAGATGAAATCTCCCTTGTGGAGGGGAAGCTTTGAAGTCCAGAAGATATCCCTGAGATATGATCTCCAACGCCCAGGGATCCTGAACATCTCTTGCCCACGCCTGGGCGAAGAGAGAAAGTCTGCCCCCTACTAGATCCGTCGCCAGATAGGGGGCCGTTCCTTCATGCTGTCTTAGAGGCAGCAGCAGGCTTTCTGGCCTGCTTGCCTTTGTTCCAGGACTGGTTAGGTTTCCAGGCCTGCTTAGATTGAGCAAAAGTTCCCTCTTGTTTTGAAGCGGAGGAAGTTGATGCTGCACCTGCCTTGAAATTTCGAAAGGCACGAAAATTAGATTGTTTGGCCTTTGCTTTGGCCCTGTCCTGAGGAAGGGTGTGACCCTTACCTCCAGTAATGTCAGCAATAATTTCCTTCAAACCAGGCCCGAATAAGGTCTGCCCCTTGAAAGGAATGTTGAGTAATTTAGACTTTGAAGTCACGTCAGCTGACCAAGATTTAAGCCATAGTGCCCTACGCGCTTGGATGGCGAATCCGGAATTCTTAGCCGTTAGTTTAGTCAAATGAACAATGGCATCAGAAACAAATGAGTTAGCTAGCTTAAGTGTTCTAAGCTTGTCAATAATTTCAGTCAATGGAGCTGTATGGATGGCCTCTTCCAGGGCCTCAAACCAGAATGCCGCCGCGGCCGTGACAGGCGCAATGCATGCAAGGGGCTGTAAAATAAAACCTTGTTGAATAAACATTTTCTTAAGGTAACCCTCCAATTTCTTATCCATTGGATCTGAAAAAGCACAACTGTCCTCAACCGGGATAGTAGTATGCTTTGCTAAAGTAGAAACTGCTCTCTCCACCTTAGGGACCGTCTTCCATAAGTCCCGTGTAGTGGCGTCTATTGGAAACATTTTTCTAAATATAGGAGGTGGGGGAAAAGGCACACCAGGTCTATCCCACTCCTTGCTAATAATTTCTGTAAGCCTTTTAGGTATAGGAAAAACATTAGTACACACCGGTACCGCATAGTATTTATCCAGCCTACACAATTTCTCTGGTACTGCAACTGTGTTACAGTCATTCAGAGCAGCTAATACCTCCCCAAGCAACACACGGAGGTTCTCAAGCTTAAATTTAAAATTAGAAATCTCTGAATCAGGATTCCCCAAATCAGAGATGTAACCCACAGACTGAAGCTCTCCGTCCTCATGATCTGCATATTGTGACGCAGTATCAGACATGGCCCTTACAGCATCTGCGCACTCTGTATTTCTGCTAACCCCAGAGCAATCGCGCTTGCCTCTTAATTCAGGCAACCTGGATAATACCTCTGACAGGGTATTATTCATGATTGCAGCCATGTCCTGCAAGGTAATCGCTATGGGCGTAAATGATGTAATTGACACTTTACTGACTGTTACAGACGAGGAACAGGACTTGGGAATTATTATTTCAGATGATTTACAACTTAGTAAACAATGTAGTAATGCAGCGAGTAAGGCTAGCAGAATGCTTGGATGTATTGGTAGAGGTATTTGCAGCAGAAATAGTAAGGTTCTTATGCCACTTTATAGATCATTAGTTAGGCCTCATCTTGAGTATTGTGTGCAGTTCTGGAGACCATATCTTCAGAAGGATATTAACAAACTTGAATCTCTGCAAAGGAGGGCTACCAAAATGGTACATGGTCTAAAAAATAAAACTTACCAGGATAGGCTCAATGACCTAAATATGTATAGCTTAGAGGAGAGAAGGGAAAGAGATGATATGATAGCAACTTTCGAGTACATTAAAGGGTTTAGTAAAACTGAGGCTGTGGGTATTTTACATAAAATGGAAAATTCAAGAACAAGGGGTCATGAGCTCAAGCTAAAGGGTAGTAGATTCAGGAGTAATTTGAGGAAGCACTTCTTTACAGAAAGAGTGATTGATTTATGGAATAAACTTCCTCAAGAGGTAGTAGCAACAAACACTGTGGGGGACTTTAAAAATGCATGGGACAAGCATAGGGCTATCCTACGAACTAGATAAGTTTATACTGTTAGGTAAGGTCGGGCAGACTTGCTGGGCCTATGGCTCTTATCTGCCGTCAATATCTATGTTTCTATATCTATGTTAATTGGCGCCATATTAGCGTGCATCCCCTGAGCGGGAGGCGAATGGTCTGACACGTGGGGAGAGTTAGTCTGCGTAACTTCCCCCTCGTCAGAATCTTCTGGTGATATTTCTTTTATAGTTAAAGACTGATCTTTACTGTTTAAGGTGAAATCAATACATTTAGTACACATTCTCCTATGGGGCTCTACCATGGCTTTCAAACATAATGAACAAGTAGTTTCCTCTGTGTCAGACATGTTTAAACAGACTAGCAATGAGACTAGCAAGCTTGGAAAACACTTTAAACAAGTTTACAAGCAATATAAAAAACGTTACTGCACCTTTAAGAAACACAAATTTTGTCAAAATTTGAAATAACAGTGAAAAAAGGCAGTTACACTAACAAAATTTTTACAGTGTATGTAACAAGTTAGCAGAGCATTGCACCCACTTGCAAATGGATGATTAACCCCTGAATACCCAAAACTGAATAATAAAAGACAAAAACATTTTTTTTTATTTTTTTTTTCAAACAGTCACAACAACTGCCACAGCTCTACTGTGGCTTTTTACCTCCCTCAAAAACGACTTTGAAGCCTTTTGAGCCCTCCAGAGATGTCCTGGATCATGCAGAGGGAAGCTGAATGTCTCTGTCAGTATTTTTATCTGCACAGAAAAGCACTAAAAAAGGCCCCTCCCACTCATATTACAACAGTGGAAGGCCTAAGGAAACTGTTACTAGGCAAAATTCAAGCCAGCCATGTGGAAAAAAACTAGGCCCCAATAAGTTTTATCACCAAATACATATAAAAACGATTAAACATGCCAGCAAACGTTTTATATTACATTTTTATAAGAGTATGTATCTCTATTAATAAGCCTGATACCAGTCGCTATCACTGCATTTAAGGCTTTACTTACATTAGTTCGGTATCAGCAGCATTTTCTAGCAAATTCCATCCCTAGAAAAATATTAACTGCACATACCTTATTGCAGGAAAACCTGCACGCCATTCCCTCTCTGAAGTTACCTCACTCCTCAGAATATGTGAGAACAGCCATGGATCTTAGTTACTTCTGCTAAGATCATAGAAAACGCAGGCAGATTCTTCTTCTAAATACTGCCTGAGATAAACAGTACACTCCGGCACCATTTAAAAATAAACTTTTGATTGAAGAATAAACTAAGTATAAAACACCACACTCCTCTTACGACCTCCATCTTGGTTGAGGCTTGCAAGAGAATGACTGGATATGACAGTTAGGGGAGGAGCTATATAGCAGCTCTGCTGTGGGTGATCCTCTTGCAACTTCCTGTTGGGAAGGAGAATATCCCACAAGTAATGGATGATCCGTGGACTGGATACACTTAACAAGAGAAAGATAGATAATCCCTTTATTACCCATTCGCCAGTTTTGCATAACTAATACGGTTATATTAATACACTTTTTACCTCTGTGATTATCTTGTATCTAAGCCTCTGCAGACTGTCCCCTTATTTCAGTTCTTTTGCCAGACATGCATTTTAGCCAAGCACTGCTGAATCTTAGGTAACCCCATGGGCATGAGCACAATGTTATCAATATGGTACACATGAACTAATGGCCTCTATCTGTTAAAAACGGTCAAATGCAATCAGATGAGAGGCAGCCTTTAAGGGAAATTAACATATGAGCCTACCTAGGTTCAACTAAGAATACCAAGAAAACAAAGCACATTTGATGATAAAAGTTAATTGAAAAGTTGTTTTAAAAATGTCATGCCCTATATGAATAATGTCCCTTTATAGTTAATCACAGCGCTCATAACAGCTACAGAACTTAAAGGGCCATAATACCCAAATGTTTAAACACTTGAAAGTGATGCAGCATAGCTGTAAAAAGCTGATTAGAAAATATCACCTGAACATCTCTATGTAAAAAAGAAAGATATTTTACCTCAAAAGTTCCTCAGTAGCCACCTCCCATTGTAAAGGATTTCTAAGCAGCATTTTCGTGTGTTTGTCCTGGGACATCTGAAGGGACTAGCATCGTGCACTCTCATATTATTTCACCAATCAGGTAAAGGAAGCTTACTATGAAATCTCATGAGAGTTAAGTGAAATCTCATGAGATCACAGTAAGAGTTCATGACCTCAGCACTGCTGATGCTGATTGGCTGCTGTTCATTTCTTCATTTTTTTACCTGCAGCTGGGAGCAGCTGAGTATAACTTTTTACACAGAACTTACTCTGCTGAGCTGAGGAGATTGTGAGGTAAAATATCTTCCTTTTTTACATAGAGATGCTCAGGTGATATTTTCCTGTCAGCTTTTTACAGTTATACTGCATCAGTTTCAAGTGATTTAGCATATGAGTATTATGTCCCTTTAATCTCTAACCGCACATATATACAGTGCACTGTAATTCCCCCAACTTCACTATTTGCTTTGCCTCTGCCTGGGGGGTTCAAAGGGGGCACCATGCCGATCCTCTGGAATCTATCCCAAGTGAACCTTGAGGATTGAGGCTTAAAAGGGGGGCTTTGCACCGCTTGAACCCCCCAGGCTGATAGTGAAGATGGGGGAATTAATTACAATGAAAGCATAAGATTTATCCAGAAGTGTTTGGGTAATCCTAAAATTACCCTAGGAGTACTCGGGTATGGTAAAGCCCGATGTATGATTTTACATTGGGCTTTAGCCACAGCCGCTGGGTAATGCCAGTTTTACCCAGGTAATCGTAGGATTACCCGATATCTGACTTTACCTGTAACACACACACACACACACATATATATATATATATATATATATATATATATATATATATATATATATATATATATATATATATTACAATGGTGATTACAATAGAATGTATTTTTGTTTGAATACCTGTTTAATAAATTATTCATTATTAACTAAGCTGACATTGTGCTAAACCACCTTAAAGGAAGAGATGAGGGCTATATGTGTGTATTAGTTTGTGATTGGTTAGTAAGTGTCTTTATTCTCTGGGGGACAAATAAATCAATGAAAAGAAAATAACCCATAAAATAATATGCTAATTTGAAATAATAAAGTTAATTGGAAATATCCTGTCAGATACGAAGGTGCATTATCATGCAACTTAAAATTTGTTTCTAATGTCCTTATAAGATACTTGAGATGTTCATAGAAAATGAAATCCAAATACAGAAACTCCCAATTGTGCCATAAATAGCCATTCCAAAGATTACATTATAGAAAGAGTGGCTAACACACTCAAAGCTGTCACAGAGATTCAAACAAACCTGATACATATAGGAAATAACTACTAAACTACTAAATCAAGCAAAAACAAACAGCTGTTCCACATTTTGCAATATTCTTCCTTTAGTAAAAATACTTCTGGTAAAGGTCATTACTGGTTTAAGCAGCATACACACATATGCAGTGTCACACTACATATTTTTAGATAGTTAGCAGTGGTTTGAATGACACAAATGAAGACTTCTGACAAAATTACACACCACCGTCAGCTCTCTGAGCAGGCACGGTATTTGAATCTGGAGTCAAGTGTAGCATATGCCGCTGAAACAGTAACAACTTTTACTAGAAGCATGTTTGCTAATGGATGTATATTGCAAAAATGCTTCAAATTGAAATGAATACATGCACATTTCAGTTTTAACTGTCAACCATTTAAAGGCCGTAAAAATGTAATCAAAAATACACACAGGGCTGCTAGAGGGGTACCCACAAAGCTAACATGCAAAAGAGCTTGAACGCTATAAACAGCTTTGCTATATTCAGGAATCCATAAACATGATATACAGAACAACCAAACATATGACATCTGCAAAAGGGGTCCCATAATCTGAGAAATCTTGATTCACCAGTTTACATACATCCACACAATTCCCAACCACTTCTACAGCATTTTTTACAGTTCACAAACAATTCACAACCTTTCCACGTCTTATATTAATCCATACAGTTCACAGTCATTTTCCTGTTCAGAGACATCCACACAGCTCAGGTATGCCCAGAATTCACAGCATATTCTCCAAATCAGCAAAGATTGCTAACTATAATCACCATCATTAGCAGAATTCAAAGCCTCTTATCCAGCATACAAACTTGCAATTCAATTTCCAAAATTTTAAAAAATGCCCATATAATTTATAACCTCTTACACAAATGTCCTACTCAAAGCAGAGGTATCCACACTTCAATCCTTGTCCTTGGTTTACAGATATCCATATATTGCAACCACATTCAAGATTCTTGCAACAGACTTCCAGATTCTTTGTGAGATCTGAGATTTTTACACAAACACATTATTTATATATTTTGTGTGTGTGCATCCACTCACATCGTGTACATTTCTAATAATTGGTTGGAATCCCCTTTACCCCTAAAGCAACCTGATTTCTTTGTGGCAAAGATTCAATGAGGTGTTGGCAACATTCATTAAGAGATTCTGGTGCACGTTAACATGATAACATGATGCAATTGCTGAAGTCAGTTGCCCATTCATGCTGAAATTTCTCCTTCTACTTATCTCAAAGGTGCTTTACTGTACTAAGATCTGGTGACTGTGGAGGCAACTGGAGTACACTAAACCCAGTGGGCTCCATTTAGCAGTTTTGGGGCCTTTGTGGTGCAAGCTCACTCATGCAAACCTGCTAGCTGATAGTTAAGATTTAGTGGCCGTAACACCACGAATAACCTTTCTTCTACCTCACATATGGTGGCGTTGAATCACCGAAAACTCACACAAGAGCAGGGGGCATCACTGCACAAGTGCTTGCTTGTACAATTATATATGTGGGCAGCTGAGGAGCCCTAGTTGGGAACTATGCCCGTCCACAATATAATAAATGGCATCCATTATGTTCTGGAACCAGCTTGAGATAGTATGTGCTTTGTGACATAGCATCTTAACCATGTGTGCATGATTTTATGCATTAAGGTGCACACGATTTTATGCACTGCTGCCATATTATTGACTGATATTAGCATTGATGAGCAGGTTTACCTAATAAGGTGTCCACTGAGTGCATGAATGTATATATGAGGAAAGGGACAGGAGGAAAGGGAGGGAAAGAGAGGGGGTACATGCACATATATACACACTTTCTAAGTACCACACATTCCACAGCCACTTCTCCAACTCCGACCAACACACTAAAATTCAGTCATCACAGCCTTTTCCTAAATTCAAGTCTTACACTTACTTCAGTCTCTTATAAAGAAAACATATATACGCTTAAAAAATGACTACAAACTTCACAAATGCTCCACCAGCTCAACAATACATACTGCCCAAACAGTTTCAAAATTTTCAACTTTTATTTATAGACTTCTCACCATCTCATGCAAATCATCAATTATTCAGATAGTGGAACAAATCAGCTTCTTCCCAAAACCAAAAGGGGTTAAACACAGGCTCGCTAGTATTAAAATGACATATTGTAACAAATTGCAGCATGTAATCCTTCCACTATAATGTCCATTAAAACATTTAAAAAACTGCTTCCAAGCTCACAGACCATAAATCAACACAAAGACTTCACAGCAGTCTTCAGAGTTCACACTTCAAAACCTCCTCCAAGTACACAGCCATAAACCCATCTCATAGCCTTCTCCAGCTCTCACACCACAAATTTATAAGACCAAAAAACTTAACACCATATAGTGTTCCCATCAGCTAAGTAGAGGACATTCTCTTCAGGTGAAAGACAACTTAACGCACAGCCTTTCCCCATCATACATATTTAAGGTTCATCACAATCCTAACATGCCCAGTAACCAGATAGTATGAGTGTATTAACTGCAGCCGATTATCATAATAGGTCAATCTTACTCTTCTGTAATTTCCTCTGGCAGAACCTCGCCTCGAAAGTGGCCTTTAAATAATTCTTGCAGACATGATGCCAGGACCGATAACTGCTCTGAGTCAAAATCATCCTGTAGGGAAAGATGCATGAAGGAATGAGAGGTGGGAGAGAATTGTAGGTGAGAGAAAGGAGAGAATGAGCAGAAGAAACAAGTAGTGAAGTTGAGAAGTACATAAACGGAAATAAATGGTAGACAATGAATGGATAGCAAAAGGTTAAAAAATACTAAAATAGAAGAAGGGGATAAAGGAGGAGAGAAGGAATTGGGGATAAAGAATGAAGTGAAGCAACAGAGGGAGAAGATTAAGGTAGAGTCCAAATATAAAGAAGGAAGAGGTAATGATTGATTAAGGGTGGAAGACTAAAATGATCAATAAAGACAGTTGGCCAAGAGAATGTCAAAGTGACAAAGAGATAGTAATATGATTCCATAACTCCAAGAACTGAGAGAGCTCTTTAGAACTTTTTTTATTTGTAGCATCAGGCTATACCTATCAAGCAATCATTTCTATCTAAAAGCCACGGGGATGAGTGAATAGTTTCATAGAAGGGGGCAGAGGTGGTTGATTTAATAATATGTTTCAACACAATTGAATAATACAGGGAGTGCAGAATTATTAGGCAAGTTGTATTTTTGAGGATTAATTTTATTATTGAACAACAACCATGTTCTCAATGAACCCAAAAAACTCATTAATATCAAAGCTGAATAGTTTTGGAAGTAGTTTTTAGTTTGTTTTTAGTTATAGCTATTTTAGGGGGATATCTGTGTGTGTAGGTGACTATTACTGTGCATAATTATTAGGCAACTTAACAAAAAGCAAATATATACCCATTTCAATTATTTATTTTTACCAGTGAAACCAATATATCATCTCAATATTCACAAATATACATTTCTGACATTCAAAAACAAAACAAAAACAAATCAGTGACCAATATAGCCACCTTTCTTTGCAAGGACACTCAAAAGCCTGCCATCCATGGATTCTGTCAGTGTTTTGATCTGTTCACCATCAACATTGCATGCAGCAGCAACCACAGCCTCCCAGACACTGTTCAGAGAGGTGTACTGTTTTCCCTCCTTGTAAATCTCACATTTGATGATGGACCACAGGTTCTCAATGGGGTTCAGATCAGGTGAACAAGGAGGCCATGTCATTAGATTTTCTTCTTTTATACCCTTTCTTGCCAGCCACGCTGTGGAGTACTTGGACGCGTGTGATGGAGCATTGTCCTGCATGAAAATAATGTTTTTCTTGAAGGATGCAGACTTCTTCCTGTACCACTGCTTGAAGAAGATGTCTTCCAGAAACTGGCAGTAGGACTGGGAGTTAAGCTTGACTCCATCCTCAACCCGAAAAGGCCCCACAAGCTCATCTTTGATGATACCAGCCCAAACCAGTACTCCACCTCCACCTTGCTGGCGTCTGAGTCGGACTGGAGCTCTCTGCCCTTTACCAATCCAGCCACGGGCCCATCCATCTGGCCCATCAAGACTCACTCTCATTTCATCAGTCCATAAAACCTTAGAAAAATCAGTCTTGAGATATTTCTTGGCCCAGTCTTGACGTTTCAGCTTGTGTGTCTTGTTCAGTGGTGGTCGTCTTTCAGCCTTTCTTACCTTGGCCATGTCTCTGAGTATTGCACACCTTGTGCTTTTGGGCACTCCAGTGATGTTGCAGCTCTGAAATATGGCCAAACTGGTGGCAAGTGGCATCTTGGCAGCTGCATGCTTGACTTTTCTCAGTTCATGGGCAGTTATTTTGCGCCTTGGTTTTTCCACACGCTTCTTGCGACCCTGTTGACTATTTTTAATGAAACGCTTGATTGTTCGATGATCACGCTTCAGAAGCTTTGCAATTTTAAGAGTGCTGCATCCCTCTGCAAGATATCTCACTATTTTGACTTTTCTGAGCCTGTCAAGTCCTTCTTTTGACCCATTTTGCAAAAGGAAAGGAAGTTGCCTAATAATTATGCACACCTGATATAGGGTTTTGATGTCATTAGACCACACCCCTTCTCATTACAGAGATGCACATCACCTAATATGCTTAATTGGTAGTAGGCTTTCGAGCCTATACAGCTTGGAGTAAGACAACATGCATAAAGAGCATGATGTGGTCAAAATACTCATTTGCCTAATAATTCTGCACTCCCTGTATGTTTGGAATATGCTAATATAAACGGAATATAATACTAACTATAGGGACATTGTCTGATTGGGGCAGAGGCATAGTTTGACTGGTGGGGGAGGGGCGTTCTGATCTGGGAGGCAGTGGTATGATCTCACCTGGGGGTGGCAAAGTCTGACCTTTAAAGAGAGGGGTAGAGGTACAGGAACATTCTGACGTGAGGGGGCATAAACAGTCTCATATGGGGGACAGGAAAACATTTTTGGATTTGGACTAATTTAATACCGAATATTTTACTGTATTGTCTTCATGTGTAAGAATTGATATAATATTTATATTCAGTTTGCCATGGATTTGTTTTATTAACGCACTGATATCTACCCAGGAATGTAACCGGATTTATACAGGTGATCCACAGGTGTTCTACCTCTCTGATGATGTGTGCAATTAACATGCAAAATATAAGAACTAATATTTTTCTCACACTTGAATTGTTACTTTTTGTTCATATGATTTATTAAAAAAATAAAAAATGTTCTCTTCTCGGGACAGGGAACGAATACAGTTTCTAATAAGTACAGCTTGCACTCACCTCCAGGATCTGCTCCACTATATCCTGCATGACCTCACACTGCGCCTCCATGTCACTGGAAAACAAAAGTGGAAGACAAGTATTGATTTTAGCATGAAAAAATATAGATGCATGCACAGTAACACGAAAGTCATAAATATTAACAGAATGTATGGGGTTCTTGTACGGATATAATCTGCAATTAGTGAGTCTGGGGAGACAGGAGTTAGGCATAATGAATGTTTAGGAGGGAATAAAATGTTACAGAAGATGGAATATTGATATTGTTGTTATACACTGATACACATGCTGAGCTCCTATGATCCAACTAAGTTTACTCTTCAAAAAAAATTGGATAACAGAGCATGCAATTTAAAAAAAAAAAAGTTTCTAATTTATTTCTATCTAAACCATGAAAGATTAATTTTGACTTCACTATCCCAGCTGCTGCAGCCCACCGGGAAATCTCCTGGTAGGCCAATCAGGCACTGTTTAAGCTCCACTTAAACTAGATAAACAATCAAGGTTTAAAACAACCTGGTATTAATAAGCTCACTATCAGTTTGAAACTTTCCATTTGTATAAACAAAGAAAAACAGACAATAACAGAGATTGTTTGCTCCCTATAGAAGCTATAGGAGATAGCAGTAGCAAAGCATTTAGGGCCAATCACAATCCTTATTTTAGTACTTTTTTAGCTTTAAAAAAACATTTGCCTAGGCAAAAGCCTTATGCATAATTAGAAGTCAGGCAAATAGTTTTTTAGAAATTCAAATTACATGTGCATTATTTTTTAGCTTTTAAAGCCAACAGCACTCTGAAGGTGGCCCTGTTCACCAATAGGTTCCCAGGCACCCAAGAAAAGTGTCCCCTGCTCACAAAAACACATCCAATTATGCTCAAAAAGTGGCACCCATTGACCCCAGGAATGTGGTCCCTGTTTGTCGCCAATAGGGGCCGAGGCATCCCAAGAAAGTAGTCCCTGCTTGCCAATAGGCACCCAGTGAAAGTGATCCCTGCTCACAAATATGTGCCCAGGCACCTCGGGAAAGTAGCCCCTGTACACAGGACACCCCAGGAATGTGGCCACCGCTCGCCAATAGGCACCCCAGGAAAGTGACCCCTGATAACCAATAGTAACTCGAGGATGCCAGGGAAACTAATAGCAACAAGGGCCCACTTTTCCGGGGTACTTGTGTGCATTTTGGTGAGCAGGGGCCACTTGCCTGGGCATCTATAGGTGAGCAGGGGCAACTGACACCATCTATAAGCAAGCAGTGACCATTTTTCCAGAACACCTGGGTATCTATTGGCAAGCAGCGCCTACTTTCCCATGCCTGGACATGCATTGGTGAGTACAGGCCACTTTCATAGAGGATTTCTAGGCAGCTATTGATGAGCAGGGGAAACTTTCTCTGGGTGTCTAGATACCATTTGGCATGCTGGGGCCATTTTGCTTGAGGGTCTGGGCACGTATTGGAGAACAGGAGCTACTTTCCTTGAGGTTTCCTAGGTGGCATTTAGTGAGCAGATGCCACTTTCCTGGGTTGCCTAGGCGTCTATTGACGAGCTGGGGCCACTTTCCTCAAGGCTTTCTAGAAAGCTATTAGCAAGCAGTGACCACTTTCCTTCAGTGCCTATTGACGAGCTCGTGCCACCTTCCTGGAGTGCCTGGGCACCTAATAGCAAGCAGGGGCTACTTTCCCAGGGTGCTTGTGCATGCATTGGTGAGTACAGGCCACTTTCATAGAGGATTTCTAGGCAGCTATTGATGAGCAGGAGCCATTTCCCTGGGGTACCTACTGTAGGTACATATTGGCGAGCAGGGGGGCCATTACCCTAGGGTACATGAGTGTCTGTTGGCAAGCTGGGGCCAGTATCACCACCTATTAGCAAGCAGGGGCCAATATCCAGGAGTACCTGGGGACCTATTGGCGAGAATGGGCCGTTTTCCCTGGGAGCCTGGGCGCATATTGGTGAGCAGGTGCCATTTTACTTGAGGGTTCCTAGGTGGCTAGATATTGGTGAGCAGGGTCACTTTACTTGAGGGTTCATAGTTGGGTAGCTTTCAAGAGAATGCCTGGGCGGCTACTGCTATTGGTGAGCAGAAGCCTCTTTCCTAGGTTGCCTGGGCCCCTATTTCCTAGGCAAATGGCTTTGAAAAAACATAAAACATGCAAAATTATTTGTCTGAAATTACTATTTGACTGCCGCATATATATAATTCTTATATTTTATTTTTTTAAGTTTGTCAGTATCTGGATAAGAAGAGAATGATAAAATAATCGTACAAGTAAATTCAAAATTAAATATTCATGGTACAGATACAGAATGCAACTTTAGAAAAAAATGTGCTTAGTTTTCTTGGTATCTTTTGTTGAAGAGTAAACCTAGCTAGCCTTAGAGGAACTCAGTGTCTTTAGTATTGTATTATTGTTTGCAACAATGTATAATAGTATTATAAACATTGCAGTTTTCTCTTTACAACATTAGATATACTTTAAGCAGACCAACAAGAGGGCTGGATCATGTGGTTGAAATACTATTGAACCAGAAGGCTCAGCTACAAAGGGGCTCATGTGAAACCAGTCAAAAAGAACAACTTAAATAGTAACTGTACAAGCTGAAGGACTATACATGGCCCTGTATGATCAAACAAGCTTTTTGGACACAGATCTGCCAACCATACTTCTAAAGAGTCTAATCACCATGTCAGTGTGACAGATGGCTAATCCCTCTGATGATGCATTACCAGCATACATCATCCAGAAAAGTGGCCTTGAAGACCATGGTCTTTGCGAGAGGAGTGTAAATACCTCTGGAGTTGTACTAAGACCACACAGAAAAAAACTGAATAGCTCCACAGCAAACATGAGGAGCATGAAATTATCTTAGTGGATGAGAATGTGCGTCATGATCCTTGATGTATAATGTTTAAAGGTATAGAGAGGTCAAAACTGAAATGTTAATGGGTGCATTTCAATTTTAAATAAAAATATTTTTGCAATATAATTACATTAACAAAAAAGCTTCTAATTAAAGTTATCACTGGTTTTCAGTGCCATACGCACGCTGGTATGACCCGTGCACCATTATTTAAACACCACGCCTGGCCAGATTGCTGGCTGTGGAGTGTATTGCATCTGTGAAGACAATCTGCGTCATACAAGCCACTGCTGACTCTGCTGTTTTAATACTGGTGCACAGGCCCTCACAGCATATGTGTGTATGCCATTGAAAAACAGCAATAACTTTTACCAGAATCAATTTTTGGTAATGGAAGTATACTGCAAAAAACAATTTATGTAAGAACTTACCTGATAAATTAATTCTTTCATATTAGCAAGAGTCCATGAGCTAGTGACGTATGGGATATACATTCCTACCAGGAGGGGCAAAGTTTCCCAAACCTTAAAATGCCTATAAATACACCCCTCACCACACCCACAATTCAGTTTAACGAATAGCCAAGAAGCGGGGTGATAAGAAAAAAGTGCGAAAGCATATAAAATAAGGAATTGGAATAATTGTGCTTTATACAAAAAAATCATAACCACCACAAAAAAGGGCGGGCCTCATGGACTCTTGCTAATATGAAAGAAATGAATTTATCAGGTAAGTTCTTACATAAATTATGTTTTCTTTCATGTAATTAGCAAGAGTCCATGAGCTAGTGACGTATGGGATAATGACTACCCAAGATGTGGATCTTTCCACACAAGAGTCACTAGAGAGGGAGGGATAAAATAAAGACAGCCAATTCCTGCTGAAAATAATCCACACCCAAAATAAAGTTTAATGAAAAACATAAGCAGAAGATTCAAACTGAAACCACTGCCAGAAGTACTTTTCTACCAAAAACTGCTTCAGAAGAAGAAAACACATCAAAATGGTAGAATTTAGAAAAAATATGCAAAGAGGACCAAGTTGCTGCTTTGCAAATCTGATCAATCGAAGCTTCATTCCTAAACGCCCAGGAAGTAGAAACTGACCTAGTAGAATGAACTGTAATCCTTAGAGGCGGAGTTTTACCCGACTCGACATAAGCATGATGAAATAAAGATTTCAACCAAGATGCCAAAGAAATGGCAGAAGCTTTCTGGCCTTTTCTAGAACCGGAAAAGATGACAAATAATACAAAGCTCTAACAGCATCCAAAGAATGCAATGATTTCTCCTAGAATTCATAGGATTAGGACATAATGAAGGAACCACAATTTCTCTACTAAGGTTGTTAGAATTCACCACCTTAGGTAAAAAATTCAAAAGAAGTTTGCAGCACCGCTCATCCTGATGAAAAATCAGAAAAGGAGACTCACAAGAAAGAGCAGATAATTCAGCGACTCTTCTGGCAGAAGAGATGGCCAAAAGAAACAAAACTTTCCAAGAAAGTAATATAACGACCAAAGAATGCATGGGTTCAAAAGGAGGAGCTTGAAAAGCCCCCAGAACCAAATTCAAACTCCAAGGAGGAGAAATTGACTTAATAACAGGTTTTATACGAACCAAAGCTTGTACAAAACAATGAAATATCAGGAAGATTAGCAATCCTTCTGTGAAAAAAGAACAGAAAGAGCAGAGATTTGTCCTTTCAAGGAACTTGCGGACAAACCTTTATCTAAACCATCCTGAAGAAACTGAAAAATTCTCGGTATTCAAAAAGAATGCCAAGAAAAAATGATGAGAAAGACACTAAGAAATATAAGTCTTCCAGACTCTATAATATATCTCACTAGATACAGATTTACGAGCCTGTCACATAGTATTAAACACAGAGTCAGAGAAACCTTCTTTGACCAAGAATCAAGCGTTCAAACTCTATACCTTAAAATTTAAGGATTTGAGATCCTGATGGAAAAAAAGGACCTTGTGACAGAAAGTCTGGTCTTAACGGAAGAGTCCACAGCTGGCAAGAGACCATCCGGACAAGATCCGCATACCAAAACCTGTGAGGCCATGCTGGAGCTACTAGCAGGACAAACGAGCATTCCTTAGAATCTTGGAGAATACTCTTGGAAGAAGAACTAGAGGCGGAAAGATATAGGCAGGATGATACTTCCAAGAAAGTGATAATGCATCCACTGCCCCCGCCCGAGGATCCCAGGATCTGGACAGATACCAGGGAAGTTTCTTGTTTAGATGAGAAGCCATCAGATCTATTTCTGGGAGTTCCCACATTTGAACAATCTGAAGAAATACCTCTGGGTGAAGAGACCATTCGCCCGGATGCAACGTTTGGCGACTGAGATAATCCGCTTCCCAATTGTCTATACCTGGGATATGAACCGCAGAGATTAGACAGGAGCTGGATTCCGCCCAAACCAAAATTCGAGATACTTCTTTCATAGCCAGAGGACTGTGAGTCCCTCCTTGATGATTGATGTATGCCACAGCTGTGACATTGTCTATCTGAAAACAAATGAACAACTCTCTCTTCAGAAGAGGCCAAGACTGAAGAGCTCTAAAAATTGCACGGAGTTCAAAAATATTGATCGGTAATCTCACCTCCTGAGATTCCCAAACCCCTTGTGCCGTCAGAGACCCCCACACAGCTCCCCAACCTGTAAGACTTGCATCTGTTGAGATTATAGTCCAGGTCGGAAGAACAAAGAAGCCCCCTGAACTAAACGATGGTGAACTGTCCACCATGTCAAAGAGTGTCGTATAATCGGTTTAAAGATATTAATTGAGATATCTTTGTGTAATCCCTGCACCACTGGTTCAGCATACAGAGCTGAAGAGGTCGCATTTGAAAATGAGCAAAGGAGATCGCATCCGATGCGGCAGTCCTAAGACCTAAAATTTCCCATGCATAAGGCTACCAAAGGGAATGATTGTGACTGAAGGTTTTGACAAGCTGATATCAATGTTAAACTTCTCTTATCTGACAAGGACAGAGTCATAGACACTGAATCTATCTGGAAACCTAAAAAGGTTACCCTTGTCTGAGGAAACAATGAACTGATTGGTAAATTGATCCTCCAACCATGATCTTGAAGAAACAACACAAGTCGATACGTATGAGATTCTGCGAAAATGTGAAGACTGAGCAAGTACCAAGATATCGTCCAAAAAAGGAAATACCAAAACCCTGTTCTCTGATTACAGACAGAAGGGCACCGAGAACCTTTGAAAAAAATTCTTGGAGCTGACGCTAGGCCAAACGGTAGAGCCACAAAACTGGTAATGCTTGTCTAAAAAGAGAATCTCAGAAACTAAAAGTGATCTGGATGAATCGGAATATGCAGATATGCATCCTGTAAATCTATTGTAGACATATAATGCCCTTGCTAAACAAAAGGCAGGATAGTCCTACAGTTACCATCTTGAATGTTGGTATCCTTACATAACGATTCAATATAGATAGATCCGGAACAGGTCTGAAGGAATTGACCTTCTTTGGTACAATGAAGAGATAGAATAAAACCCCAGCCCCTGTTCCAGAACTGGAACTGGCATAATTACTCCAGCCAACTCTAGATCTGAAAAACATTTCAGAAATGCTGAGCCTTTGCTGTGTTTACTGGGACACGGGAAAGAAAAAAATCTCTTTGCAGGAGGCCTTAACTTGAAGCCAATTCTGTACCTTAAAAGAAAACGTAAACTGCCCCATACCAGCTGAGCTGGAATGAGGGCCGCACCTTCATGGGTATTTAGGAGCTGGCTACAGGTTTCTATAAGGCTTGGATATATTGCAAACTGGAAATGGTTTCCAAACTGATACCACTCCTGAGGATGAAGGATCAGGCTTTTGTTCCTTGTTGTGAGGAAAGGAACAAAAATGATTGTTAGACCTAAATTTACCTTAGATTTTTTTTTATCCTTTGGTAAAAAAGTTCCCTTCCCTCCAGTAACAGTTGAGATAATAGAATCCAACTGAAAATCGAATAATTTATTACCCTGGAAAGAAAGGGAAAGCAAAGTTGACTTAGAAGACATATCAGCATTCCAAGTTTTAAGCCATAAAGCTTTTCTAGCTAAAATAGCTAGAGACATATACCTGACATCAACTCTAATGATATCAAAAGATGGTATCACAAATAAAATTATTAG
This sequence comes from Bombina bombina, assembly GCF_027579735.1. Classification (NCBI taxonomy): domain Eukaryota; kingdom Metazoa; phylum Chordata; class Amphibia; order Anura; family Bombinatoridae; genus Bombina; species Bombina bombina. The sequence continues at coordinate 1,369,947,943 of NC_069499.1, forward strand.
CATGTTATAGAATAATAATAATGCTATAAAATTATGATCTGTTACTTGTTGCGCTAAAGCTTCTAACCAAAAAGTTGAAGCTGCAGCAACATCCGCTAAAAATATAGCAGGTCTAAGAAGATTACCTGAACATAAGTAAGCTTTTCTTAGAAAGGATTCGATCTTCCTATCTAAAGGATCCTTAAATGAAGTACTATCTGCCATAGGAATAGTAGTACGTTTAGCAGGAGTAGAGACAGCCCCATTAACCTTAGAGATTTTGTCCCAAAACTCTAATCTGTAAGATGGCACAGGATATAATTGCTTAAACGTTTAGAAGGAGTAAATGAATTACCCAAATTATTCCATTCCCTGGAAATTACTTCAGAAATAGCATCAGGGAGAGAAAACACTTCTGAAATAACTACAGGAGATTTAAAAACCTTATTTAAACGTTTAGATTTAGTATCAAGAGGACCAGAATCCTCTATTTCTAATGCAATTAATACTTCTTTAAGTAAAGAACGAATAAATTCCATCTTGAACAAATACGAAGATTTATCAGCATCAACCTCTGAGACAGAAACCTCTGAACCAGAAGAACCATTATCAGTATCAGAATGATGATGTTCATTTAAAAATTCATCTGAAAAAAGAGAAGTTTTAAAAGACTTTTATGTATACTAGAAGGAGAAATAACAGACATAGCCTTCTTAATGGATTTAAAAAATAAAATCTCTTATGTTATCAGGAACACTCTGAAAATTAGATGTTGACGGAACAGCAACAGGTAATGTAACAGTACTAAAGGAAATTTTATCTGCATTAATAAGTTTGACATGACATGCAATACAAACAACAGCTGGAGAAACAGAAACCAAAAGTTTATAGCAGATACACTTAGCTTGGTAGCTCCAGCACCGGGCAGTGATTTTCCTGAAGTATCTTCTGACTCAGTTGCAACGTGGAACATCTTGCAATATGTAAAAGAAAAAACAACATATAAAGCAAAATTGATCAAATTCCTTAAATGACAGTTTCAGGAATGGGGAAAAAAATGGCAGTGAACAAGCTTCTAGCAACCAGAAGCAATAAATAATGAGACTTAAATAATGTGGAGACAAAAATGACGCCCATATTTTTTAGCGCCAAAAAAGACGCCCACATTATTTGGCGCCTAAATGCTTTTGGCGCCAAAAATGACGCCACATCCGGAACGCCGACATTTTTGACGCAAAAAAACGTCAAAAAATGACGCAACTTCCGGCGACACGTATGACGCCGGAAACAGGAAAAAAATTTTGCGCCAAAAAAGTCCGCGCCAAGAATGACGCAATAAAATGAAGCATTTTCTGCCCCCGCGAGCCTAACAGCCCACAGGGAAAAAGTCAAATTTTTTTAAGGTAAGAAAAAATGATTGAAACAAATGCACTTATCCCAAGTATGAAACTGACTGTCTGAAAATAAGGAATGTTGAACATCCTGAGTCAAGGCAAATAAATGTTTGAATACATATATTTAGAACTTTATAAAAAAGTGCCTAACCATAGCTTAGAGTGTCACAGAAAATAAGCTTACTTACTTACCCCAGGACACTCATCTACATGTTGTAGAAAACCAAACCAGTACTGAAACGAAAATCAGCAGAGGTAATGGTATATATATATATAAGAGTATATCGTCGATCTGAAAAGGGAGGTAAGAGATGAATCTCTACGACCGATAACAGAGAACCTATGAAATAGACCCCGTAGAAGGAGATCATTGCATTCAAATAGGCAATACTCTCCTCACATCCCTCTGACATTCACTGCACGCTGAGAGAAAAACCGGGCTCCAACCTGCTGCGGAGCGCATATCAACGTAGAATCTAGCACAAACTTACTTCACCACCTCCATAGGAGGCAAAGTTTGTAAAACTGAATTGTGGGTGTGGTGAGGGGTGTATTTATAGGCATTTTAAGGTTTGGGAAACTTTGCCCCTCCTGGTAGGAATGTATATCCCATACGTCACTAGCTCATGGACTCTTGCTAATTACATGAAAGAAATGCTTGTATTAAAAACTGAAATGTGCCCATGAAAATTTCTATTTTGACTTTTCTATCCCTTTAACATCTAGAAAAAGTACGTTTAAACCCAAGGGTCTGACATTTCCTTGACCTTGCATCGAGTAGAACAGCCTTGTAGCGCACAAAGAAAGAAGAACAATAGTTTGAACTTCTATAATATGGATTGAAAACATCCTGCAACACTTCTCCCCCATAAGAAGTAATAATAAGGTCCATACAAAAAACACTGGGCTCAGTAAGAGCACGTAGTGTGTAAAACCTATTAAGAAAACATACTGGAACAGTTCAACGCAAAACTGAGCATTCCTATATGGTAAAAGGCTTTCCTTTTCTAGGGTAGCCTAGAAGAGAAGAGCTTGACTATATTAAATTATTTCACTACAGGGGTAAACTATAGCTATTCCTTACAAAAAGGTAACATCAGCTTAAATGTTTTTTGTTTCACATTTGGGATTAAACTCCAGTCCACAAGGAGGAAGTAAAAACACCCAGATTTTTTAATCCTTCTCACATTGCCATAATCTGTCGATTTGTGGTCTCCAGTAAGGAGTGAGGTGAATTTTGAAGTGCTGATCTTGACGTTGTTTGATAGGGGTTCTCTGACTGATTGGAGGCTAATTTCCTCATCAGAGAATTTACAGAGAGGTAGACAGAGTTCAGCTAGGCAGTGATCATCTCTTCCCAGGGTGGAGATGTCACTAGCCTTCCAGGTGAAATATGTGCATCCCTGCCAATCCAATGGTATACCGTGTGCTGCTCTTTTTCATAATCTTACAGATCTTGGGCACTTTTCTTGCACTGTCTCACATTTGTCCATCTATTGCAATAGAAATAAGCAAATCCTTAGGCTCATCAAGGACGTCCCTCAGATGCGACCGTCTAGGTACCCTGCATCAGGAGTAAAGTAGGATCAGACATCTCCTCTTCTGAGGAAGATTATTCAGAAACCTGCTGATGAAGTAGCAAAAGAACGGTCCTTTAACTTCAGGTTGGAGAACTTACATCCTCCCTTGCGGGAAAGTTTTAATAGCCTTGGAGGATGAAGATCCTCAAACTACAGACAATCTGTTAAAAATATTGATAAATTCTTTAAAAGGAACACTAATCCCCAAATTTTCATGATTCGGACAGAGCATAAAATTATAAATGTTTTCACTTTACTTATATTATTAGATTTGCTTTGTTCTCAAGGTATTCTTTGTTGAAGAGATGCCTAGATAGGTAGAATGCACATGTCTGAAGAACTCTATGGCAGGAAAAAAGTGCTGTCATCTAGTTCCCTTGCAAATAGGCATTATTGCAAAACTGATTCCATATAGTGCTGCAGACACGTGCACGCTGCTGAGTTTACATGACTGCTTTTTAACAAAGGATCCCAAGAGAACTGAGAATATTTGATAATAGAAGTGGATTAAATTGCATGCTCAGTTTAATTTGTGATGCAGCTGTTAAAATGACTCACATTAATTTGAAAAGTGCTGCTATGATTCTTCTGGATAGAAGAGCATTTTGTCTCAACTTATGGTCTGCTGATAAGGTATCTAAAAGCAGATTTCTTTCCCTTCCTTTACAGTAAAACATTTTGTTTAGACCTGGACAGGATGCTTTTATTGCAACAGTCTCTGTAGGTAAGGGAGCTTGCCTGCCGCAAGACAAAAAAGCTATGCTCAGGGTTAAGTCTGCTGAACGTACTCCCTTTAACAATCTAAACATCTACCACCTCAATGTATGAAACTTCAGACACCTCCAAGTCCTCGTGGAAACATAGTTCCTCTTGGTCTAGGTCCAAAGATGCCAAAAAGCCAGACCTCCACAAAATTTGCATGAAGGTGTGGCCCACAAACCAGACAAAATTTAGGTGGGAGATAGACTGAACATTTTCCAGGAGGCTTGGGAGTACACAATAGGCTTTTGGTCTCGTCCTCATCGAGGAAGATTCCTCCCGTCTCATATTCCTAAAGATCTTTTAAAGGCCAGAGCCTTCTTGGCATGTATAACAGACCTCAAAGCTATGGAAAAAATTACCTCAGTTCTTTAGAGGAACAGAATCAAGGGTTCTATTCCACACTGTTCATTATTATAAAGAAAGAAGGGACTTACAGGCCCATTTCAGATACCAAAACTCTAAATAAATATCTAAATATTACTACTTTTAAAATGGGGACAATTTTCACTATACTTCCTTCAGTGCAGGAGGGTCAATTTAGGTCTACCATTCATATGGATCATACCAAATTTATCAGATTTGCCAGGCATTATAAGTTTGTAGTGCTTCCTTTGGTCTGTCAACGGCCCCCAGAATATTCACAAAGGGTCATAGAGCACTATTGTCAGTAGTGAGAGCTCAGGGAATTGTGGTAGTTCCTTACCTAGATGACATACTAGTACAGGTTATTTCTCTCCAGATGGCAAGGGAACACACAAGAAGATACCTTCAGTTCCTTCATATTCACAATTGGAAAATTAACCTTCCAAAAGCTCTGAAATTTGTCAAATCAGGGTTTCATTCTTGTGTTTCATAATAGATTCAGTATCAATGAAACTCTCTCTCATGGATCAATGCAGATTTAAGCTGCAGAAGTAGTGTGCTCTTCACCAGCTGGCTTCTCTTCAGTCCTTCAATGTATGGAATTAATAGGTCTCATGGTAGCAGATTTAGATGCTTTACCATTTGCCAGATTCCATTAAAGTCTTCTACAACTAAAAATGTTGCAGCAATGGAACAGAGATTACAAGGATCTGCTTCAAGACAAGACAATCCCTAACATGGTGGCACTCTCATCTAACTCAGGGTGCCTCCTGACTGTTTTGGGTGCAGTCTGGGGGTCACAGACAGCAAAAGGAGTTTGGTCTCTTCTAGTGGTGAGGCTACCAATCAATATCATGAAACTCTGCACAATCTTCTAGTGGTGAGGCTACCAATCAATATCATGAAACTCTGCACAATCTTCAGCACTATCCAGAGGCAACTCTCAAAAAGGCTTTAATGATTCCCTAGTTGTTCAGCCTGATTTACATCTTTCCTCCTTTTGTGCTGCTATCCAGTGTAATAGCCAGGATAAAACAGGAACGAGTATCTGTAACACTGATTGCTCCAGCATGGCCTCGCAGGACTTGGTATGCAAATCTAATCCAAATTTCCTCCTGCCAGCCGTGGGTCTTCCTCTCAGGAAAACCGTGCTTTCTCAAGGTCCTTTCTTTCCTCAAAACCTCAAAATTTGATGGCATGGGGATTGGACACCCAATTTTGTCTAATAGTGGTTTCTCTAATCAAGTGATTGAATATGCATTACTGTTGGAATCCTTTTAAAATTGTTTGCAAATTAGTTTTAACAGAATGGTCTAATATAACATTTATCGCCTAGTTGCCTTAAAGGTCAAATTTTGGCCTTGACAGTCTTGTATCACAAAAAAAAAAAAGATCTCTAAATTAAGCATTGGTCAGGATAAGATCAGTTATCAGACTAGCTTCGCCTCCATGGAACCATGACCTGGTTTTGAGAGTTCTTTAGACTTAACATTTTAAGTCAATGCTTGGTCTTGTTATTCAGCTCTTATCTTGGAAACAAAACATTTTTCTTGGTTATTTCCTCTGCCAGCAGAGTGCCTGAACTTTCAACTCTATCCTGCGATACCCCCATCTATTCTTTGCTTCCTAAAGTGGTATCTACGGATAACATCAGTAAATTGTGGTTCCTTCTCTCTGTCCATCTCCTAAATAGTCTAAAAAGAACTTCTTCACAACTTAGAAGTTGTTAGAGCCTTGAAATTTTATCTTTGTAAGCCCCGTCCTTCCACTTACCTGCGTGGAGGCAGGGTTACTATGCTAATGATGCCAGACACTAATGTGCTATGCCCAAAGGCAAGTCTTGGTGCGCTAACAACTTTGAGCGCTGCTTCTACTGCGTGATCCACAAAGGCAAGTCTTGGTGAGCTAACTCTTGGCGATGCCCCTACCTCCCTATTCACTGCAGGTCCAAGCGTACTATACACCAAGTTAAATTCAACCTCGCTAAAGCCAAAGATCATGTTGACTGCGCTATCCTCTACTCCTGTTAATTTCAAAGGCAAGCTAAAGGGTATTCACACACGGAAAGCAGCGCCAACATTTAAAAGGCGTCATCTTCAGGTTAGCGCATGCACCAAGTCCCTTCACCCAACCAAGCTATACTCATAATAGAGATAATATTCAATGCCCTATAATGTCCTCTAAGACCTTTTTTAGACCTTGCTTGGTTATTCCAGTGATATGTTATTAGTTACCCCAGCTTCCAGCTAGTTACCCAGTTCTCCCCTTCCTGTTTCAAGTCCTCTGCTTCCTGCTGTCCTCTGGCTCCCCGACTTCTGGCTTCCTATTTTGGATTTGCATTTGCTTACTGGTTACTGAGGCCTAATTGGACTGATTCTGGTTCTGACGCCGGCTTGGACTTTGAGACTGATTAACTGTTGCTGACCTAGGCTTGTTCCTTTCATGCTGCCTCACCCCTGTGCTACCTTCTGACGGATTCTCTGACTTTACCTTGGCGGATCCATCTGATTTTCCCTGCCACTGTTACTAGCCCTACTTCCTCTCTAGTAGGCATTTTCCCTTTAGGTTTCCTAGCAGAGGTGTACGTAAGAGTGTGCTAAATACCTGAAAGTGGATTCCTAACAACAACAACGTAAAGGGACAGTCTACACTAAAATTTGTTATTATTTAAAAAGATAGATAATGCCTTTACTAACCATTTCCCAGCTTTGCCCAACCAACACTGATATATTAATATACTTTATAAAACATTTAAACATCTAATTTTCTGCCTTTTTATAAGCCACTATAGACAGCCTCTTATCACATGCTTTTGTATTTCCTTTTCACAACATGAGACTGCTAGTTCATGTGGGCCATATAGATAACATTGTGTTCACACTCAAGGAGTTATTTAAGATTTAGCACAACACAGTACTGAATGCAAGTCAATAGATAATAAATGAAAAGTCATGTGATCAGGGGGCTGTCAGAAGATGCTTAGATACAAGGTAAAAAGTATGTTAAAGGGCCAGTAAACCTAGAAAAACATAATTTATGCTTACCTGATAAATTTATTTCTCTTGTGGTGTATCCAGTCCACGGATCATCCATTACTTGTGGGATATTCTCCTTCCCAACAGGAAGTTGCAAGAGGATCACCCACAGCAGAGCTGCTCTATAGCTCCTCCCCTAACTGCCATATCCAGTAATTCGACCGAAAACAGAGAAAGGAGAAACCATAGGGTGCAGTGGTGACTGTAGTTTAAAATTAAAAAATACCTGCCTTAAAATGACAGGGCGGGCCGTGGACTGGATACACCACAAGAGAAATACATTTATCAGGTAAGCATAAATTATGTTTTCTCTTGTAAGGTGTATCCAGTCCACGGATCATCCATTACTTGTGGGATACCAATACCAAAGCTAAAGTACACGGATGAAGGGAGGGACAAGGCAGGCACTTAAACGGAAGGTACCACTGCCTGTAAAACCTTTCTCCCAAAAATAGCCTCCGAAGAAGCAAAAGTATCAAATTTGTAGAATTTTGAAAAAGTATGAAGCGAAGACCAAGTCGCCGCCTTGCAAATCTGTTCAACAGAAGCCTCATTTTTAAAGGCCCATGTGGAAGTCACAGCTCTAGTAGAATGAGCTGTAATCCGTTCTGGAGGCTGCTGGCCAGCAGTCTCATAGGCTAAGCGGATTATGCTTTTTAGCCAAAAAGAAAGAGAGGTTGCCGAAGCCTTTTGACCTCTCCTCTGTCCAGAGTAGACAACAAACAAAGCAGATGTTTGACGAAAATCTTTAGTAGCTTGTAAATAATACTTTAAAGCACGAACCACGTCCAGATTGTGTAATAGACGTTCCTTCTTTGAAGAAGGATTAGGACACAAAGACGGAACAACAATCTCTTGATTGATATTCTTATTAGATACCACCTTAGGTATAAACCCAGGTTTGGTACGCAGAACTACCTTATCTGCATGGAAGATCAGATAAGGAGAATCACATTGTAAGGCAGATAACTCGGAAACTCTACGAGCCAAGGAAATAGCTACCAAAAAAAGAAATTTCCAAGATAAAAGTTTGATATCTATGGAATGAAGAGGTTCAAACGGAACCCCCTGAAGAACTTTAAGAACCAAATTTAAGCTCCAAGGTGGAGCAACAGGTTTAAACACAGGCTTGATTCTAACTAAAGCCTGACAAAATGCCTGAACGTCTGGGACATCCGCCAGACGCTTGTGCAAAAGAATAGATAGTGCAGAAATCTGTCCCTTTAAGGAACTAACTGACAATCCTTTCTCCAATCCTTCTTGGAGAAAAGATAATATCTTGGGAATCCTGACCTTACTCCATGAGTAGCCCTTGGATTCACACCAATAAAGATATTTACGCCATATCTTATGATAGATTTTCCTGGTGACAGGCTTTCGGGCCTGAATTAAGGTATCAATGACTGACTCTGAGAAACCACGCTTTGATAAAATCAAGCGTTCAATCTCCAGGCAGTCAGCCTCAGAGAAATTAGATTTGGATGGTTGAAAGGACCTTGAAGTAGAAGGTTCTGTCTCAGCGGCAGAGTCCATGGTGGAAAGGATGACATGTCAACCAGATCTGCATACCAAGTCCTGCGTGGCCACGCAGGCGCTATCAAGATCACCGCTGCTCTCTCCTGCTTGATTTTGGCAATCAGACGAGGGAGCAGAGGAAACGGTGGAAACACATAAGCCAGGTTGAAGGACCAAGGCGCTGCTAGAGCATCTATCAGCGTTGCCTTGGGATCCCTGGATCTGGATCCATAACAAGGAAGCTTGGCGTTCTGGCGAGACGCCATGAGATCCAGTTCTGGTTTGCCCCAACGATGAACCAATTGTGCAAACACCTCCGGATGGAGTTCCCACTCCCCCGGATGAAAAGTCTGTCGACTTAGAAAATCCGCCTCCCAGTTCTCTACACCTGGGATATGGATAGCTGATAGGTGGCAAGAGTGAATCTCTGCCCAGCGAATTATCTTTGAGACTTCTAACATCGCTAGGGAACTCCTTGTTCCCCCTTGATGGTTGATGTAAGCCACAGTCGTGATGTTGTCCGACTGAAATCTGATGAACCTCAGTGTCGCTAGCTGAGGCCAAGCCTGAAGAGCATTGAATATCGCTCTTAGTTCCAGAATGTTTATTGGAAGGAGTGTCTCCTCCTGAGTCCACGATCCCTGAGCCTTCAGGGAGTTCCAGAATGCACCCCAACCTAGAAGGCTGGCATCTGTCGTTACAATTGTCCAATCTGGCCTGCGAAAGGTCATACCTTTGGACAGATGGACCCGAGATAGCCACCAGAGAAGAGAATCCCTGGTCTCTTGATCCAGATTTAGTAGAGGGGACAAATCTGTGTAATCCCCATTCCACTGACTGAGCATGCATAGTTGCAGCGGTCTGAGATGTAGCTGTGCAAACGGCACTATGTCCATTGCCGCTACCATTAAGCCGATTACATCCATGCACTGAGCCACCGAAGGGCGAGGAATGGAATAAAGAACACGGCAGGAATTTAGAACTTTTGATAACCTGGACTCCGTCAGGTAAATTTTCATTTCTACAGAATCTATCAGAGTCCCTAGGAAGGAAACTCTTGTGAGGGGGGATAGAGAACTCTTTTCCTCGTTCACCTTCCACCCATGCGACCTCAGAAATGCCAACACTATGTCCGTATGAGACTTGGCAACTTGGAAGTTTGACGCCTGAATCAGGATGTCATCTAAATAAGGGGCCACTGCTATGCCCCGCGGCCTTAGGACCGCCAGAAGCGACCGCAGAACCTTCGTAAAAATTCTTGGGGCTGTAGCTAACCCAAAGGGAAGAGCTACAAACTGGCAATGCCTGTCTAGGAAGGCAAACCTGAGAAACCGATGATGATCTTTGTGTATCGGAATGTGAAGATAAGCATCCTTTAAATCCACTGTAGTCATGTATTGACCCTCCTGGATCATAGGTAGGATGGTACGAATAGTCTCCATCTTGAATGATGGAACTCTGAGGAATTTGTTTAAGATATTTAGATCCAAAATTGGTCTGAAGGTTCCCTCTTTTTTGGGAACCACAAACAGATTTGAGTAAAATCCCTGTCCCTGTTCCTCCTTTGGAACTGGATGGATCACTCCCATAACTAGGAGGTCTTGTACACAGTATAAGAATGCCTCTCTCTTTATCTGGTTTGCAGATAATTGAGAAAGGTGAAATCTCCCTTTTAGAGGGGAAGCCTTGAAGTCCAGAAGATATCCCTGGGATATAATTTCCAACGCCCAGGGATCCTGGACATCTCTTGCCCACACCTGGGCGAAGAGCGAAAGTCTGCCCCCTACTAGATCCGTTACAGGATAGTGGGCCGTTCCTTCATGCTGTCTTAGAGGCAGCAGCAGGCTTTTTGGCACGCTTACCCTTGTTCCAGGTCTGGTTAGGTCTCCAGACCGTCTTGGACTGAGCAAAAGTTCCCTCTTGTTTTGCATTAGAGGAAGTTGATGCCGCACTTGCCTTGAAGTTTCGAAAAGGAACGAAAATTAGACTGTTTGGCCCTTGATTTGGATCTATCCTGAGGAAGGGCATGACCTTTTCCTCCAGTGATATCAGCAATAATCTCCTTCAAACCAGGCCCGAAAAGGGTCTGCCCCTTGAAGGGAATGTTAAGCAGCTTAGACTTTGAAGTAACGTCAGCTGACCATGATTTAAGCCATATCGCTCTGCGCGCCTGGATAGCAAAACCAGAATGCTTAGCCGTTAGTTTAAATGAACAATGGCATCAGAAACAAAAGAATTCGCTAGCTTAAGTGCTCTAAGCTTGTCCAGTATGTCATCCAATGAAGTCGCTACCTGTAAAGCCTCTTTCAGAGACTCAAACCAGAACGCCGCAGCAGCAGTGACAGGAGCAATGCATGCAAGGGGCTGTAGGATAAAACCTTGTTGAATAAACATTTTCTTAAGGTAACCCTCTAACTTTTTATCCATTGGATCTAAGAAAGCACAACTGTCCTCGACAGGGATAGTAGTACGCTTTGCTAGAGTAGAAACTGCTCCCTCCACCTTAGGAACTGTCCGCCATAAGTCCCGTGTGATAGCGTCTATTGAAAACATTTTTCTAAAAATAGGAGGGGGAGAGAACGGCACACCTGGTCTATCCCATTCCTTAGTAATAATTTCTGTAAACCTTTTAGGTATTGGAAAAACATCAGTACACACCGGCACTGCATAGTATTTATCCAGTCTACACAATTTCTCTGGCACTGCAATTGTATCACAATCATTCAGAGCAGCTAAAACCTCCCTGAGTAACACGCCGAGGTGTTCAAGCTTAAATTTAAATGTAGAGATATCAGAATCAGGTTGCATCATCTTCCCTGAGTCAGAAACATCACCCACAGAAAGAAGCTCTCCTTCTTCAGCTTCTGCATATTGTGAGGCATTATCAGACATAGCTCTTAAAGCGTCAGTATGCTCTGTATTTCGTCTAACTCCAGAGCTATCTCGCTTTCCTCTAAATTCAGGTAGTCTGGCTAATACCGCTGACAGTGTATTATCCATGACTGCCGCCATGTCTTGTAAAGTAAACGCTATGGGCGCCCTAGATGTACTTGGCGCCATTTGAGCGTGAGTCCCTTGAGCGGGAGTCAAAGGGTCTGACACGTGGGACGAGTTAGTCGGCATAACTTCCCCCTAGTCAAATTCCGCTGGTGATAAATTTTTTAAAGACAGAATATGATCTTTATTGCTTAAAGTGAAATCAGTACATTTGGTACACATTCTAAGAGGGGGTTCCACAATGGCTTTTAAACATAATGAACAAGGAGTTTCCTCTATGTCAGACATGTTTGTACAGACTAGCAATGAGACTAGCAAGCATGGAAAACACTTTAAACCAAGTTAACAAGCAAATATAAGAAACCGTACTGTGCCTTTAAGAGAAACAAATTTTGTCAGAATTTAAAAAACAGTGAAAAAAGGCAGTAAATCAAACAAAATGTTTACAGTGTGTATAATAAGTTAACAGAGCATTGCACCCACTTGCAAATGGATGATTAACCCCTTAGTTAAAAAAACGGATAAAAAAAACCGATAGACGTTTTTTTAACAGTCACACCAAAACTGCCACAGCCATGCTGTGGGCCTACCTTCCCCAACAAACAATTTTGGAAAGCCTAAGAACCCTTTAGAGATGTCCTATAGCATTCAGGGGACTCCTGGAGGAAGCTGGATGTCTCAGTCTGTAAAAGTTACTGCGCAAAAAAGCGCTTAATTAGGCCCCTCCCACTCATAGTAACACAGTGGAAAGCCTCAGGAAACTGTTTCTAGGCAAATTTAAGCCTAGCCATGTGGAAAAAACTAGGCCCCAATAAAGTTTTATCACCAAAGTATATATAAAAACGTTTAAACATGCCAGCAAACGTTTTATATTGTAAATATAAAAGAGTATTACCTCAGAAAGTAAGCATGATACCAGTCGCTATTAAATCACTGTATTCAGGCTTACCTTACTTAAATTTGGTAACAGCAGCATTTTCTAGCATTCACATCTTCTAGAAAAAATCTTAACTGCACATACCTCATAGCAGGATAACCTGCACGCCATTCCCCCGCTGAAGCTACCTCTCTCTTCAGCCATGTGTGAGAACAGCAATGGATCTTAGTTACAACCTGCTAAGATCATAGAAATCACAGGCAGATTCTTCTATTTTTCTGCCTGGGACAAAATAGTACAACTCCGGTACCATTTAAAAATAACAAACTTTTGATTGAAGCAAGATAACAGCTACATTTCACCACTTTCCTCTTACTACCTCCCTGCTTGTTGAGAGTTGCAAGAGAATGACTGGATATGGCAGTTAGGGGAGGGGCTATATAGCAGCTCTGCTGTGGGTGATCCTCTTGCAACTTCCTGTTGGGAAGGAGAATATCCCACAAGTAATGGATGATCCGTGGACTGGATACACCTTACAAGAGAAATAATGTTATATAATTCTGCACATAGTGCAGAATTATATAACATTATTTTAGTTCTAGCTTTATGTAACCTAATATTGCAGGGCATTTTTTTTATTAAAAAAGAGGGGTTTTCAGACCCGCCCTCTGAGCTCTACTGAGCGGGTCTGGTTTTCTCTCACAGTACATCTGGCCAGCTGTCTAGTCACAGCCCGGCCCGACCGTGCCATTACTCTCAATGCAGCTCGCTCCTGCTGTCAGACAGAGCAAGCTACATTGAGAGTAATGGCGCGGTTGGGCCGGGCTGTGACTAGACAGCTGGCCAGATGCACTCTGAGGGAAAACCAGACCGGCTCAGTAGAGCTCAGAGGGCGGGTCTGAAAAACCCTCTTTAATAAAAAAAACCCATAATTTATGCTTACCTGATAAATTTATTTCTCTTGTAGTGTATCCAGTCCACGGATCATCCATTACTTGTGGGATATTCTCCTTCCCAACAGGAAGTTGCAAGAGGATCACCCACAGTAGAGCTGCTATATAGCTCCTCCCCTAACTGTCATATCCAGTCATTCGACCGAAAACAGAGAAAGGAGAAACCATAGGGTGCAGTGGTGACTGTAGTTTAATTAAAATTTAGACCTGCCTTAAAAGGACAGGGCGGGCCGTGGACTGGATACACTACAAGAGAAATAAATTTATCAGGTAAGCATAAATTATGTTTTCTCTTGTTAAGTGTATCCAGTCCACGGATCATCCATTACTTGTGGGATACCAATAACAAAGCTTAAGTACACAGATGATGGGAGGGACAAGGCAGGATTAAGCGTAAGGAACCACTGCCCGAAGAACCTTTCTCCCAAAAACAGCCTCCGAAGAAGCAAAAGTATCAAATTTGTAGTGTGAAGCGAAGACCAAGTCGCAGCCTTGCAAATCTGTTCAACAGAGGCCTCATTTTTGAAGGCCCATGTGAAAGCCACAGCTCTAGTAGAATGAGCTGTAATCCTTTCAGGGAGCTGCTGTCCAGCAGTCTCATAGGCTAGGCGTATTACGCTCCGAAGCCAAAAGGACCGAGAGGTTGCCGAAGCTTTTTGACCTCTCCTCTGTCCAGAGTAAACGACAAACAGGGAAGATGTTTGACGAAAATCCTTAGTAGCTTGTAAGTAAAACTTCAAGGCATGGACTACATCCAGATTATGTAAAAGACGTTCCTTCTTTGAAGAAGGATTAGGACACAATGATGGAACAACAATCTCTTGATTGATATTCTTGTTAGAAACCACCTTAGGTAAAAACCCAGGTTTGGTATGCAGAACTACCTTATCTGCATGAAAAATCAGATAAGGAGAATCACATTGTAAGGCAGATAGCTCAGAGACTCTCCGAGCCGAGGAAATAGCCATCAAAAACAGAACTTTCCAAGATAAAAGTTTAATATCAATGGAATGAAGGGGTTCAAACGGAACTCCTTGAAGAACTTTAAGAACCAAGTTTAAGCTCCACGGAGGAGCAACAGGTTTAAACACAGGCTTAATTCTAACCAAAGCCTGGCAAAATGCCTGAACGTCTGGAACCTCTGCCAGACGCTTGTGCAAAAGAATAGACAGAGCAGAAATCTGTCCCTTTAAGGAACTAGCCGATAATCCTTTGTCCAAGCCCTCTTGGAGAAAAGACAATATTCTAGGAATCCTAACCTTACTCCATGAGTAGTTCTTGGATTCACACCAATAAGGATATTTACTCCATATCTTGTGGTAGATTTTCCTGGTAACAGGCTTTCGTGCCTGTATTAAGGTATCAATGACTGACTCGGAGAAGCCACGCTTTGATAGAATCAAGCGTTCAATCTCCATGCAGTCAGTCTCAGAGAAATTAGATTTGGATGATTGAAAGGACTTTGTATCAGAAGGTCCTGTCTTAGAGGCAGAGTCCATGGTGGAAAGGATGACATGTCCACTAGGTCTGCATACCAAGTCCTGCGTGGCCACGCAGGTGCTATCAGAATCACCGATGCTCTCTCCTGTTTGATTTTGGCAATCAGTCGAGGGAGCAGAGGAAACGGTGGAAACACATAAGCCAGGTTGAAGAACCAAGGCGCTGCTAGAGCATCTATCAGCGTCGCTTCTGGGTCCCTGGACCTGGATCCGTAACAAGGGAGCATGGCGCTCTGGCGAGACGCCATGAGACCCAACTCTGGTTTGCCCCAACGATGAATCAATTGAGCAAACACCTCCGGATGGAGTTCCCACTCCCCCGGATGGAAAGTCTGACGACTTAGAAAATCCGCCTCCCAGTTCTCCACGCCTGGGATATGGATTGCTGACAGGTGGCAAGAGTGGGACTCTGCCTAGCGAATTATTTTTGAGGCTTCTAACATCGCTAGGGAACTCCTGGTTCCCCCTTGATGGTTGATGTAAGCCACAGTCGTGATGTTGCCCGACTGAAATCTGATGAACCTCAGTGTTGCTAACTGAGGCCAAGCCAGAAGAGCATTGAATATCGCTCTTAACTCCAGAATATTTATTGGAAGGAGTTTCTCCTCCTGAGTCCACGATCCCTGTGCCTTCAGGGAGTTCCAGACTGCACCCCAACCTAGAAGGCTGGCATCTGTTGTTACAATTGTCCAATCTGGCCTGCGAAAGGTCATACCCTTGGACAGGTGGACCCGAGACAACCACCAGAGAAGAGAATCTCTGGTCTCTTGATCCAGATTTAGCAGAGGGGACAAATCTGTGTAATCCCCATTCCACTGACTCAGCATGCATAATTGCAGCGGTCTGAGATATAGGCGCGCAAATGGCACTATGTCCATTGCCGCTACCATTAAGCCGATTACCTCCATACACTGAGCCACCGAAGGGCGCGGAATGGAGTGAAGAACACGGCAAGCATTTAGAAGTTTTGATAACCTGGACTCCGTCAGGTAAATTTTCATTTCTACAGAATCTATAAGAGTCCCTAAGAAGGAGACTCTTGTGAGTGGGGATAGAGAACTCTTTTCCTCGTTCACTTTCCACCCGTGCAACCTCAGAAATGCCAGAACTATCTCTGTATGAGACTTGGCAACTTGAAAGTATCAGGATGTCGTCTAGATACGGAGCTACCGCTATGCCTTGCGGTCTTAGAACCGCCAGAAGTGAGCCCAGAACCTTTGTAAGATTCTCGGGCTGTAGCCAACCCGAAGGGAAGAGCTACAAATTGGTAATGCCTGTCTAGAAAGGAAAACCTTAGAAACCGATGATGGTCTTTGTGAATCGGTATGTGAAGGTAGGCATCCTTTAGGTCCACTGTGGTCATGTACTGACCCTCTTGGATCATGGCTAGGATGGTCCGAATAGTTTCCATTTTGAAAGATGGAACTCTGAGGAATTTGTTTAAGATCTTTAGATCCAAAATTGGTCTGAAGGTTCCCTCTTTTTTGGGAACCACAAACAGATTTGAATAAAAACCCTGTCCTTGTTCCGTCCGCGGAACTGGATGGATCACTCCCATAATTAGGAGGTCTTGCACACAGCGTAGGAATGCCTCTTTCTTTATCTGATTTGCAGATAGCCTTGAAAGATGAAATCTCCCTTGTGGAGGGGAAGCTTTGAAGTCCAGAAGATATCCCTGAGATATGATCTTGAACATCTCTTGCCATGCCTGGGCGAAGAGAGAAAGTCTGCCCCCTACTAGATCCGTCGCTGGATAGGGGGCCGTTCCTTCATGCTGTCTTAGAGGCAGCAGCAGGCTTTCTGGCCTGCTTGCCTTTGTTCCAGGACTGGTTAGGTTTCCAGGCCTGCTTAGATTGAGCAAAAGTTCCCTCTTGCTTTGAAGCGGAGGAAGTTGATGCTGCACCTGCCTTGAAATTTCGAAAGGCACGAAAATTAGACTGTTTGGCCTTTGCTTTGGCCCTGTCCTGAGGAAGGGTGTGACCCTTACCTCCAGTATTGTCAGCAATAATTTCCTTCAAACCAGGCCCAAATAAGGTCTGCCCCTTGAAAGGAATGTTGAGTAATTTAGACTTCGAAGTCACGTCAGCTGACCAGGATTTAAGCCATAGCGCCCTACGCGCGTGGATGGCGAATCTGGAATTCTTAGCCGTTAGTTTAGTCAAATGAACAATGGCATCAGAAACAAATGAGTTAGCTAGCTTAAGTGTTCTAGGCTTGTCAATAATTTCAGTCAATGGAGCTGTATGGATGGCCTCTTCCAGGGCCTCAAACCAGAATGCCGCCGCGGCCGTGACAGGCGCTATGCATGCAAGGGGCTGTAAAATAAAACCTTGTTGAATAAACATTTTCTTAAGGTAACCCTCCAATTTTTTATCCATTGGATCTGAAAAAGCACAACTGTCCTCAACCGGGATAGTGGTACGCTTTGCTAAAGTAGAAACTGCTCCCTCCACCTTAGGGACCGTCTGCCATAAGTCCCGTGTAGTGGCGTCTATTGGAAACATTTTTCTAAATATAGGAGGTGGGGAAAAAGGCACACCAGGTCTATCCCACTCCTTGGTAATAATTTCTGTAAGCCTTTTAGGTATAGGAAAAACATCAGTACACACCGGCACCGCATAGTATTTATCCAGCCTACACAATTTCTCTGGTACTGCAACTGTGTTACAGTCATTCAGAGCAGCTAATACCTCCCCAAGCAATACACGGAGGTTCTCAAGCTTAAATTTAAAATTAGAAATCTCTGAATCAGGTTTCCCCGAATCTGAGACGTCACCCACAGACTGAAGCTCTCCGTCCTCATGATCTGCATATTGTGACGCAGTATCAGACATGGCCCTTACAGCATCTGCGCGCTCTGTATTTCTCCTAACCCCAGAGCAATCGCGCTTGCCTCTTAATTCAGGCAACCTGGATAATACCTCTGACAGGGTATTATTTATGATTGCAGCCATGTCCTGCAAGGTAATCGCTTTGGGCGTCCCTGATGCAATTGGCGCCATATTAGCGTGCATCCCCTGAGCGGGAGGCGAAGGGTCTGACACGTGGGGAGAGTTAGTCGGCATAACTTCCCCCTCGTCAGAATCTTCTGGTGATATTTCTTTTATAGTTAAAGAATGCCCTTTACTGTTTAAGGTGAAATCAATACATTTAGTATACATTCTCCTATGGGGCTCCACCATGGCTTTCAAACATAATGAACAAGTAGTTTCCTCTGTGTCAGACATGTTTAAACAGACTAGCAATGAGACTAGCAAGCTTGGAAAACACTTTAAACAAGTTTACAAGCAATATAAAAAACGTTACTGCACCTTTAAGAAACACAAATTTTTGCCAAAATTTGAAATAACAGTGAAAAAAGGCAGTTACACTAACAAAATTTTTACAGTGTATGTAACAAGTTAGCAGAGCATTGCACCCACTTGCAAATGGATGATTAACCCCTTAATACCAAACACAGAATAATAACTGATAAAAACTTTTTTTTTTTTTTTTTTTTGTTTTTTTTTTTTTAAATAGTCACAACAACTGCCACAGCTCTACTGTGGCTTGTTACCTCCCTCAAAAACGACTTTGAAGCCTTTTGAGCCCTCCAGAGATATCCTGGATCATGCAGGAAGAAGCTGGATGTCTGTGTCTGTAACCACTCCCACTCATATTACAACAGTGGAAAGCCTTCAGGAAACTGTTACTAGGCAGAATTCAAGCAAGCCATGTGGAAAAAAACTAGGCCCCAATAAGTTTTATCACCAAACATATATAAAAACGATTAAACATGCCAGCAAACGTTTTATATTACATTTTTATAAGAGTATGTATCTCTATTAATAAGCCTGATACCAGTAGCTCTCACTGCATTTAAGGCTTTACTTACATTAGTTCAGTATCAGCAGCATTTTCTAGCAAATTCCATCCCTAGAAATATATTAACTGCACATACCTTATTGCAGGATAACCTGCACGCCATTCCCTCTCTGAAGTTACCTCACTCCTCAGAATATGTCTCTGAAGTTACCTCACTCCTCAGAATATGTGAGAACAGCCATGGATCTTAGTTACTTCTGCTAAGATCATAGAAAACGCAGGCAGATTCTTCTTCTAAATACTGCCTGAGATAAACAGTACACTCCGGTACCATTTAAAAATAACAAACTTTTGATTGAAGAATAAACTAAGTATAAAACACCACACTCCTCTTACGACCTCCATCTTGGTTGAGGCTTGCAAGAGAATGACTGGGTATGACAGTTAGGGGAGGAGCTATATAGCAGCTCTGCTGTGGGTGATCCTCTTGCAACTTCCTGTTGGGAAGGAGAATATCCCACAAGTAATGGATGATCCGTGGACTGGATACACTTAACAAGAGAAAAAATGCCCTGCAATATTAGGTTACATAAAGCTAGCACTAAAATAATGTTATATAATTCTGCACTATGTGCAGAATTATATAACATTATTTTCTAGGTTTACTGGCACTTTAATATAACTGTTGGTTATGCAAAACTGGGGAATGGATAATAAAGGAATTATCTATCTTTTAAAACAATAAAAATTCTATTGTAGACTGTCCCTTTAAGGAACATCTCAATCTTCAAGCAATAAAAACTAAATTTATGCTTACCTGATAAAATATTTTCTTTCTTTGCAGTGAGAGTCCACAATTTCATTCATTACCTATGGGAATTCAACTCGGCCACCAGGACGAGGCCAAGAAACCCCAGTCCTTGTTCATCACACAAAGACAAGTAAGTTCGCCACACCCTGTGATAGATACTGTACATCTAGTCACAGGTTTATAAGGCTGAATTAAAGTGTCAATAACTCTATCAGAGAATCCTCTCTACTAGGTGTTCCAAACCCAAGGTAGGCAACAACAGAGAACCTAGATTTTGAAGAAAAAGACCCTGATGTAGAAGGTCTGCTCTCTGAGGCAATCTCCAGGGAGGAGCAGATGACATCTTCACGAGATCTGCAAACCAAGTTTTGCGTGGCCATGCAGGAGCAATTATAATCACTGAGATAACCTCCTTTTTGATTTGCGCGATCACTCGGGGAAGAAGAGCAATTGGAGGAAATAGATAAATAAGATTGAAACTCCAAGGAACCGCTAACGCATGCACCAATTCTGATCGAGGGTCTCTCGATCTTGACTCGTATCTGTGCAGTTTGGCATTGACACAAGAAGCCATGACATCTATCTCTGGAACTCCCCATCTGAGGGTTATCTCGGAAAACACCTCCTAGTGTAGAGACCACTCCCCAGGATATAGCGTTTGTCTGCTTAGGAAATCTTCCCAACTGTCTACCCCCGGAATGTGAATGGCTGATATGTGGAAAATTAAAGACTCCGCCCACTAAAGAATACAAGATACCTCTCTCATAGCCAAAGAACTTTGAGTCCCTCCCTGGTGATTTATATAAGCCACTGTTGTGATGTTGTCAGACTGGATTTGGCTAAAGCAGACAGAATGAAGCTGTGGTCACGCCATCAGAGCGTCGACGATGGCCCACAGCTGCAGAATGTTGATAGGCAAGGTGGATTCCTCTTGGTGCCAGGTCCCATGCGTCCTGAGGTGACTCCACAGAGCTCCCAATCCTATCAAACTGGCATCCGTAGACAAAATCTCCCAGGACGGTCTCAGGAAGCAAACCCCTGAGACAGATGTTACTGAGAAAGCCACAAGGACAGGGAATCCCTCGTCATAGGATCCAGACTGATTGACAGGTGGAAGTGATTGCCATTCCATTGACTGAGCACACATAATTGAAGAGGTCTCCAACGGAAACAAGCAAAAGGAATATCTGTTGCTGCTACCATAAGTCCCACCACCTCCATACTGAGGGCAGAGGAGAAGACTGTAACAAACAGCAAGCAGCTTGAAGTTTGTCTTGACGTTGATCCGTTAAAAAGATCCTCATGGGGGGGGGGTGTCCAAGCAGCAAACCCAAGCAGTCGCATATATAGGAGCTCCAGTCGTACTGCCACAAATCTGCCAATTATAGGCACAATCTTACAGCTGCCAAATCACAATCTAAAAAAAAAAAAAAAAAACTCTCCGTCCCGACCACGGCGCATTACTGTATACGTGGCTGTTTTCTTAAAACTGGAACTCAGGTTTGGACAGCAAGGACCTGGAGCGACGGCTCGCAACAGGTGGCGCTTCCCCCTCGGCTAATACTGAGGTTCTTGACCTCAACTGGACTCTTAATTTACTTATTTCATTGCATAGGGGCACCTCATAATATAAGAAAGACTGCTTGCAAATGCCCTACCTGATCCTCAACAGTCAGAACAACAACCGGCATGGCGGGAGAAAATCAATCACAAAATACTGAGTCATATATGAGAAAGTTGGAATACCTAATGCAAGAGATGATGGATAGGGCACCCTACGATCATCTAATATAATTTACATATACAATCCCAAGCAAACCACCAGAAGCAGAACTCATAGGGAGCAAAGAACCCACAAAACAATTAAACAATTTACAGCTGCAGCATGGTTCACCTCCATTGCAGAGAGTGAGCGCGGAGTCATAACGAATCACCACTGCGGCCTCTCATCCTCCTGGCGAACCAACTAACTAAAAGCACTAAAAGATCTAAAGACAACACTGCATAACCTGGCACTCAGAAGAAGCTTCTATAGGTGGGCCCTGGGGCCTGGCCCCCAGAGGAGAACATGAAGCAACACATGACAGTGAAGAGTCCAGGTAGAAGCACAACAGAGCTGTCCTTGCTCACCATAGAAGATCAGTCTACACAACAGCAACAGGAGACACGTAGGAAAATCAATGAACGGTTATGCGACCACAATTTCAAACCTTCCGACAAGAGTCAACAGCGGCCATATTGCACTACATCAGAGGAGACGCTCCTTAATCCATATGGCACTGGACATACTTCTGAGAAGGGACCCTTCCCAGTCAACACTCACTTTCCTGTTACAAACGCTCATGCCCAGAGGGTAAATCTGTTATAGTTGACTTTTCATATAAGTTTTAAATGAGACTGTAAGACTTTAGTGTCTGAGAAATATTTTTAACTTTTTTTTTCTGAGGTTAGATGTGTTGTAAAATACACAATGTTATACATTAATATAACCTTTTGAATTGATATAGTAAGAGGAGGCAAATAGGCTCTATGTAATAAGAAATATTAATCCCCTACCACATAGATTACACTATCTGGGGCCACTAGTGCATCTAGACAAATGATAACAGTCTAATAACGCCTAATATTTAACCAGCTGGATTAAGTGATCAAAGCTCCTCACCACACTATATTTTGAGAAACTGAACTGCAACACCCCTTTTATGAAACTTTATTAGTTGCGCTAGATGTTTATGCTGTGTCCTATTATTATTCTGTGTACGATGATATCTGTAATTACAATTGTTTTAATGTCAATATTGAGGGTTTGAGGGGGGCCCAGGTGGGGACATATTCATCCGGGATCATGCATATTTGTTTGAGTCAGAGGTTAGTGGGGGCCTCTGGCAGAACAACTTCAATACTTACAAATTAGAAACTACCATCACTCATTCCTTGTCTTTGCTGTAAGCAAACGTTACACAATGCATACCTTTCCTCATTGGCTTACGGCCGGAGCCATGAGGAGGGTACAATCAAAAACCTAATTTGGAAGCAACACACTCTAAAATAAATTACAACTTTTATTTGTAGTAAGACAATACTGTTCTTAGCAGATGAGACACAGCAAAAAACAGAATTTATGTTTACCTGATAAATTACTTTCTCCAACGGTGTGTCCGGTCCACGGCGTCATCCTTACTTGTGGGATATTCTCTTCCCCAACAGGAAATGGCAAAGAGCCCAGCAAAGCTGGTCACATGATCCCTCCTAGGCTCCGCCTACCCCAGTCATTCGACCGACGTTAAGGAGGAATATTTGCATAGGAGAAACCATATGGTACCGTGGTGACTGTAGTTAAAGAAAATAAATTATCAGACCTGATTAAAAAAACCAGGGCGGGCCGTGGACCGGACACACCGTTGGAGAAAGTAATTTATCAGGTAAACATAAATTCTGTTTTCTCCAACATAGGTGTGTCCGGTCCACGGCGTCATCCTTACTTGTGGGAACCAATACCAAAGCTTTAGGACACGGATGAAGGGAGGGAGCAAATCAGGTCACCTAAATGGAAGGCACCACGGCTTGCAAAACCTTTCTCCCAAAAATAGCCTCAGAAGAAGCAAAAGTATCAAACTTGTAAAATTTGGTAAAAGTGTGCAGTGAAGACCAAGTCGCTGCCCTACATATCTGATCAACAGAAGCCTCGTTCTTGAAGGCCCATGTGGAAGCCACAGCCCTAGTGGAATGAGCCGTGATTCTTTCGGGAGGCTGCCGTCCGGCAGTCTCGTAAGCCAATCTGATGATGCTTTTAATCCAAAAAGAGAGAGAGGTAGAAGTTGCTTTTTGACCTCTCCTTTTACCGGAATAAACAACAAACAAGGAAGATGTTTGTCTAAAATCCTTTGTAGCATCTAAATAGAATTTTAGAGCGCGAACAACATCCAAATTGTGCAACAAACGTTCCTTCTTTGAAACTGGTTTCGGACACAGAGAAGGTACGATAATCTCCTGGTTAATGTTTTTGTTAGAAACAACTTTTGGAAGAAAACCAGGTTTAGTACGTAAAACCACCTTATCTGCATGGAACACCAGATAAGGAGGAGAACACTGCAGAGCAGATAATTCTGAAACTCTTCTAGCAGAAGAAATTGCAACTAAAAACAAAACTTTCCAAGATAATAACTTAATATCAACGGAATGTAAGGGTTCAAACGGAACCCCCTGAAGAACTGAAAGAACTAAGTTGAGACTCCAAGGAGGAGTCAAAGGTTTGTAAACAGGCTTAATTCTAACCAGAGCCTGAACAAAGGCTTGAACATCTGGCACAGCTGCCAGCTTTTTGTGAAGTAACACAGACAAGGCAGAAATCTGTCCCTTCAGGGAACTAGCAGATAATCCTTTTTCCAATCCTTCTTGAAGGAAGGATAGAATCTTAGGAATCTTAACCTTGTCCCAAGGGAATCCTTTAGATTCACACCAACAGATATATTTTTTCCAAATTTTGTGGTAAATCTTTCTAGTTACAGGCTTTCTGGCCTGAACAAGAGTATCGATAACAGAATCTGAGAACCCTCGCTTCGATAAGATCAAGCGTTCAATCTCCAAGCAGTCAGCTGGAGTGAAACCAGATTCGGATGTTCGAACGGACCCTGAACAAGAAGGTCTCGTCTCAAAGGTAGCTTCCAAGGTGGAGCCGATGACATATTCACCAGATCTGCATACCAAGTCCTGCGTGGCCACGCAGGAGCTATCAAGATCACCGACGCCCTCTCCTGATTGATCCTGGCTACCAGCCTGGGGATGAGAGGAAACGGCGGAAACACATAAGCTAGTTTGAAGGTCCAAGGTGCTACTAGTGCATCTACTAGAGCCGCCTTGGGATCCCTGGATCTGGACCCGTAGCAAGGAACTTTGAAGTTCTGACGAGAGGCCATCAGATCCATGTCTGGAATGCCCCACAGCTGAGTGACTTGGGCAAAGATTTCCGGATGGAGTTCCCACTCCCCCGGATGCAATGTCTGACGACTCAGAAAATCCGCTTCCCAATTTTCCACTCCTGGGATGTGGATAGCAGACAGGTGGCAGGAGTGAGACTCCGCCCATAGAATGATTTTGGTCACTTCTTCCATCGCTAGGGAACTCCTTGTTCCCCCCTGATGGTTGATGTACGCAACAGTTGTCATGTTGTCTGATTGAAACCGTATGAACTTGGCCCTCGCTAGCTGAGGCCAAGCCTTGAGAGCATTGAATATCGCTCTCAGTTCCAGAATATTTATCGGTAGAAGAGATTCTTCCCGAGACCAAAGACCCTGAGCTTTCAGGGATCCCCAGACCGCGCCCCAGCCCATCAGACTGGCGTCGGTCGTGACGATGACCCACTCCGGTCTGCGGAATGTCATCCCTTGTGACAGGTTGTCCAGGGACAGCCACCAACGGAGTGAGTCTCTGGTCCTCTGATTTACTTGTATCTTCGGAGACAAGTCTGTATAGTCCCCATTCCACTGACTGAGCATGCACAGTTGTAATGGTCTTGGATGAATGCGCGCAAAAGGAACTATGTCCATTGCCGCTACCATCAAACCGATCACTTCCATGCACTGCGCTATGGAAGGAAGAGGAACGGAATGAAGTATCCGACAAGAGTCTAGAAGTTTTGTTTTTCTGGCCTCTGTCAGGAAAATCCTCATTTCTAAGGAGTCTATTATTGTTCCAAAGAAGGGAACCCTTGTTGACGGAGATAGAGAACTCTTTTCCACGTTCACTTTCCATCCGTGAGATCTGAGAAAGGCCAGGACAATGTCCGTGTGAGCCTTTGCTTGAGGAAGGGACGACGCTTGAATCAGAATGTCGTCCAAGTAAGGTACTACAGCAATGCCCCTTGGTCTTAGCACAGCTAGAAGGGACCCTAGTACCTTTGTGAAAATCCTTGGAGCAGTGGCTAATCCGAAAGGAAGCGCCACAAACTGGTAATGCTTGTCCAGGAATGCGAACCTTAGGAACCGATGATGTTCCTTGTGGATAGGAATATGTAGATACGCATCCTTTAAATCCACTGTGGTCATGAATTGACCTTCCTGGATGGAAGGAAGAATAGTTCGAATGGTTTCCATCTTGAACGATGGAACCTTGAGAAACTTGTTTACGCATCAGCTGACCAAGATTTCAACCAAAGCGCTCTGCGCGCCACAATAGCAAACCCAGAATTCTTAGCCGCTAACCTAGCCAATTGCAAAGTGGCGTCTAGGGTGAAAGAATTAGCCAATTTGAGAGCATTGATTCTGTCCATAATCTCCTCATAAGGAGGAGAATCACTATCGACCGCCTTTATCAGCTCATCGAACCAGAAACATGCGGCTGTAGCTACAGGGACAATGCATGAAATTGGTTGTAGAAGGTAACCCTGCTGAACAAACATCTTTTTAAGTAAACCTTCTAATTTTTTATCCATAGGATCTTTGAAAGCACAACTATCCTCTATGGGTATAGTGGTGCGTTTGTTTAAAGTGGAAACCGCTCCCTCGACCTTGGGGACTGTCTGCCATAAGTCCTTTCTGGGGTCGACCATAGGAAACAATTTTTTAAATATGGGGGGAGGGACGAAAGGAATACCGGGCCTTTCCCATTCTTTATTAACAATGTCCGCCACCCGCTTGGGTATAGGAAAAGCTTCTGGGAGCCCCGGGACCTCTAGGAACTTGTCCATTTTACATAGTTTCTCTGGGATGACCAACTTGTCACAATCATCCAGAGTGGATAATACCTCCTTAAGCAGAATGCGGAGATGTTCCAACTTAAATTTAAACGTAATCACATCAGGTTCAGCTTGTTGAGAAATGTTCCCTGAATCAGTAATTTTTCCCTCAGACAAAACCTCCCTGGCCCCATCAGACTGGGTTAGGGGCCCTTCAGAACCATTATTATCAGCGTCGTCATGCTCTTCAGTATCTAAAACAGAGCAGTCGCGCTTACGCTGATAAGTGTTCATTTTGGCTAAAATGTTTTTGACAGAATTATCCATTACAGCCGTTAATTGTTGCATAGTAAGGAGTATTGGCGCGCTAGATGTACTAGGGGCCTCCTGAGTGGGCAAGACTCGTGTAGACGAAGGAGGGAATGATGCAGTACCATGCTTACTCCCCTCACTTGAGGAATCATCTTGGGCATCATTGTCATTGTCACATAAATCACATTTATTTAAATGAATGGGAATTCTGGCTTCCCCACATTCAGAACACAGTCTATCTGGTAGTTCAGACATGTTAAACAGGCATAAACTTGATAACAAAGTACAAAAAACGTTTTAAAATAAAACCATTACTGTCACTTTAAATTTTAAACTGAACACACTTTATTACTGCAATTGCGAAAAAACATGAAGGAATTGTTCAAAATTCACCAAATTTTCACCACAGTGTCTTAAAGCCTTAAAAGTATTGCACACCAAATTTGGAAGCTTTAACCCTTAAAATAACGGAACCGGAGCCGTTTTGAACTTTAACCCCTTTACAGTCCCTGGTATCTGCTTTGCTGAGACCCAACCAAGCCCAAAGGGGAATACGATACCAAATGACGCCTTCAGAAAGTCTTTTCTAAGTATCAGAGCTCCTCTCACATGCGACTGCATGTCATGCCTCTCAAAAACAAGTGCGCAACACCGGCGCGAAAATGAGGCTCTGCCTATGATTTGGGAAAGCCCCTAAAGAATAAGGTGTCTAAAACAGTGCCTGCCGATATTATTATATCAAAATACCCAGAATAAATGATTCCTCAAGGCTAAATATGTGTTAATAATGAATCGATTTAGCCCAGAAAAAGTCTACAGTCTTAATAAGCCCTTGTGAAGCCCTTATTTACGATCTTAATAAACATGGCTTACCGGATCCCATAGGGAAAATGACAGCTTCCAGCATTACATCGTCTTGTTAGAATGTGTCATACCTCAAGCAGCAAGAGACTGCTCACTGTTCCCCCAACTGAAGTTAATTGCTCTCAACAGTCCTGTGTGGAACAGCCATGGATTTTAGTGACGGTTGCTAAAATCATTTTCCTCATACAAACAGAAATCTTCATCTCTTTTCTGTTTCTGAGTAAATAGTACATACCAGCACTATTTCAAAATAACAAACTCTTGATTGAATAATAAAAACTACAGTTAAACACTAAAAAACTCTAAGCCATCTCCGTGGAGATGTTGCCTGTACAACGGCAAAGAGAATGACTGGGGTAGGCGGAGCCTAGGAGGGATCATGTGACCAGCTTTGCTGGGCTCTTTGCCATTTCCTGTTGGGGAAGAGAATATCCCACAAGTAAGGATGACGCCGTGGACCGGACACACCTATGTTGGAGAAACACTGCACATATTTGGAGCTAGAATCAACATGTATGTTAACTAAACACAGCAGCTATTATTGCATAAGTGTGGAGCCATAAAAGAGGCATTTGTGACCTTATAACGCCAGAATGATTAGTGAGCAATTGAGGCTACACAACAGGTATCATAACCCAACAATAATCACTAAATCTAATAGCACAATAAAACACCATTACAATTATCATATCCTTGACATGTGCCATTAAAAGCAGCATTGGCCCATAATATAATATAGAAATATATCTTTAATACGTAGGACCATATTACAACTCTCTCTGCAGAATATAGAATTTACATTATCTGCTTACAGCAAAAGATCAGCATCAAACCCTACATCCAATTTAGACTAGCTGACCAATTTAACTGAGTTCTCTGCTATAACCTTTATACAGTACGTTGCCTAATGTAACGACAATCATCTGACCACATATCCAGTTAGAGGCTTTTTTCTTTTCCCTTAACTTTATAAACCTATTATGTTTTAAAATATCACCAAGTAACCCCAAACTAGCATTATATTTTCTTTTATCTACATGGCTTTTGGTTAAAACCCCTGAATAAATGTTTAAATTAAAATTTAGTGGTGCAAAAGTGACCGAACAGCTATAGACAGTACATTTTCTACGGTTATACAGAAATGTAATGCAACTCTGATATGCTCACTGTCTCATGTTTTTTTTTTTTTTGTAATTTTAATTTTTATTCAAACATTGGAGAATGTACAACAGAAGAGATTACATAGTCAATAGTCAATTTTGTTACATGTTACAGTTTACATTCCGTAGTCTCATTAAATTATAAATATACCATTTCCGTTTTATTTTCTAATCATAAGCTTCCTTTGTCGACATATAAAAAAAAAACACTTTACATTACTTCCATGAATATATATGTATAAGTAATTAGGGAAAGAGAAGAGGAAAAAAAAAAACAGAATTTATGTTTACCTGATAAATTACTTTCTCCAACGGTGTGTCCGGTCCACGGCGTCATCCTTACTTGTGGGATATTCTCTTCCCCAACAGGAAATGGCAAAGAGCCCAGCAAAGCTGGTCACATGATCCCTCCTAGGCTCCGCCTACCCCAGTCATTCGACCGACGTTAAGGAGGAATATTTGCATAGGAGAAACCATATGATACCGTGGTGACTGTAGTTAAAGAAAATAAATTATCAGACCTGATTAAAAAACCAGGGCGGGCCGTGGACCGGACACACCGTTGGAGAAAGTAATTTATCAGGTAAACATAAATTCTGTTTTCTCCAACATAGGTGTGTCCGGTCCACGGCGTCATCCTTACTTGTGGGAACCAATACCAAAGCTTTAGGACACGGATGAAGGGAGGGAGCAAATCAGGTCACCTAAATGGAAGGCACCACGGCTTGCAAAACCTTTCTCCCAAAAACAGCCTCAGAAGAAGCAAAAGTATCAAACTTGTAAAATTTGGTAAAAGTGTGCAGTGAAGACCAAGTCGCTGCCCTACATATCTGATCAACAGAAGCCTCGTTCTTGAAGGCCCATGTGGAAGCCACAGCCCTAGTGGAGTGAGCTGTGATTCTTTCAGGAGGCTGCCGTCCGGCAGTCTCGTAAGCCAATCTGATGATGCTTTTAATCCAAAAAGAGAGAGAGGTAGAAGTTGCTTTTTGACCTCTCCTTTTACCAGAATAAACAACAAACAAGGAAGATGTTTGTCTAAAATCCTTAGTAGCATCTAAATAGAATTTTAGAGCGCGAACAACATCCAAATTGTGCAACAAACGTTCCTTCTTCGAAACTGGTTTAGGACACAAAGAAGGCACGACTATTTCCTGGTTAATGTTTTTGTTAGAAACAACTTTTGGAAGAAAACCAGGTTTAGTACGTAAAACCACCTTATCTGCATGGAACACCAGATAAGGAGGAGAACACTGCAGAGCAGATAATTCTGAAACTCTTCTAGCAGAAGAAATTGCAACCAAAAACAAAACTTTCCAAGATAATAACTTAATATCAACGGAATGTAAGGGTTCAAACGGAACCCCCTGAAGAACTGAAAGAACTAAGTTGAGACTCCAAGGAGGAGTCAAAGGTTTGTAAACAGGCTTGATTCTAACCAGAGCCTGAACAAAGGCTTGAACATCTGGCACAGCTGCCAGCTTTTTGTGAAGTAACACAGACAAGGCAGAAATCTGTCCCTTCAAGGAACTAGCAGATAATCCTTTCTCCAATCCTTCTTGGAGAAAGGATAGAATCTTAGGAATCTTTACCTTGTCCCAGGGGAATCCTTTAGATTCACACCAACAGATATATTTTTTCCATATTTTGTGGTAAATTTTTCTAGTTACAGGCTTTCTGGCCTGAACAAGAGTATCAATAACAGAATCTGAGAACCCTCGTTTTGATAAAATCAAGCGTTCAATCTCCAAGCAGTCAGCTGGAGTGAGACCAGATTCGGATGTTCGAACGGACCTTGAACAAGAAGGTCTCGTCTCAAAGGTAGCTTCCATGGTGGAGCCGATGACATATTCACCAGATCTGCATACCAAGTCCTGCGTGGCCACGCAGGAGCTATCAAGATCACCGACGCCCTCTCCTGATGGATCCTGGCTACCAGCCTGGGGATGAGAGGAAACGGCGGGAATACATAAGCTAGTTTGAAGGTCCAAGGTGCTACTAGTGCATCTACTAGAGTCGCCTTGGGATCCCTGGATCTGGACCCGTAGCAAGGAACCTTGAAGTTCTGACGAGAGGCCATCAGATCCATGTCTGGAATGCCCCACAGTTGAGTGATTTGGGCAAAGATTTCCGGATGGAGTTCCCACTCCCCCGGATGCAATGTCTGACGACTCAGAAAATCCGCTTCCCAATTTTCCACTCCTGGGATGTGGATTGCAGACAGGTGGCAGGAGCGAGTCTCCGCCCATTGAATGATTTTGGTCACTTCTTCCATCGCCAGGGAACTCCTTGTTCCCCCCTGATGGTTGATGTACGCAACAGTCGTCATGTTGTCTGATTGAAACCGTATGAACTTGGCCTTCGCTAGCTGAGGCCAAGCCTTGAGAGCATTGAATATCGCTCTCAGTTCCAGAATATTTATCGGTAGAAGAGATTCTTCCCGAGACCAAAGACCCTGAGCTTTCAGGGGTCCCCAGACCGCGCCCCAGCCCATCAGACTGGCGTCGGTCGTGACAATGACCCACTCTGGTCTGCGGAAGGTCATCCCTTGTGACAGGTTGTCCAGGGACAGCCACCAACGGAGTGAGTCTCTGGTCCTCTGATTTACTTGTATCTTCGGAGACAAGTCTGTATAGTCCCCATTCCACTGACTGAGCATGCACAGTTGTAATGGTCTTAGATGAATGCGCGCAAAAGGAACTATGTCCATTGCCGCTACCATCAAACCTATTACTTCCATGCACTGCGCTATGGAAGGAAGAGGAACGGAATGAAGTGTCCGACAAGAGTTTAGAAGTTTTGTTTTTCTGGCCTCTGTCAGAAAAATCCTCATTTCTAAGGAGTCTATTATTGTTCCCAAGAAGGGAACCCTTGTCGACGGAGATAGAGAACTCTTTTCCACGTTCACTTTCCATCAGTGAGATCTGAGAAAGGCCAGGACTATGTCCGTTTGAGCCTTTGCTTGAGGAAGGGACGACGCTTGAATCAGAATGTCGTCCAAGTAAGGTACTACTGCAATGCCCCTTGGTCTTAGCACCGCTAGAAGGGACCCTAGTACCTTTGTGAAAATCCTTGGAGCAGTGGCTAATCCGAAAGGAAGCGCCACGAACTGGTAATGCTTGTCCAGGAATGCGAACCTTAGGAACCGATGATGTTCCTTGTGGATAGGAATATGTAGATACGCATCCTTTAAATCCACCGTGGTCATGAATTGACCTTCCTGGATGGAAGGAAGAATTGTTCGAATGGTTTCCATCTTGAACGATGGAACCTTGAGAAACTTGTTTAAGATCTTGAGATCTAAGATTGGTCTGAACGTTCCCTCTTTTTTGGGAACTATGAACAGATTGGAGTAGAACCCCATCCCTTGTTCTCCTAATGGAACAGGATGAATCACTCCCATTTTTAGCAGGTCTTCTACACAATGTAAGAATGCCTGTCTTTTTATGTGGTCTGAAGACAATTGAGACCTGTGGAACCTCCCCCTTGGGGGAAGCCCCTTGAATTCCAGAAGATAACCTTGGGAGACTATTTCTAGTGCCCAAGGATCCAGAACATCTCTTGCCCAAGCCTGAGCGAAGAGAGAGAGTCTGCCCCCCACCAGATCCGGTCCCGGATCGGGGGCCAACATTTCATGCTGTCTTGGTAGCAGTGGCAGGTTTCTTGGCCTGCTTTCCCTTGTTCCAGCCTTGCATTGGTCTCCAGGCTGGCTTGGCTTGAGAAGTATTACCCTCTTGTTTAGAGGACGTAGCACTTGGGGCTGGTCCGTTTCTACGAAAGGGACGAAAATTAGGTTTATTTTTGGCCTTGAAAGACCTATCCTGAGGAAGGGCGTGGCCCTTACCCCCCGTGATATCAGAGATAATCTCTTTCAAGTCAGGGCCAAACAGCGTTTTCCCCTTGAAAGGAATGTTAAGTAGTTTGTTCTTGGAAGACGCATCCGCTGACCAAGATTTCAACCAAAGCGCTCTGCGCGCCACAATAGCAAACCCAGAATTTTTCGCCGCTAACCTAGCCAATTGCAAAGTGGCGTCTAGGGTGAAAGAATTAGCCAATTTGAGAGCACGGATTCTGTCCATAATCTCCTCATAAGGAGGAGAATCACTATCGATCGCCTTAACTAGTTCATCGAACCAGAAACACGCGGCTGTAGTGACAGGGACAATGCATGAAATTGGTTGTAGAAGGTAACCTTGCTGAACAAACATCTTTTTAAGCAAACCTTCTAATTTTTTATCCATAGGATCTTTGAAAGCACAACTATCTTCTATGGGTATAGTGGTGCGTTTGTTTAAAGTAGAAACCGCTCCCTCGACCTTGGGGACTGTCTGCCATAAGTCCTTTCTGGGGTCGACCATAGGAAACAATTTTTTAAATATGGGGGGAGGGACGAAAGGTATACCGGGCCTTTCCCATTCTTTATTTACAATGTCCGCCACCCGCTTGGGTATAGGAAAAGCTTCTGGGAGCCCCGGGACCTCTAGGAACTTGTCCATTTTACATAGTTTCTCTGGGATGATCAAATTCTCACAATCATCCAGAGTGGATAATACCTCCTTAAGCAGAGCGCGGAGATGTTCCAACTTAAATTTAAATGTAATCACATCGGGTTCAGCTTGTTGAGAAATTTTCCCTGAATCTGAAATTTCTCCCTCAGACAAAACCTCCCTGGCCCCCTCAGACTGGTGTAGGGGCATTTCAGAACCATTATCATCAGCGTCCTCATGCTCTACAGTATCTAAAACAGAGCAGTCGCGCTTACGCTGATAAGTGGGCATTTTGGCTAAAATGTTTTTGATAGAATTATCCATTACAGCCGTTAATTGTTGCATAGTAAGGAGTATTGGCGCGCTAGATGTACTAGGGGCCTCCTGAGTGGGCAAGACTCGTGTAGACGAAGGAGGGAATGATGCAGTACCATGCTTACTCCCCTCACTTGAGGAATCATCTTGGGCATCATTTTCAGTGTCACATAAATCACATTTATTTAAATGAGAAGGAACCCTGGCTTCCCCACATTCAGAACACAGTCTATCTGGTAGTTCAGACATGTTAAACAGGCATAAACTTGATAACAAAGTACAAAAAACGTTTTAAAATAAAACCGTTACTGTCACTTTAAATTTTAAACTGAACACACTTTATTACTGCAATTGCGAAAAAGTATGAAGGAATTGTTCAAAATTCACCAAAATTTCACCACAGTGTCTTAAAGCCTTAAAAGTATTGCACACCAAATTTGGAAGCTTTAACCCTTAAAATAACGGAACCGGAGCCGTTTTTAACTTTAACCCCTTTACAGTCCCTGGTATCTGCTTTGCTGAGACCCAACCAAGCCCAAAGGGGAATACGATACCAAATGATGCCTTCAGAAAGTCTTTTCTATGTATCAGAGCTCCTCACACATGCGACTGCATGTCATGCCTCTCAAAAACAAGTGCGCAATACCGGCGCGAAAATGAGGCTCTGCCTATGATTAGGGAAAGCCCCTAAAGAATAAGGTGTCTAAAACAGTGCCTGCCGATATTATTTTACCAAAATACCCAGATTAAATGATTCCTCAAGGCTAAATATGTGTAATATATGAATCGATTTAGCCCAGAAAAAGTCTACAGTCTTAATAAGCCCTTGTGAAGCCCTTATTTACTTTCTGAATAAACATGGCTTACCGGATCCCATAGGGAAAATGACAGCTTCCAGCATTACATCGTCTTGTTAGAATGTGTCATACCTCAAGCAGCAAAAGACTGCTCACTGTTCCCCCAACTGAAGTTAATTCCTCTCAACAGTCCTGTGTGGAACAGCCATGGATTTTAGTAACGGTTGCTAAAATCATTTTCCTCTTACAAACAGAAATCTTCATCTCTTTTCTGTTTCAGAGTAAATAGTACATACCAGCACTATTTTAAAATAACAAACTCTTGATTGAATAATAAAAACTACAGTTAAACACTAAAAAACTCTAAGCCATCTCCGTGGAGATGTTGCCTGTACAACGGCAAAGAGAATGACTGGGGTAGGCGGAGCCTAGGAGGGATCATGTGACCAGCTTTGCTGGGCTCTTTGCCATTTCCTGTTGGGGAAGAGAATATCCCACAAGTAAGGATGACGCGTGGACCGGACACACCTATGTTGGAGAAATAAGAAGTTTTCCATCAGCAGGCTTCTCTATATGTCTAAAATAATTCTTCTACAACTCCAATATTTTATTTTCTAAGCTAATCTAAGCAGGATTAGGGTTGTTGCCCTATCCTTAAACAATAAGTCCATACACATACTTAAAGATTCGGATCATCCTAGTGATTGACATAATGCTAACAAGAGAGTACCTGAATCGGCACTTGAGAGTGGCCACAGAAAAAGGAAAGAAAAAAAAAAAAAAAAAAGGAATAAAGAAAGACAGTACAGAAGACTCATTTCCTCACCTCTCTCTACCCCTCTCCCCCCTCCCCTCCCTCTCGTTTATATCTGGCTCCTCTGCAAAATATAGTCCACGTATTTACATGTAAGAAAGGGATCTAAGAATTTAGCTTGTGTATTTGTATCATAGGTTTTTATAAAACTATACCATTTGATACAGTATTTCTTGATACATGACTCAGAGCCAGCAGAACAATCAAATTGTTCCATTATAGCTTGTTTCATCATCAGATATGTTAAATTGTGTATTGAAGGGGCTTTTTATCTTTCCATCCTTTAAGTATCAGATATCTACCACCTAATATAATACAATTAATAAAGCGCGCATTTTTTTGGCTTCTATTGTCATAGTCAACCAAAAAAAATATGTCTTTTTTCCAATTTGACAGTAACTTTTAGTATTTTGCTTAGCCAATAGCTTGTCTTGGCCCAGAATTGGTATATTTTGGGACACATCCAAAACATATGCATTAAATCGGCATTACTACTTGCGCATCTGGGACATACATATTCTGTATTATGAAACCATTTACTTAAGGTAGCCGGTGTGATATAGCTTCTATTAATCAGTTTAAAGTGGCTTTCTCTCCAACTCGCTGCCAAGGTAGCATTTTCTGCTTTCTGTATACTTCTACTAATATCTTCTATTTGTATATCTTGGAACTCTGATGACCAGATATGGGCCAATCGCCTGCGGTTCTCCTCACCTGTCTGTTCCAGTATCACTTTGAGCCAATATTTTGAGGAGTGGATACCAGCTTGATATAAGATTATTCCAGAGTGTATTTTAGGGTTTACCCAACTCTGATTTGGTCTCCTGATTATTGAGTTATACCAATAACGTATTTGCAAATAAGCATAGAAGTCTCGGTTAGATAGGTCATATTGCTGCCTAAGCTCTGAAAACGTTTGTATATTAGGGCCAGCAGATTCTTTAAATTGGTAAATATACTTTAAGCCCCTATTGGCCCAATTTTTAAACAACTTATTATTAATTCCGGCAACAAAATACGGATTCCCTACTATTGGTAGGTAATTGGAGACCGTATAATCAGTTTTAAGCCAGCCACATATACCGTGCCAGGCTTTAAGAATACTACATATAGTCATATATTTTTTTGCCTTGGCTGGCAAATTTCTTACATGGCAATGTAATAATGCTTGTAAATTATATGGGGCTACTATATGTTCCTCCGCCTCCAAAGAAGCGATGTAGCTGCCATGGGTGAGCCAGTCTAGAGCTACTTTCCCTAGACAAATACTATTATATATCTTAAGTGAAGGGAGTGATAGACCCCCCATATTTTTAGCTTGCATTAGTGTATTCAGTGCAATTTTATTGCGTCCCTTGCCCCATAAAAAAAGTCTAAAATTTTTGTATACGTTTTCAATATCCTTTTTGGGCATCAGAGCTGGTATATTATGCATAAGATATAGAAACTTAGGTATCAATATCATTTTAATTAAGTTTACTTTGGCAGTGAGTGAGAGTGGTAGTTTAGCCCAACTTTCCAGATCTCGCTTGATTTTATTAGTTAGTGGCGTATAGTTTATTTTATACCATAGTTCGGGATCGCTACATATATTTATACCCAGATATGTAAATTGTGTATTAACTTCTTTGAATGGGGTTTGCATAGTTCGCTTCACACTTTGCAATATCCAGAAAAGCTCTGATTTTGCTATATTAATCCGATATCCGGAGAACGAACCGAATTGATGTATAATCTCTAATACTTTACCCATTTCTAAGTTAACATCTTTAATATATAGAAGTAAGTCATCCGCATAAAGTGACAATATGAATTTCTGCTTTCCTAATGATATTCCTTCTAAGCGCTCTCTAAGCTTAATTGCTAGTGGCTCGATTGCCAAGTTAAACAGTAATGGGGATATTGGGCATCCTTGTCTTGTCCCTTTTGCTAGATCAAAGTTATTCGTTCTGTTACCGTTAATTATTAGGGCCGATGATGCTTTAGAATATATCGATTTAATACATTCAACAAATTGATACTTAAACCCAAACCGTCCCAGCGTGCCAAACAAGTGATCCCAGATTATTGAATCAAATGCTTTTTGTGCATCAATTGATAATATAGCAGAGTTCCGTAATGTCCTATATTCCTTACTATTTTTTGGTAGATTTGTACAGAAGTCTAATAATAGGAAAATTTTACGTAAATTGGCTGACGGGTTACGATTAGGCATAAATCCCGTTTGATCTATATTTACCAGAGGAGAGATAACCTTTTTCAATCTTTTAGCCAGAATACTAGTGAATATTTTATAATCGGCGTTCAATAGGGAGATAGGTCTATACGAGTCTATGAGTTCAGGATCTTTGCCTTTCTTATGTATCATTGTGATTAAAGATTCTGAGAAAGATCTCGAAGGAACCTCTCCCTTGATAAGATAGGAATTGAAGAGATTCCTCAAACTGGGAGCAATTTGAGCTTTCAATATTTTATAAAATTCCCCAGGTAATAGGTCCGGCCCTGCCGCCTTATTCATTTTTATATTATCAATCGCCTCCATTACTTCTGTAAGAGATATTGGTATATTTAAAGTTTCTAAATTTTCTACACCTAGTTGTGGTAGGCGAATATCCTGCCAAAAACTATCCTTGTTTGACACATTTATTTCTGGGTTAGAGTATAATTTTTTAAAGAATTTAAAAAATTCCTCCTGTATCTTGGCCGGATCTGTTATATATTTATCATTAATTTTAATCCTCTTGATGACATTTTTTGTGCTCTGTATCTTAACACAGTTAGCCAAGAGTTTTCCGATTTTATCCCCAAAGCGATAGAATTTCGCTCTGAGTCTAAGATCCTTAATATTTTTTTGTTCTGTTATTATTGCCCATTCCGCTCTTGCTTTTATATATCTGTCCCAATTTTCTTTTGTAGGCGAGCCAATATAGGCGTTATATCTATTTTTTAAATAACTTGAGCACTGATTTTCTTTCCGATTTGCATCTTTCCTAGCATTAATAGCGTATTTTCTGATTTCCCCCCTTAGGACAGCTTTAGCTGTTTCCCAAAAGGTTTCCTCTTTGTAATTATCTGCTGGATTATTTAGTTTATATACATGCCATTGCTGCATTATCCAATTCTTAAATTTAACATTGGATGTAAGATATATTGGAAACTTGTAGCTTCTGGCTGTATCGTATATCCGTTCCCCCCAAAGCATCTTAAGCGAGATTATAGCGTGGTCTGAGATTGTAAAGTCTCCAATCTCTAATTCTGGTTTTAAGCCTAATACAGCTGTTGATACTAAGAAAAAGTCAATTCTAGACAGTGATTTATACTTTTTAGCTTGACATGTATATGCTCGTGTGGTGGGATTATACAGACGCCACGCATCAGTTAAATTAAGATCTTTACAGAATTTCTTAAGCACTTTATTTGACGTTCTATTTTCCATCTCCTTATTTGCGGTTTTCAATCTATCTAAGTTATTAAATGTCATGTTAAAGTCACCTGCTATTATCATAGTGAAGTCTAGAAATTGATATAACTTATTTCTTAAATCTAACCAAAATATTTGATCATTTTTATTTGGGCCATATACATTACAGATTACAAATATTCTATCCTTAACTCGAATTTTAATTATTATATATCTTTCTTTAATATCGACCTCTTTTAATAGAATTTGATATTCCAAATTTTGATGCAATAGAATTGCCACTCCCCTTTTCCTAGATGTACATGGTGTGGCTATTACTTCTTGGACCCAGTTTACCTTTAATTTATCACTTTCAGCTTTGGTGAGGTGCGTCTCTTGGATTAGCGCTATATCCGCTTTACTTTTTTTAATATCAGCAAGTAAACGCTTCCTCTTTATTGGGCTGGTTATTCCGCCCACATTCCATGATATTATTTTAGTATTAGCCATACCTAAAGCTTAATTCTATATCCCTGAACAAGAGTGGGAGAGAAGAGGAGGAGGGAGGGGGGACAAAAGAGAGAGGGAGAGAAAAAAAAAAAAAAAAAAAAAAAAAAAAAAGGGAGAAACAAAGTAAAATAACCAGACTAAAATTTTTATATAAAACCATTTTTCAGTGGCTCCCGCCGCCATTCTTTTTTAAAAATTCTGATACCGCCTGACTGGATCTGAGAAAGCTAATTTTATCTTCTGCAATGATCTTTATATTCGCAGGGTATACCATTCTAGCTAAGAAGCCTTCCTGTATCAATTTTGTGCAATATGGAGCCATTTCTCTCCTTTTAAGCATAGTCTGGGCCGAGAAATCTTGGAAAATTAAAACCTTATTTTTTGCTATTTCCAGATTATTAACTCCTCTATAGGCTCTAAGAATGCTTACTTTATCTTGAAAATTCAAGAACTTAATCATTATTGGTCTCCTATATGTTCCATTTTCTGATGGGGCTTTTGAGTAACCTGTTCTATGTGCCCTCTCTATTGGTATAACTCTATCCTGTGTGTTTATTCCCAAAGACTCTGGTAAAGTAGTAGATGCAAACTTCATCAAATCCTGAAAATCTATTGACTCGGGTACTCCTATAACCCTCAGGTTGTTCCTACGTGACCTGTCTTCGAGTTCCTCAATCTTCCTCTGCATGTCTGCAATTTGCTCGCTATGTGTTTGTACACTCTGTTCCTGTGTGACCAGTGTATCCTCTAATGTTGAGATCCTATTTTCTGCCTCTGTAATTCTTGATATGAACTGTTTGGTTTCTATTGTTAATGCTGCCACATCTTGTCTGATTTTATCGAATTGGGGTAGCAACAGATTTGCTACTTGCTTTGATATTTCACTTATATCTGCAGGGTTGATACCTGTACTTACTGTTTCTGTCCTAATCTCTGCGCTATTCTCTACACTATTCCTCATTGTTGCCCTTTTATCTCTATTTCTAGCAGGCATTCCAGGTGATTTATTAGATAACAATCTATCCATATGTGACTATGAAAATCAGTGAAAAAAAGAGAAAAGTGAAATAGGAAAAAAGGTGTGAATATATATATGTGTGTGTAGTGATGTATACTTTGAAATTGTGTCTCAAAGATAGAGATAGAGAAAAAAGAGAAGTGTCATTAATATGAGATTGTCAGAGTATATGAATATTATGATGAATATTACATATGTGTACATATATATATATATATATATATATGTATATTTTATACACTGTATATGTTAGATGAGAACTCAGGATTAATTAAACATGAGTTTGTTGAACACAGCTTCTAATACACGTCTATCAGGATTGACGATCAGTAGAGCCTTTTTGAAACACAAACATTTCTTTTCTAAAGGAAATAGCTCAGTGACCCTATTCATTTGACTATATATGCAGATTTTTATAACCTCAGAACATTTGGTGAGGTGAGAAAAGAATGTGTTCAAGGACCCCTTTGGAATTTGACACGTGTGATACAACAGTTCTATCTCACTGAATCTCTATTTGAAGACTTACTGCAAAAACCCCTCTTGGGGGAAGGTGACACAAATAAAATCAAATACTCATCTGCACTTCTGGCTAAACAGGAAATATGCTGTTTTAAAGACTCTTACAACTCCTCATGGATTGACCCCATGTGGTGAGTATGAGACAAAAAGTCTGGCAACTGAAGTTACTGAAAAGTTAGAATGTTAGGATAATACAGTGAAGACAAATGACTTACATTATGATTCATGATATATATATATTAAAATTAAGCACATTGTATTAGGTGGATGATTGCTGCAGGGGATATTTATATAGGAAATAAATTCAGATATACATAGAAATGATGTATATGTTTTGAAAACACAAAAGATCTTACTTAGCCTCTGTGTGTTTAAAAACATGAATAGATGTTTATGGACCTGAAGAGAAGTGATTATTAACATTTATTTTCTTATTTCAGATCTACATAGACAGGATTCACTTGGAATACAGTACAATACTGAATTAAAAATAAGCTATTATTCACATGTAAATGCCAGAATACTGATAAAATTATAATGCATTTTAAGCTAATAATTAGCAGTGTTAAATTACCTTAATATAATAAAATGTTAATAATATAACATATGTCTCAAGTTTGAGGCTCCTTTGGGCTCCGTATTACCCCAGTGATGAATGTTAATGTTATTTTATTCTGTTAATGCCTTTTCTATCGTGTCTCCCTGCTTCTGGAGCTGTTTATCAATAGAGGGATAATGAACACCAAAAGGACAGTTCTGTAGCTTCTCTTAATGCCTCTTATGTATGCAGGGGCAGCACAGCCTTTTCCATGTATTTAAAAAAAAAAACAAGGCGACTAAGGAATGAGTCAGTGAGCCAACACAGGTAGTTCTCAATTTCCCAGAAAGTGTCTCTTTTTTTTTTTCTCTCAAGCCCTCTTATTTCCTAGGGCCCCATAGATGTCCCATACAAAAAGTCAGCTTGATGTATTTTATATGGTATGGCCCTACTTATATCAGGGTACCTTCTCACCTCCACCAGCTCTGATCCAGTCCTGCTACCGGCTGCTACACCTATCCCGTAGGCTGTCCCCCCTCCAGCTGATTCCTCCGCGAGAGGGAAAGGACTGCCTAAGCGGTGTCCACGGTGTGTCCTGGAGCGGTGTCTCTGCCTCCTGGCGTAGGGCCAAATACCAGCTGTTATGCGGCCTCCACGCCTCCGGTCCGTATGCAATGGGCTACCGTGAGTATTCTCACTTGCGGTTCTTTAATGTGGGCTTCAGGACCAACAAGTGTCCTTGCTAGGTGGAGTCTTTCCGGCCTGTCCAGATCCTCTGTGATCCCGGCCTAGGAAACTGTAGCGGTGTTTGTTGGCGCACTCAGCCACGCGCTCCTTCTTCCTCAAGCGCCTCCTCCTCAGCAGCGTGACGCCAAACACCGGAAGCCCACTGTCTCATGTTTATATTTAAATGTATATGTAACTAAGTGTCCTTAATAAAAATTACAAAATTAAAAAAAGATCCTCATGGACACAAAATCTATTATGTTTCTCAGGAAGCAAACTCTTGTACTGGGACATTGCTAAATGTAAAGAGGGAGCTTGAACCAAGATATCGTCCAAATTCCCTGTGCTCTGATCACAGCCAGAAGAGCTCCCAGCACCTTCGTAAAAATTATTGGAGCAGTAGCTGGACTGAAAGGAAGAGCCAAGAACTGATGATTGTTCAGGAAGGCAAACCAAAGGAACTGATGATGATCCTTGTGAATAGGAATATGAAGAGGAAGAATTTACCTGAGTTTCCATTTTGAATGAAGAGACAAATTGATCCCACTTTTTTTGGAACTATTAAAGGATTTGAAAAAAACCCTCTTCCCTTTACAAGGAGGGGACTGGGACAATCACTCCCCCTGGATAGAAGTTCCACTTCACACTTCAAACACCCTGAAACCAAGCTTCCTGAAATAAAGATAGTTTGCCCCTACATGATCTGATCCAGGATTGGGGACAGACCCTTCATGCTGACTTGCTGTCAGGAGCAGATTTCTCTGACTTCTTGTTCTTGTTACAAGATTGATTTGGCTTCCAGGTACTTCTGAGCTGACCCGTCTTCGAGGAGGGTTCGAAAATTGCCAGATTGATGACCCTTGGATTTAGATTTCTTATTCTGGGGAAGAAATGTGCCTTTACCACCAGTTAGTCAAAACCTGGGCCAAATAAGTTAACCTTAAAGGGACAATGTACCCAAATTTTTTCTTTTGTAATTCAGAAAGAGCATGCCATTTTAAGCAACTTTCTAATTTACTCATATTATCAATTTTTCTTTGTCCTCTTGCTATCATTATTTGAAAAAGAAGGCATCTAAGCTTTTTTTTGGTTTTAGTACTCTGGACAGCACTTTTTTATTGGTGGATGAATTTATCCACCAATCAGCAAGGACAACCCAGGTTGTTCACCAAAAATGGTCCGGCATCTAAAATAAAGATACCAAGAGAATGAAGAAAATTTGATAATAGGAGTAAATTAGAAAGTTGCTTAAAATTTCATGCTCAATCTGAATCACGAAAGAAATATTTTGGGTACGGTGTCCCTTTAAAGGCCAGACTTCAACACAATGTCAGCAGACCAAGACATCAACTAAAGCGCTCTCCAGCAAGAACTGCAAATCCAGAAGATTTAGCATTTAGGTGAATGATCTGCAAAAACAGAATTTATGTTTACCTGATAAATTACTTTCTCCAACGGTGTGTCCGGTCCACGGCGTCATCCTTACTTGTGGGATATTCTCTTCCCCAACAGGAAATGGCAAAGAGCCCAGCAAAGCTGGTCACATGATCCCTCCTAGGCTCCGCCTTCCCCAGTCATTCGACCGACGTAAAGGAGGAATATTTGCATAGGAGAAATCATATGATACCGTGGTGACTGTAGTTAGAGAAAATAAATCATCAGACCTGATTAAAAAAAAACCAGGGCGGGCCGTGGACCGGACACACCGTTGGAGAAAGTAATTTATCAGGTAAACATAAATTCTGTTTTCTCCAACATAGGTGTGTCCGGTCCACGGCGTCATCCTTACTTGTGGGAACCAATACCAAAGCTTTAGGACACGGATGATGGGAGGGAGCAAATCAGGTCACCTAGATGGAAGGCACCACGGCTTGCAAAACCTTTCTCCCAAAAATAGCCTCAGAAGAAGCAAAAGTATCAAATTTGTAAAATTTGGTAAAAGTGTGCAGTGAAGACCAAGTCGCTGCCTTACATATCTGATCAACAGAAGCCTCGTTCTTGAAGGCCCATGTGGAAGCCACGGCCCTAGTGGAATGAGCTGTGATTCTTTCAGGAGGCTGCCGTCCGGCAGTCTCATAAGCCAATCTGATGATGCTTTTAAGCCAAAAAGAGAGAGAGGTAGAAGTTGCTTTTTGACCTCTCCTTTTACCAGAATAAACAACAAACAAGGAAGATGTTTGTCTGAAATCCTTTGTAGCCTCTAAATAGAATTTTAGAGCACGAACTACATCCAAATTGTGCAACAAACGTTCCTTCTTTGAAACTGGATTCGGACACAAAGAAGGCACGACTATCTCCTGGTTAATATTTTTGTTAGAAACAACTTTCGGAAGAAAACCAGGTTTAGTACGCAAAACCACCTTATCTGCATGGAACACCAGATAAGGAGGAGAACACTGCAGAGCAGATAACTCTGAAACTCTTCTAGCAGAAGAAATTGCAACCAAAAACAAAACTTTCCAAGATAATAACTTGATATCAACGGAATGTAGGGGTTCAAATGGAACCCCCTGAAGAACTGAAAGAACTAAATTGAGACTCCAAGGAGGAGTCAAAGGTTTGTAAACAGGCTTGATTCTAACCAGAGCCTGAACAAAAGCTTGAACATCTGGCACAGCCGCCAGCTTTTTGTGAAGTAAAACAGATAAAGCAGAAATCTGTCCCTTCAAAGAACTTGCAGATAATCCTTTCTCCAAACCTTCTTGAAGAAAGGATAGAATCTTAGGAATTTTTATCTTGTTCCATGGGAATCCTTTAGATTCACACCAACAGATATATTTTTTCCATATTTTATGGTAGATTTTTCTAGTTACAGGCTTTCTGGCCTGAACAAGAGTATCAATGACAGAATCTGAGAACCCTCGCTTTGATAAAATCAAGCGTTCAATCTCCAAGCAGTCAGTTGGAGTGAGGCCAGATTCGGATGTTCGAACGGACCTTGAACAAGAAGGTCCTGTCTCAAAGGTAGCTTCCATGGTGGAGCCGATGACATATTCACCAGATCTGCATACCAAGTCCTGCGTGGCCACGCAGGAGCTATCAAGATCACCGAGACCCTCTCCTGTTTGATCCTGGCTACCAGCCTGGGAATGAGAGGAAACGGTGGGAACACATAAGCTAGGTTGAAGCTCCAAGGTGCTACTAGTGCATCCACTAGAGTCGCCTTGGGATCCCTGGATCTGGA
This sequence comes from Bombina bombina, assembly GCF_027579735.1. NCBI lineage: Eukaryota > Metazoa > Chordata > Amphibia > Anura > Bombinatoridae > Bombina > Bombina bombina. The sequence continues at coordinate 1,369,992,829 of NC_069499.1, forward strand.
CCCGTAGCAAGGAACCTTGAAGTTCTGACGAGACGCCATCAGATCCATGTCTGGAATGCCCCACAATTGAATTATTTGGGCAAAGATTTCCGGATGGAGTTCCCACTCCCCCGGATGAAATGTCTGACGACTCAGAAAATCCGCTTCCCAATTTTCCACTCCTGGGATGTGGATTGCAGACAAGTGGCAGGAGTGAGTCTCCGCCCATTGAATTATTTTGTTCACTTCTTCCATCGCCAGGGAGCTCCTTGTTCCCCCCTGATGGTTGATATACGCAACAGTCGTCATGTTGTCTGATTGAAACCGTATGAATTTGGCCTTTGCTAGCTGAGGCCAAGCCTTGAGAGCATTGAATATCGCTCTCAGTTCCAGAATATTTATCGGGAGAAGAGATTCTTCCCGAGACCAAAGACCCTGAGCTTTCAGGGGTTCCCAGACCGCGCCCCAGCCCACCAGACTGGCGTCGGTCGTGACAATGACCCACTCTGGTCTGCGGAAGCTCATCCCTTGTGACAGGATGTCCAGGGTCAGCCACCAACGGAGTGAATCTCTGGTCCTCTGATCTACTTGTATCGTCGGAGACAAGTCTGTATAATCCCCATTCCACTGACTGAGCATGCACAGTTGTAATGGTCTTAGATGAATTTGCGCAAAAGGAACTATGTCCATTGCCGCGACCATCAAACCTATTACTTCCATGCACTGCGCTATGGAAGGAAGAAGAACAGAATGAAGTACTTGACAAGAGCTTAGAAGTTTTGATTTTCTGGCCTCTGTCAGAAAAATCCTCATTTCTAAGGAGTCTATTATTGTTCCCAAGAAGGGAACTCTTGTTGACGGAGATAGAGAACTTTTTTCTACGTTCACTTTCCACCCGTGAGATCTGACAAAGGCCAGGACAATGTCCGTATGAGCCTTTGCTTGTGGTAGAGACGACGCTTGAATCAGTATGTCGTCCAAGTAAGGTACTACTGCAATGCCCCTTGGTCTTAGCACCGCTAGAAGGGACCCTAGTACCTTTGTGAAAATTCTTGGAGCAGTGGCTAATCCGAATGGAAGTGCCACAAACTGGTAATGCTTGTCCAGAAAGGCGAACCTTAGGAACCGATGATGTTCCTTGTGGATAGGAATATGTAGATACGCATCCTTTAAATCCACCGTGGTCATGAATTGACCTTCCTGGATGGTAGGAAGAATTGTCCGAATGGTTTCCATTTTGAACGATGGAACCTTGAGAAATTTGTTTAGGATCTTGAGATCTAAGATTGGTCTGAATGTTCCCTCTTTTTTGGGAACTATGAACAGATTGGAGTAGAATCCCATCCCTTGTTCTCCTAATGGAACCGGATGAATCACTCCCATTTTTAACAGGTCTTCTACACAATGTAAGAATGCCTGTCTTTTTATGTGGTCTGAAGACAATTGAGACCTGTGGAACCTCCCCCTTGGGGGTAGCTCCTTGAATTCCAGAAGATAACCTTGGGAGACTATTTCTAGCGCCCAAGGATCCAGAACATCTCTTGCCCAAGCCTGAGCGAAGAGAGAAAGTCTGCCCCCCACCAGATCCGGTCCCGGATCGGGGGCCAACATCTCATGCTGTCTTGGTAGCAGTGGCAGGTTTCTTGGCCTGCTTACCTTTGTTCCAGCCTTGCATTGGCCTCCAGGCTGGCTTGGTTTGAGAAGTATTACCCTCTTGCTTAGAGGATGTAGAACTTGAGGCTGGTCCGTTTCTGCGAAAGGGACGAAAATTTGGTTTATTTTTAGCCTTAAAAGACCTATCCTGAGGAAGGGCGTGGCCCTTACCCCCAGTGATATCTGAAATAATCTCTTTCAAGTCAGGGCCAAACAGCGTTTTCCCCTTGAAAGGTATGTTAAGCAATTTGTTCTTGGAAGACGCATCCGCTGACCAAGATTTTAGCCAAAGCGCTCTGCGCGCCACAATAGCAAACCCTGAATTTTTCGCCGCTAATCTAGCTAATTGCAAAGTGGCGTCTAAAGTAAAAGAGTTAGCCAATTTAAGAGCGTGAACGCTGTCCATAATCTCCTCATAAGAAGAATCTTTATTGAGCGACTTTTCTAGTTCATCGAACCAGAAACACGCTGCTGTAGTGACAGGAACAATGCATGAAATTGGTTGTAGAAGGTAACCTTGCTGAACAAACATCTTTTTAAGCAAACCCTCTAATTTTTTATCCATAGGATCTTTGAAAGCACAACTATCTTCTATAGGGATAGTAGTGCGTTTGTTTAGAGTAGAAACCGCCCCCTCGACCTTGGGGACTGTCTGCCATAAGTCCTTTCTGGGGTCGACCATAGGAAACAATTTCTTAAATATAGGGGGAGGGACAAAAGGTATGCCGGGCCTTTCCCATTCTTTGTTTACAATGTCCGCCACCCGCTTGGGTATAGGAAAAGCTTCGGGGGGCCCCGGGACCTCTAGGAACTTGTCCATCTTACATAATTTCTCTGGAATGACCAAATTGTCACAATCATCCAGAGTAGACAACACCTCCTTAAGCAGAGCGCGGAGATGTTCCAATTTAAATTTGAATGTAATCACGTCAGGTTCAGCTTGTTGAGAAATTTTCCCTGAATCTGAAATTTCTCCCTCAGACAAAACCTCCCTGGCCCCCTTAGACTGGTGTAGGGGCATGTCAGAACCATTATCATCAGCGTCCTCATGCTCTTCAGTATTTTCTAAAACAGAGCAGTCGCGCTTTCGCTGATAAGTGGGCATTTTGGCTAAAATGTTTTTGATAGAATTATCCATTACAGCCGTTAATTGTTGCATAGTAAGGAGTATTGGCGCACTAGATGTACTGGGGGCCTCCTGTGTGGGCAAGACTGGCGTAGACGAAGGAGGGGATGATGCAGTACCATGCTTACTCCCCTCACTTGAGGAATCATCTTGGGCATCATTTTCTCTAAATTGTTTGTCACATACATCACATCTATTTAAATGAGAAGGAACCTTGGCTTCCTCACATACAGAACATAGTCTATCTGATAGTTCAGACATGTTAAACAGGCATAAACTTGATAACAAAGTACAAAAAACGTTTTAAAATAAAACCATTACTGTCACTTTAAATTTTAAACTGAACACACTTTATTACTGAATATGTGAAAAAGTATGAAGGAATTGTTCAAAATTCACCAACATTTCACCACAGTGTCTTAAAGCCTTAAAAGTATTGCACACCAAATTTGAAAGCTTTAACTCTTAAAATAACGGAACCGGAGACGTTTTTATATTTAACCCCTATACAGTCCTTGGTATCTGCTTTGCTGAGACCCAACCAAGCCCAGAGGGGAATACGATACCAAATGACGCCTTCAGAAAGCTTTTTCTATGTATCTGAGCTCCTCACACATGCATCTGCATGCCTTGCTTCCCAAAAACAACTGCGCATTAGTGGCGCGAAAATGAGGCTCTGCCTATGATTAGAGAAGGCCCCCAGTGAAAAAGGTGTCCAATACAGTGCCTGCCGTTTCTTTAACATAATTCCCAAGAATAAAATAACTCCTCAAAGCTATAAACTATTAAAAATGCTTATAAATCAATCGTTTTAGCCCAGAAAAATGTCTACCAGTCTTTAAAGCCCTTGTGAAGCCCTTTATTCTTATTTAATAAAAATGGCTTACCGGATCCCATAGGGAAAATGACAGCTTCCAGCATTACCAAGTCTTGTTAGAAATGTGTCATACCTCAAGCAGCAAAAGTCTGCTCACTGTTTCCCCCAACTGAAGTTAATTCCTCTCAACAGTCCTGTGTGGAAACAGCCATCGATTTTAGTAACAGTTGCTAAAATCATTTTCCTCTTACAAACAGAAATCTTCATCTCTTTCTGTTTCAGGGTAAATAGTACATACCAGCACTATTTTAAAATAACAAACTCTTGATTGAAGAATAAAAACTACATTTAAACACCAAAAAACTCTAAGCCATCTCCGTGGAGATGTTGCCTGTGCAACGGCAAAGAGAATGACTGGGGAAGGCGGAGCCTAGGAGGGATCATGTGACCAGCTTTGCTGGGCTCTTTGCCATTTCCTGTTGGGGAAGAGAATATCCCACAAGTAAGGATGACGCCGTGGACCAGACACACCTATGTTGGAGAAATGGCATCACAAATGAAGGAATTTGTCGTCTTAAGGGCCTTAATTAAATCTTGAATAACTTCCAACAGGGTTTCCACTAGAATCATGTCAGATGAGGAGTCGCACCTGAAGGTAGCAAGGGCCGTGATACACATCATGGGTTGAAAAAGGAGACCCATCTGATTAAACATCCTTCACAGGTAACCCTCCATCTTTCTATCCATGGGGTCGCTGAAGGATGGGCTATCGGAATAGTGGTTCTCTTAGTCAGGGTGGAGATAGCACCGTCCACCTTGGGAATCGTACTCTACAACTCTAGATGAACGTCTGGGATGGGGAACATCATCTAAAAATTAGGAGATGGAGAAAAAGGAACTCCCGGTTTTTCCCATTCTTTTACGATAATATCTGCCATTCGGGCAGGGACCAGGAAAACATCTGGAGCTTTGATAAATCATGTCTAACTTAGGAATCTTCTGTTCCTCTGTTGGTTTAGACTCAGGAACAGCCAAAGTAGATAACATTTCCTTACGTAAAAACTGTAAGTGTTCAAGTCTGAACCTAAAATTCACTGCCTCTGGTTCAGTTGTCTTTTCATTGGAGGAGTCAGAGGAAGAAAGGAATTTTCGTCATCAGAATGGTGTATATGACTGATCAGAGCAGCCTCCAAGGCATCACTGTTCACCAGCTCAGAGACATTATGCTTCACCTTTCTCTTCCTCTTCCCTGACCCAGGGACAGCACTCAGGGCAGCAGATTCAGCAGATTGAAGTTGCGCTGAACAATCTAGGGGCTAACATCAAAAACACCCTTGTCTGCACATA